>NC_086321.1:253167209-253527209 GCF_036172605.1 Pelobates fuscus | reverse complement strand
AGGCTCCCCGGCACAGGCCCCACCCCCAAACGGAGCCCCGCCTCCCGCACATAAGCCTCGCCACCGCCGTTAAGCAGCAGCCCTTGCTGCTGCTGCTGCTGCAAAGGCCAGAAGATGGCTGACTCCCAGCAACAGGTAGGCTTGGTGTATGTGTGTGTCTGTCTGCCTGCTAGTGAGGAAGCTTGTGTGTGTGTGTGTGGAGTCAGCAATCTGTCTGTGTGTGTGTGTGTGTGTGTGTGTGGAGTCAGCAATCTGTCTGTGTGTGTGTGTGTGTGTGTGTGTGGACTCAGCAGTCTGTGTGTGTGTGTGTGTGTGCATGGACTCAGCAGTCTGTGTGTGTGTGCATGGACTCAGCAGTCTGTGTGTGTGTGCATGGACTCAGCAGTCTGTGTGTGTGTGCATGGACTCAGCAGTCTGTGTGTGTGTGCATGGACTCAGCAGTCTGTGTGTGTGTGCATGGACTCAGCAGTCTGTGTGTGTGTGCATGGACTCAGCAGTCTGTGTGTGTGTGCATGGACTCAGCAGTCTGTGTGTGTGTGCATGGACTCAGCAGTCTGTGTGTGTGTGCATGGACTCAGCAGTCTGTGTGTGTGTGCATGGACTCAGCAGTCTGTGTGTGTGTGCATGGACTCAGCAGTCTGTGTGTGTGTGCATGGACTCAGCAGTCTGTGTGTGTGTGCATGGACTCAGCAGTCTGTGTGTGTGTGCATGGACTCAGCAGTCTGTGTGTGTGTGCATGGACTCAGCAGTCTGTGTGTGTGTGCATGGACTCAGCAGTCTGTGTGTGTGTGCATGGACTCAGCAGTCTGTGTGTGTGTGCATGGACTCAGCAGTCTGTGTGTGTGTGCATGGACTCAGCAGTCTGTGTGTGTGTGCATGGACTCAGCAGTCTGTGTGTGTGTGCATGGACTCAGCAGTCTGTGTGTGTGTGCATGGACTCAGCAGTCTGTGTGTGTGTGCATGGACTCAGCAGTCTGTGTGTGTGTGCATGGACTCAGCAGTCTGTGTGTGTGTGCATGGACTCAGCAGTCTGTGTGTGTGTGCATGGACTCAGCAGTCTGTGTGTGTGTGCATGGACTCAGCAGTCTGTGTGTGTGTGCATGGACTCAGCAGTCTGTGTGTGTGTGCATGGACTCAGCAGTCTGTGTGTGTGTGCATGGACTCAGCAGTCTGTGTGTGTGTGCATGGACTCAGCAGTCTGTGTGTGTGTGCATGGACTCAGCAGTCTGTGTGTGTGTGCATGGACTCAGCAGTCTGTGTGTGTGTGCATGGACTCAGCAGTCTGTGTGTGTGTGCATGGACTCAGCAGTCTGTGTGTGTGTGCATGGACTCAGCAGTCTGTGTGTGTGTGCATGGACTCAGCAGTCTGTGTGTGTGTGCATGGACTCAGCAGTCTGTGTGTGTGTGCATGGACTCAGCAGTCTGTGTGTGTGTGCATGGACTCAGCAGTCTGTGTGTGTGTGCATGGACTCAGCAGTCTGTGTGTGTGTGCATGGGCTCAGCAGTCTGTGTGTGTGTGCATGGGCTCAGCAGTCTGTGTGTGTGTGCATGGGCTCAGCAGTCTGTGTGTGTGTGCATGGGCTCAGCAGTCTGTGTGTGTGTGCATGGGCTCAGCAGTCTGTGTGTGTGTGCATGGGCTCAGCAGTCTGTGTGTGTGTGCATGGACTCAGCAGTCTGTGTGTGTGTGCATGGACTCAGCAGTCTGTGTGTGTGTGCATGGACTCAGCAGTCTGTGTGTGTGTGCATGGACTCAGCAGTCTGTGTGTGTGTGCATGGACTCAGCAGTCTGTGTGTGTGTGCATGGACTCAGCAGTCTGTGTGTGTGTGCATGGACTCAGCAGTCTGTGTGTGTGTGTGCATGGACTCAGCAGTCTGTGTGTGTGTGCATGGACTCAGCAGTCTGTGTGTGTGTGTGCATGGACTCAGCAGTCTGTGTGTGTGTGCATGGACTCAGCAGTCTGTGTGTGTGTGCATGGACTCAGCAGTCTGTGTGTGTGTGCATGGACTCAGCAGTCTGTGTGTGTGTGCATGGACTCAGCAGTCTGTGTGTGTGTGCATGGACTCAGCAGTCTGTGTGTGTGTGCATGGACTCAGCAGTCTGTGTGTGTGTGCATGGACTCAGCAGTCTGTGTGTGTGTGCATGGACTCAGCAGTCTGTGTGTGTGTGCATGGACTCAGCAGTCTGTGTGTGTGTGCATGGACTCAGCAGTCTGTGTGTGTGTGCATGGACTCAGCAGTCTGTGTGTGTGTGCATGGACTCAGCAGTCTGTGTGTGTGTGCATGGACTCAGCAGTCTGTGTGTGTGTGCATGGACTCAGCAGTCTGTGTGTGTGTGCATGGACTCAGCAGTCTGTGTGTGTGTGCATGGACTCAGCAGTCTGTGTGTGTGTGCATGGACTCAGCAGTCTGTGTGTGTGTGCATGGACTCAGCAGTCTGTGTGTGTGTGCATGGACTCAGCAGTCTGTGTGTGTGTGCATGGACTCAGCAGTCTGTGTGTGTGTGCATGGACTCAGCAGTCTGTGTGTGTGTGCATGGGCTCAGCAGTCTGTGTGTGTGTGCATGGGCTCAGCAGTCTGTGTGTGTGTGCATGGGCTCAGCAGTCTGTGTGTGTGTGCATGGGCTCAGCAGTCTGTGTGTGTGTGCATGGGCTCAGCAGTCTGTGTGTGTGTGCATGGACTCAGCAGTCTGTGTGTGTGTGCATGGACTCAGCAGTCTGTGTGTGTGTGCATGGACTCAGCAGTCTGTGTGTGTGTGCATGGACTCAGCAGTCTGTGTGTGTGTGCATGGACTCAGCAGTCTGTGTGTGTGTGCATGGACTCAGCAGTCTGTGTGTGTGTGCATGGACTCAGCAGTCTGTGTGTGTGTGCATGGACTCAGCAGTCTGTGTGTGTGTGCATGGACTCAGCAGTCTGTGTGTGTGTGCATGGACTCAGCAGTCTGTGTGTGTGTGCATGGACTCAGCAGTCTGTGTGTGTGTGCATGGACTCAGCAGTCTGTGTGTGTGTGCATGGACTCAGCAGTCTGTGTGTGTGTGCATGGACTCAGCAGTCTGTGTGTGTGTGTGCATGGACTCAGCAGTCTGTGTGTGTGTGTGCATGGACTCAGCAGTCTGTGTGTGTGTGTGCATGGACTCAGCAGTCTGTGTGTGTGTGTGCATGGACTCAGCAGTCTGTGTGTGTGTGTGCATGGACTCAGCAGTCTGTGTGTGTGTGCATGGACTCAGCAGTCTGTGTGTGTGTGCATGGACTCAGCAGTCTGTGTGTGTGTGCATGGACTCAGCAGTCTGTGTGTGTGTGCATGGACTCAGCAGTCTGTGTGTGTGTGCATGGACTCAGCAGTCTGTGTGTGTGTGCATGGACTCAGCAGTCTGTGTGTGTGTGCATGGACTCAGCAGTCTGTGTGTGTGTGCATGGACTCAGCAGTCTGTGTGTGTGTGCATGGACTCAGCAGTCTGTGTGTGTGTGCATGGACTCAGCAGTCTGTGTGTGTGTGCATGGACTCAGCAGTCTGTGTGTGTGTGCATGGACTCAGCAGTCTGTGTGTGTGTGCATGGACTCAGCAGTCTGTGTGTGTGTGCATGGACTCAGCAGTCTGTGTGTGTGTGCATGGACTCAGCAGTCTGTGTGTGTGTGCATGGACTCAGCAGTCTGTGTGTGTGTGCATGGACTCAGCAGTCTGTGTGTGTGTGTATGGACTCAGCAGTCTGTGTGTGTGTGTGTATGGACTCAGCAGTCTGTGTGTGTGTGTGTATGGACTCAGCAGTCTGTGTGTGTGTATGGACTCAGCAGTCTGTGTGTGTGTATGGACTCAGCAGTCTGTGTGTGTGTGTGTGTGTGTATGGACTCAGCAGTCTGTGTGTGTGTGTGTGTGTGTGTATGGACTCAGCAGTCTGTGTGTGTGTGTGTGTGTGTGTGTATGGACTCAGCAGTCTGTGTGTGTGTGTGTGTGTGTGTGTGTATGGACTCAGCAGTCTGTGTGTGTGTGTGTGTATGGACTCAGCAGTCTGTGTGTGTGTGTATGGACTCAGCAGTCTGTGTGTGTGTGTATGGACTCAGCAGTCTGTGTGTGTGTGGACTCAGCAGTCTGTGTGTGTGTGGACTCAGCAGTCTGTGTGTGTATGGACTCAGCAGTCTGTGTGTGTATGGACTCAGCAGTCTGTGTGTGTATGGACTCAGCAGTCTGTGTGTGTATGGACTCAGCAGTCTGTGTGTGTATGGACTCAGCAGTCTGTGTGTGTATGGACTCAGCAGTCTGTGTGTGTGTGCATGGACTCAGCAGTCTGTGTGTGTGTGCATGGACTCAGCAGTCTGTGTGTGTGTGCATGGACTCAGCAGTCTGTGTGTGTGTGCATGGACTCAGCAGTCTGTGTGTGTGTGCATGGACTCAGCAGTCTGTGTGTGTGTGCATGGACTCAGCAGTCTGTGTGTGTGTGCATGGACTCAGCAGTCTGTGTGTGTGTGCATGGACTCAGCAGTCTGTGTGTGTGTGCATGGACTCAGCAGTCTGTGTGTGTGTGCATGGACTCAGCAGTCTGTGTGTGTGTGCATGGACTCAGCAGTCTGTGTGTGTGTGTGCATGGACTCAGCAGTCTGTGTGTGTGTGCATGGACTCAGCAGTCTGTGTGTGTGTGCATGGACTCAGCAGTCTGTGTGTGTGTGTGCATGGACTCAGCAGTCTGTGTGTGTGTGTGCATGGACTCAGCAGTCTGTGTGTGTGTGTGCATGGACTCAGCAGTCTGTGTGTGTGTGCATGGACTCAGCAGTCTGTGTGTGTGTGCATGGACTCAGCAGTCTGTGTGTGTGTGCATGGACTCAGCAGTCTGTGTGTGTGTGCATGGACTCAGCAGTCTGTGTGTGTGTGCATGGACTCAGCAGTCTGTGTGTGTGTGCATGGACTCAGCAGTCTGTGTGTGTGTATGGACTCAGCAGTCTGTGTGTGTGTGTGTGTGTGTGTGTGTGTGTGTGGACTCAGCAGTCTGTGTGTGTGTGTGTGTGTGTGTGTGTGTATGGACTCAGCAGTCTGTGTGTGTGTGTGTGTATGGACTCAGCAGTCTGTGTGTGTGTGTGTGTGTGTGTGTGTGTGTGTGTGTGTGTATGGACTCAGCAGTCTGTGTGTGTGTGTGTGCATGGACTCAGCAGTCTGTGTGTGTGTGCATGGACTCAGCAGTCTGTGTGTGTGTGCATGGACTCAGCAGTCTGTGTGTGTGTGTATTGACTCAGCAGTCTGTGTGTGTGTGCATGGACTCAGCAGTCTGTGTGTGTGTGCATGGACTCAGCAGTCTGTGTGTGTGTGCATGGACTCAGCAGTCTGTGTGTGTGTGTATGGACTCAGCAGTCTGTGTGTGTGTGTGTATGGACTCAGCAGTCTGTGTGTGTGTGTGTATGGACTCAGCAGTCTGTGTGTGTGTATGGACTCAGCAGTCTGTGTGTGTGTATGGACTCAGCAGTCTGTGTGTGTGTGTGTGTGTGTGTGTGTGTGTGTGTGTATGGACTCAGCAGTCTGTGTGTGTGTGTGTGTGTGTGTATGGACTCAGCAGTCTGTGTGTGTGTGTGTGTGTATGGACTCAGCAGTCTGTGTGTGTGTGTGTGTATGGACTCAGCAGTCTGTGTGTGTGTGTGTGTGTGTGTGTGTATGGACTCAGCAGTCTGTGTGTGTGTGTGTGTGTGTGTGTGTATGGACTCAGCAGTCTGTGTGTGTGTGTGTGTGTGTGTGTATGGACTCAGCAGTCTGTGTGTGTGTGTGTGTATGGACTCAGCAGTCTGTGTGTGTGTGTATGGACTCAGCAGTCTGTGTGTGTGTGTATGGACTCAGCAGTCTGTGTGTGTATGGACTCAGCAGTCTGTGTGTGTATGGACTCAGCAGTCTGTGTGTGTATGGACTCAGCAGTCTGTGTGTGTATGGACTCAGCAGTCTGTGTGTGTATGGACTCAGCAGTCTGTGTGTGTATGGACTCAGCAGTCTGTGTGTGTATGGACTCAGCAGTCTGTGTGTGTATGGACTCAGCAGTCTGTGTGTGTATGGACTCAGCAGTCTGTGTGTGTATGGACTCAGCAGTCTGTGTGTGTATGGACTCAGCAGTCTGTGTGTGTATGGACTCAGCAGTCTGTGTGTGTATGGACTCAGCAGTCTGTGTGTGTGTGTGTGTGTATGGACTCAGCAGTCTGTGTGTGTGTGTATGTGTGTGTGTGTGTGTGTATGGACTCAGCAGTCTGTGTGTGTGTGTGTGTGTGTGGACTCAGCAGCAGGGCCGCCATCAGGGCATGACAGCGGTCCTGGGGGGCCCGAGCCCCACATTCATTATGTGCATGTGTGTATGTATATATATATATATATATATATATATATATATATATATATGCACAGAGGGCCCCTGCTACCTGTACAATGAAGAGGGGGCCCAGCAGCACACTCTGTCCTCTTTTCCAGCTGCTCTCTGTCTAACTTTCCTGCGCCCTGCGGCCGCCAGAACATTGCCACGGGTTACTATGGCAACGCTCCACACAGCACGCAGGCCTGTCTCGACAGAGTTAGTCAGAGAGGAGCTGGAAAGGAAGACAGTGTGTGCTGCTGGACCCCCTCTTCAATGTACCGCGGCTGACTCCCTCCACCATGCCACTGGACCAACAGGGAATGCGATCTCCCCCCTCCCTGGCACGGTAAGAATCAGGGAGGGGGAAATAAAATTGAAATATACAAAAAAAAATACTCCCCTCCCCCCTATTTTACACACACTAAATCCGTACAAGCACACTCTGCACTACACACACACTACATTCACTAAAAACACTCTGCACTACACACACACACTACATTCACTAAACACACTTTGCTCTACACACACACACTACATTCACTATACACATTTTGCACTACACACACACACACACTACATTCACTAAACACACTCTGCACTACACATACCCACACTACATTCACTATACACTTTCTGCACTCACTACAAACACTACATTCACTAAACACACTCTGCACTACACACACACACACACTGCATTCACTAAACACTCACTACATTCACTATACACTCTCTGCACTCACTACAAACACTACATTCACTAAACACACTCTGCACTACACACACACACACTGCATTCACTAAACACACACTACATTCACTATACACACGTTTCACTCACTACACACTACATTTACCAAGCACGCTCGGCACTACACACACTCATTCACTAAACACACTTTGCACTACACACAAACACACATACACTGCATTCACTATACACACATACTACATTTACTAAACACACTCTGCATCTAATGCATGCATACAAACATTACATACATTACACAAAACATACAATCTGCATCCACTATACACACTGCATCCATGACACACATACTGCATCCACTATACACACTGCATCCATGATACACATTCACTATACAAACACTTCATCCTTGTGGGCGGACTCGGGACTGGCCCCGGGGGCCCAGATCTTGAGCTGTGACGGGGGCCCTAAAATTTCTGATGGCAGTCCTGCTCAGCAGTCTGTGTGTGTGTCTGTGTGTGTGTATGGACTCAGCAGCCCGTGTGTGTGTGTATGGACTCAGCTGTGTGTGTGTGTGTGTGTGTGTGTGTGTGTGTGTGTGTGTATGAACTCAGCAGTATGTATGTGTGTAAGGACTCAGCAATCTGTGTGTGTGTGTGTGTGTGTGTGTGTGTGTGTATGGACTCAGCAGTCTCTGTGTCTGTGGGTGTATGGACTCAGCAGTCTGTGTGTGTGTATGGACTCAGCAGTCTGTGTGTCTGTGGGTGTATGGACTCAGCAGCCTGTGTGTATGTGTGTGTGTGTGTGTGTGTGTGTATGGACTCAGCAGTCTGTGTGTGTGTATGGAATCAGCAGTATGTGTGTGTGTATGGACTCAGCAGTCTGTGTGTGTGTGTGTGTGTATGGACTCAGCAGTCTGTGTGTGTGTGTGTGTGTGTGTCTGTGTGTGTGTATGGACTCAGCAGTCTGTGTGTGTGTGTGTGTGTGTCTGTGTGTGTGTATGGACTCAGCAGTCTGTGTGTGTGTGTCTGTGTGTGTCTGTGTGTGTGTATGGACTCAGCAGTCTGTGTGTGTGTGTGTGTCTGTGTGTGTGTATGGACTCAGCAGTCTGTGTGTGTGTATGGACTCAGCAGTCTGTGTGTGTGTATGGACTCAGCAGTCTGTGTGTGTGTGTGTGTGTGTGTATGGACTCAGCAGTCTGTGTGTACGTGTATAAATCAGCCTGTGTGCATTCAGGAGTCTATGTGCATTCAGAAATCTGTGTGTATGTGTTCAGCAGTCTCTCACTGTTCGTATTCAGTGTACTGTGTGTATGTACTCAGCAGTCTATCAATAATTAAAATTTTTGTTGTTGTGTAGGAAGGGCCCCAGTGCACTGCTTTGCCCGGGGGCCCTTAACACTGTTAAGATGGTACTGCTTGTGTGTGTCAGTGAGCTTCTATTTAGTGAGCATGTGTGTGTCAGTGAGCTTGTCTTTAGTGAGCTTGTGTGTGTCCCTGAACTTCTTTGTAGTGAGCCTTCTGTTTATACAAGTGAGTTTGTCTGTAGTAAGCTTGTGTGTGAGTCAGAGAGTTTTGTCTGTCAGTAAGCCTGTGGTGGAATCTCAGTAAAAATAAATTTACTAGGACAAGATTGCCATGTGGCATATGTGTAAATGTTGTATCAGTTAGTTAGTTTCACGTAGCTAAGATACAATCAACACCGTATTGAGCAAATGCAGGAATGCAGAAACTGAAAACACTTCCCCCCTCCTCCATTGTTCTGGGTGAGCCATGTGGTCTAATAAGTAAGGGAAGTTAGGCTTTGTTCAGCTGATTGTGTAAAGAGTATATGGGGGTAGAGTTAACTATAGGAGGAGCTATATGTCTATATCATGCATTTACACAGTCAGTTCTGGGCTCAGATCTTTGCTGTTTTTGGTGACATAAGTCCCTCTGAGCCCCGGTCGGTGAATCGAATAAAGAATCTCTTCCTTCCTGAAGAAACCTGTGTCCATCTCTCTGTGCTTGGCTTCCGTCAGTTTCTCCGGTATCATTTGGTGCATTGGGCCGGGAAGCTCATCGTTCAACGGTAGCTGAGAGGCAGAGGCGTGAGACGGTCTATCTTTGCCCACGTTCTCTACGGCTGCACCCCTGAACTTCTGCGTGGACCTCCCTTCGTCTCGGCGCCACTGGTCTTTTGTCCAGGAGATCATCGGCCTCTACGTAGTAAGTGCTGGGGTGTCCCCGTCGATGAGTGTGAACCCAGGTTCAGGAACGAGGAGGTAAGACAACTGCTGTTTTAGACGGCAGACCCACTAGGGGTATACCGATTGTGCGGTAGGCCCAAAAGGGGTTTAAATCTGTGTATGGAATCTGCCCCCTCTGTCGGAGGGAAGGAGCGAAGGCGCACCGCTCAATCGAACGCTCTTTAGTAAGACCGTTTGATTTGGTTAGTCAGGCGGGGTTCTGGTGTAAATAGCCCTAGCCGGACACCGGTGTCTTGTCTAGACTAGCGTTCTAGGGTGTATATTACGTTCGCTAGGTCGGAGGGACCGGGAGACTAAGCGGCGCCTGTGTAAATTCGGTTCGCTAGCTCTCAACCTATCTTGGCTAAGTGGGAAGGCGTGTAAATTTGGAACCCACTAGATTTTTGATAGTAATCGACTAAGAGGCGTCTGTGTAAATTCGGTCCTCTAGTTCGCTATATGTGGTGCTTGGGCAGTGTGGCTAACCAAAACGGGTGTATATAGTTTTAGGTAGTCCATTCAAGGTACTGGCCAATAGTTTAGTTGGGATTGTAAATGTGTTAAAGATTGTTTAGTAAAGTGTATACCTTGTTAGATAGCGCGAGCTCAGCCGTCTAGCGAGAGTGTTAATAGTGTGTTGCTGTATCATAGTGCACGGTACCATAACCCTGTATATTTACTGACACTGTATATAAGTACTAATCATTGTCGTCTAATGCATGTTTAACACCATAACCACTAATAATTGTATTGTGACCTTAAATTGTGCTTTGACTTATGCTAACCGTACTGTAACCGCTATTTGTAAAAGACGATGTTACTGGGGTGTGTTATAGACGGGTAATTCATATATAGAGAATTATAGCGTGGGTGACTGTATAGTTTCGCCAAAGGGCATAATATTAGTTACTTAGTGACTGGTGTAACAGCTGTGTGTGTACGGGAATTCCCTGTATGTTTTGTTGTATGAGTTTGACCTAGTAACTGTGCCACATGGCGCTGTTGCCAGGGAAACGAGTGTGACTGTTGGAGGTGTGTTTGTTGTGTTTCTTTGAATTAGACGCTCCGTTGCTAAGTATGGCAGCGCCGGAATTTAAAGATTGTTGATCCCTTAGAATGTATGCTAAATAACTTTAAAAAGGGATATACTGTGTGTGATTTTGGGGACTACCTTATGTAGTAGAGAATAACCAGTTTTTGACTGTTAACACAGTTTGTGTTACTAGATGGTTATCAAAACTGGTCTGTCCATCCCCAATGGAATCTGACCCATCTGACCATCCCTCAACTAAATTCTTTATCAAAAACTGGTGCAGCTGGTATGTCCCCCTGTGCTCTAATTGTCTCTGGCTCTCAGATGCCTGTCCCCTCCTATTTCTGTGCCTACCTACCCCCCCAACTGGTTCTTTGTATTCAGTTTTATTATTAGCAGTCAAAAGGAGAATTCTTAATAACAGTAACTGAATCCACTGAAATCAGATAATTCTCAGCAATTACAAAACACCATAACCACTGAAAACACCATAACCACTGACAATACCATAACCATAACCACTGATAATACCATAACCACTGAAAACACCATAACCACTGAAAACACCATAACCACTGAAAACACCATAACCACTGATAATACCATAACCACTGAAAACACCATAACTACTGAAAACACCATAACTACTGAAAACACCATAACCACTGAAAACACCATAACCACTGATAATACCATAACCACTGAAAACACCATAACCACTGATAATACCATAATCACTGAAAACACCATAACCACTGACATAACACTATAATTACTGAGCCTTGTGTGCCTTTAGTAACAGTAAATTAGTTTTGAAATACAACTGGATGAAATGGTCAATGGTATAGGACGCTGGAATACACTTTTACCATTTTTGGTTACTGGTCAGGCTCCTCCTAGCCCTGTCCGAAACATTTTGTTAACCAAGTTACTGACCAGTAAAATTAATTTATCCATTTCCACCTACCTCACCACTCCCCGACCGGAACCTATGACTAAACAACCCTATCTAAGTCCCACCCTAACCTGACAAATGACCGGTGCCCTCCAACTTTGACATTTACAAATGCCACTGCAGCTTACCCCTGGTCCCCCACACATTGATATTAATGGTCAATTACAGTTGGCAGACCCTGTATTTGTTTATGTCCCGTTCGCCATGACTGATCTGTTTAATTGGAAGACCCATAATTCCTTTACGAAAGCAGACGAGTCACCTAGTGCTTTCTATGAGAGATTGCTGGAGTCATATAGATTATATACTCCTTTTAATCCAGAGGCCCCTGAGAACTCTCGAATGAACAACTCAGCATTTGTCAGCCAGACCCAAGGTGATATCAAAAGAAAATTGCTAAAGTTAAAGGGATTTGTAGGAATGTCCATATCACAGTTAATGGAAATTGCAAGTCAGGTGTATATGAACAGAGAGGTGAATAGAGGAGTTGAGAATAGGCTGAGTAAGGGAGGAAGTAGGAATCACTGTGTTTATTGTAGAGAGGAAGGATATTGGAAAAGTGACTGCCCACAGAGGGAATATAAAGCAAGTTATAGATAAGACAAGAGAGAAGGTTACGAGGTGGTTACAGAGGTGGCCATAGAGAAAGTCTTGGAGGGAATGACAGTAGTATACTATTCCCCTACCTAGAGATTAAGGGATAGAGAAGATAGAGATTTTGTCGGTCTGGCTGACACTGTCATGGAAGACTATTGATACCGACTGGGCTCCATCCCCCTTTAGCCGAGTGCAGCCTATGGTCGATGTATCAATAGAGGGAAAGAGGAGCTCTTTCATGATTGACACTGGTGCTGAGTACTCTGTGGTAACTAACCTAGTTGCTCCTCCTTCAGGAAGACTATAATTATGATAGGAGCTACTGGGAAAAGCGCTGCTAGACCAATTCTCAGGAGTCATACTTGTATTCTAGGAGGCCATTTTGTTAAGCACCAGTTCCTATATATGCTGGAGTGTCCAGTTCAGCTTCTAGGACGAGATCTATTATCAAAGCTTCAAGCCCAGATAACTTTTAAACCCAACGGATCAACGTCTCTGAAGTTTAATAGATCACCAGGCATAATATCAGTATCGGTGCAAAGGGAAGAAGAATGGCACTTCTACTCCATAATAACAAATACAGACCCTAAGAGTGATGAATCCTTATTTGACATTTCAAGAATATGGACAGAGAATAATCCTCCAGGACTTGCTCGCAATATTCCACCAATACACATTGAATCAAAGCTTGGAGCATATCCTGTTAGCCTTAGTTAGTACCATATATTATAGAGGGCTAAGGAAAATATACAAACCTATGTGGATAAGTGTGCAAAGTATGACATCCTAAAATTCTGTACCTCCCCTTGGAACACTCCATTATTACCTGTTCAGAAGACGGGATCAGATGATTATCATCCTGTACAAGATCTAAACGCAGTTAATAATGCAGTAGTCAATATACACCCAGTGGTACCCATCCCCTATAATCTGCTTGCTTTAATACCAGGTGGGGCAACCTACTATACCTTCCTAGACCTCAAAGATGCTTTCTTTTGTTTCTGGGGTACTGCTGAAAAATTATGTATGGGCATTCACCTTCCATACTTGGTAACTTAACGGGGGATTTGAGTCAGTTGGGAGAAGGAATTACCCGGCAGCAGGTTGTAGAGTTGGGTAAAACTATGGAGGAGGTACAGAAATGGGTACAAGATAGATTACCTGTGAATATTTATCCACCTGTTCATTCTTACCATCCAGGGGATCAAGTGTGGATAAAAAAAATGGAACACTGTTCCATTAGGTTCCAAGTGGAGAGGTCCCTATGTTGTTCTTTTATCTACCCCAACAGTTGTAAAGGTTGTAGAAGTGACTCCGTGGATTCATCACTCTAGGGTAAAAAAAAAAACAGCGGCAGATTCCTGACAAGCTACCATAGATCCAGAGAATCCTTGCAAGATCCAGTTGAAGCGTGTGACCGAGTTGGATTAAAAGTGTTTTTTGCGAAGATAATATTGTTAAAAGGGAACATCAACAAAGATCTACAAGTGAGTGTTTTTGACGGCCATAATAACGCCTGTCCGCTCACCAACGTGTTATTAAAAGCCAGGAAAGTCTCGAAGGGACCCCTGTGAAGACGAGCAGAACTCCATTCCCTGCAGCCCTTACATCCTGGAAGCTGAGGTCCCATCGCACGGACGAAGACTGAGGATGAAGACGTCGAAAGAAGTGCTTTTGATAATGTATATTTTTGTGTCTTTTTATATTCAGGAAGGTAGAGGTACCGACACTCCTAGCTGTGAGGTATGCATTAAGACTACAAGAACAGGTAACCATATTTCCCAGACCCTAATTTGGCATTCACAATATGAGTGTAAAGGTGATGTGTCTAGGTGTATATATCTAGGTATAGAATATAGTGTATGCCATTTAGGAGTAGGAGAACCTAGGTGCTTCAATCCGGAGTATCAACCCCGTACAATTTGGTTGACCCTCAGGAATGGAGATCCTCAGGGGACCCTAATAAATAAAACTGAGTTAGAAACCGTACATTCTTCGGGTGTTCTGCTATTTGATGCATGTAAAGCAATATCAAGTGGTAGAAAGCCGTGGAATGTATGTGGGGATCTTAGATGGGAGAGAACATATGGGTCTAATGATAAATATATTTGTCCCAGTAGTAAAAATAAGTAAGTCCTAGATGCCCAAATAGAGATTATAACTTTTGCCCATATTGGTCTTGTGTGGGGTGGGCAACTTGGGGACAGACAGCAGACAAGGACATGATTGTGACTAAGTTGCCTACCAGTCCATACTGTAAGTCTATGGAATGCAATCCAATCCATATACTTATAAATAACCCCGACAAGTTCTTAGATAAATATGGTAATTTATTTGGGTTTCAAATATATGGGACGGGTTTAGATCCTGGGCAGTATTGTTTATAGGGATAGAGACTGATACGGTAACCTCCCAAACTCATCAAGTATACCATTCTTTTTATGAAGAGATGAGTATAGATAATAAGATCCCCCATAATGCTAAAAACCTGTTCATAGATTTAGCCGAAAGTATTGCCGGTAGTCTTAATGTTACCAACTGCTATGTGTGTGGAGGTACTAACATGGGAGACCAATGGCCTTGGGAAGCAAAGGAGGTAATGTCCGGTTCTGAGGCAGTTGACCAATTAATATCTACACAAGCCGATTATCATATGAGTGTTAGAGGTAAATCTGAGTGGAGATTAAAGACCTCCATCATAGGTTATGTTTGCATAGCGAGGAAAGGAATGATGTATAATACTTCTGTAGGAGAATTAACTTGTCTAGGGCAAAAAGCTTATGATGATGATACAAAGAATACAACTTGGTGGTCGGCTTCAAACGTCTCAGAACCATCTAACCCGTTTGCTAGATACGCCAATTTAAAGGATGTGTGGTTTGACCTATCTGCTACATCTAGTTGGAAAGCCCCAGCAAATTTGTACTGGATCTGTGGTAAGAAAGCCTATTCGGAGTTACCACAGGACTGGGAAGGGGCATGTGTGTTGGGTATGCTCAAACCATCCTTCTTCTTGTTGCCAATTGAAACAGGAGAGACCTTGGGAGTTAAAGTTTATGATGTGAATCATAAAAAGAAGCTAGCATCCTTGAATGTAGGTAGCTGGGAAGATAATGAGTGTCACTGGCTACCTTAGCGCACTTCATTGCCAATAGGAAGGATGTAATATGTGAGGGAACTGGTTAACAGCCAAACTGTATGCCCATGAAGTGTTATTGTATTCTAATACAGGGATTCAAGCCTCATTCTACCATTAGGCAATTATGGATTCCTCTGTAAAGCACATAGCCTTCTTACCAGGTAAACCAGTTGGGCTGTTGATAAAGTCCTCCATTCACTTCCAGTGCAAATAGAAGGAGGTGTATGTGGAAAGTTCAATCTCAGCAACTGTTGTCTGCACATAGATGATGAAGGGCAGGCAGTGGCTGATCTCACAAGCCACATGGCTAAACTGACGCATGTACCGACTTAAGCCTGGAACGGGTACAATTCTAGTAGTTGGTTTGGAAGTAGGTACGAGCAGCTTGGAGGGATCAAGACATTGGTAGGAGGAGTCATGTTGATTATAGTGTGTCTCTTTCTACCATGTTTGGTTCCATTGGTAATTAGGTCCATACAGAGTGTCATAGAGAGCACGACAGAAAGGAAACCAGCTGCGCATGTAATGGCTGTTTGCAAGTATGAACCCTTAGCCCAGAGAGAATCAGAATGAGGAGTGCTAAAGGAATTTGTAAGGATGCTAAGATGCTTACGAGGTCTGTTCTGATTCATGACAACCTGAGGTGTAAGCAAACTATGGTTAAGTGATGCATCTGGAATTGTGAAATATCAGAAGCATCAAAGGGGGGAATGTGGTGGAATCTCAGTAAAAATAAATTTACTAGGACAAGATTGCCATGTGGCATATGTGTAAATGTTGTATCAGTTAGTTAGTTTCACGTAGCTAAGATACAATCAACACCGTATTGAGCAAATGCAGGAATGCAGAAACTGAAAACACTTCCCCCCTCCTCCATTGTTCTGGGTGAGCCATGTGGTCTAATAAGTAAGGGAAGTTAGGCTTTGTTCAGCTGATTGTGTAAAGAGTATATGGGGGTAGAGTTAACTATAGGAGGAGCTATATGTCTATATCATGCATTTACACAGTCAGTTCTGGGCTCAGATCTTTGCTGTTTTTGGTGACATAAGTCCCTCTGAGCCCCGGTCGGTGAATCGAATAAAGAATCTCTTCCTTCCTGAAGAAACCTGTGTCCATCTCTCTGTGCTTGGCTTCCGTCAGTTTCTCCGGTATCAAGCCTATTTGCGCAAGTCAGTCGGCTTGTGTGCTTACTGTACAATATATACATATTGACTTGTAAAAATGGCAGACATTTTTTTCCAGGGCTGCTTTGGATTCTCAGTTTGGCGCTGCCAGCGATTGTGCTTTACCGCTGAATCATCTGTGTGAGCTGCCGCACACTTTAGCCCTGTTACACGCGCCTGGGAGCTGCTGTTGACAGGTACTAGTAGTCTAGAGATTGGGACATGGGGTATATGCTCAGCTATCTGTATAATACTATAGTGCTGTTCTCTGTATAATACAGATCTGTGTGTGTATAATATCCTGGGATAGTCAGTGTTCCTGTATAGTGCGGCTCTCTGTCTTGGGATATTATACACAAACAGACCTGTATTATACAGAGAGCAGCACTATACAGGGAGCACTGACTGTCCTGGGATATTATACACACAGACATGTATTATACAGAGAGCAGCACTATACAGGGAGCACTGACTGTCCCAATTTATTATACACACAACCCTGTATTTTACAGAGAGCACTGACTGTCCAGGGATATTATACACAGACAGTAATTGATAGCTGTGCTGCAAAATGTCCTTGGAATTTTTTTTCAAATGTTGGCAACTATGGCACTGTATCAAAGGAAATGTGTTTTTTTAATAATCCCTGGTGAAAATAATGAATCCTCCACCAGGGATTATAAAAAAAAAAAACAACACATGGTGTCGGGGGCGGGGCTTAACATGCAGCAGGGGCGGTGTCAAACTGCGGCGAGGACGGGGTTGAATGTGCCCCCCTACTTTTGTCCCTGGCCCACCATGTGCCCCCCCTAAAAATGAATCCTAGAGACACCACTGCTAAGGGGTAAAGTAAATATAATTTTATGATTGACCTTGTATGTCACCTCTCATCAAGGGGTTAAGCATTTGTGTGACTTTGATACTAATTCCTGAGAACAAGCAACCACTCATGATACAATGCTGGGTCCTAATGACGCAGGAAATCTAAATTTATAGTGAATATAATTAGGGAGCAACATCAAGTAAAACAAAAATAAAAAACGAAAAATTAAATAAAAAATGTAAAAAAGCAGACTGTATGTTCATGCTGCAATTCAGACTATACTGCGTAATGATGACAGGTATGTGCAGTGATCCTTGCTAATTCACATAAGTACACGCAACTTTGGTTAACAGTATAAATAAAATAACGTTAATAAAAAATTCCAAAGCTAATCTGCAGTAGCTCCAAGGATGCTGTCACATTTCCTGCAGTTTCTGTGTCATTGTCTTGCAGCAATAAGTGCTAGTCATCATTTTGACTTAGACAGCAGATATGGTCGTAATGCCCACAGAAGGCGGCTGCTGTCATAACAAAGCACTGCATGTGCCGAGACATAAATAAGTGCTTTGGATGAACAAGCGCTCATTATTCATGTTGAGTTTTCAATAAAATAAAGCCTTTTCCCCTTCCTCCTGCAATGTGGACCATCAATTTTAGGCATCCTTGACATAAACTTGGCATGCTTTCTGGATTTAGCAGTGACATTGTGCACCAACGTGACAACGGCCACACCACATACAGAGCTCAAAACCTTAATTGCATGGGGAAGCTTCTAATTTACACACAGATTAACTGTGCTGGGCAAATGTGGAGGTATAGCAACCCACCCGACTGTACAGTATACCGTTAATGAAGATATATTTAACTAAATAGAGTTTTATAAGCTTTCATCAATTCTAGGAGAGAAAAACCCTTAAGATTGTGTTTGGCAGCAATAAATCAAGCACAGCCATCACATTTAAGACGTTGTTTGGCTTGGCTGCCTGCTTTATGTTTTAGTTGCAGAATTTTATCTACTTATAAGAGTCACTTGCCAAAGCAAATTCAACTCATTTAGAGAAGCGAAAATCTATATTTCCTTTATTCCCCCATGAGAGTAAGGCAAATGCAGAGATGTGATTGAGCTATAATAAATACTTATGTTAAACCTATGTTTTTACACAACACACACTCAGGAGACAGAGTGGACCTCCGAGATCATAGCACGAATCAAGAATAGCAGAAAGACCAGCAGAAGAAAAAATGTGTGTAATGGTTGTGACATGACAGACCCATGATTATAATTCTGCTACCAACTAATTGCACTGGTTGCTGCCTTTACAATCCCCTGGATGAGCCCTTAAGATATTTATTCATCTCCACCCCATGTCTCTCCATTATGAGCCCATAGCATTTCTCTTTTTCATTCCATACTTTCATTCCATATCACTCCATCACCTTTTATCATCACAGTAACTCCATCACCAAGGTGATTCCATCACCACCTATCAATCATCATGGTGATTCCACAAACTAACACACCAGAGTGACTCCGCAAACCCTATCACCACAGTGACCCCGCAATCCCTATCACCACAGTGACTCCGCAAACCCTATCACCACCACAGTGACTCCGCAAACCCTATCACCACAGTGACCCCATCACCACAATGGGGTCATCACACCCTGTGATTCCAGTATCCCTTGTCACCAAAGTGAATCCATAAATCCTATCACCACAATGACTCCATCACCTCCTACCACCGAAATAAAGCCATCACCCACCTACCACCACAGTGATTCTATCACAACGGCAATTCTCTTCATCACATCACAAAACCACAGTAACTACAGCTTGCAAAAACAAACCACAGTACTACGTTTTAGATTCCCCCACCACTTTATCAGAATTCCACTCTATTGTGTCCCCTTTACTCCCTCTGTGTATAGCTTCATACTCATCCTTCCTGTCTTTCTATCTACCCACTAGACACAAAGAAACCATTATTTATGTCAGTATCAACTCTTTCTTTCTTCATTCTGTAATGAGTAAATGCAAATAATAAGTCTAAATTAGATATATTAAGGCTGTTTGAGAAATGAATTGAGTCTACATAAAAGGGCATTTGACCACTAGTATGTCTAATGACACATCTAGGAAATATAATTCTAAACAACCCTGCCACCATAGAAGAAAAAAAAAAACAATTAAGACTTGTCACATCAATTAAAATTCACATAGCAATGTGATTAGAGTTTTAAGAGAAAACATTATCTAATAAAATATTGACTTGGCTGCTTGCCCTGGTGAAGAAGTGGGATTTGTGGCTTACACATTCCTGAACATTTTACAAGACCATTGGGAATTTCAAAAAGAATTCTGCACATTTTATCATAAGCCAAATTAATAGGTCTACTTTGCATGATACAAAGTGGAATTAAATGGTAACTCTAAAAGGGTACTAAAGGGTCACCTTTAAAAGTGACTGCAATGCTTTGCCTAAAAATTGATTAGCAAACTTCCATCTCAATTAGACATTATTAATTAAATTTTTACATAACACACTGGAGCTGCAAAATTCTATGTGTGCTCAATATAATGGTCATATACACACATATACTGCAAAGTAAAGTCAGAGCATTTAGCTCAGGGGCAAAGCAATTCAGACCACTCTGCGCATGGTAAGCCTTGAGTGATGCAGGATGTTTTAAAGTTAGCATGCTTGACTATCATGTTAAGATTAATGATGGACATACTTTGAGTACATTGAAGCAGATGGATCCAGAAAATAAATTTGACTACCAAGTGTAAAATCGATATCTCTCTAACTACTAAAATAACTTCATATATACAGTAGTTTTATCTAAGTGTTTTTAATAAGTTAAGGAGAGGACGTAGACGAGAGTTCATATATCAGTTAGCTACTATTTTCTAATAGAATTGAGTTTATATGGATTTTTAAAGGTCTGGAAACTAAGAAGTCAGATGGGCCTATACAATAACAATGAACAATGGACCATCTATGGGAAGTCTTGTAAGCACACATATGATGGGAACACAATTGCCAGGGAGGTGTATACATGGTCTGTGACTGCAACAATCTCTAGGTAGGTGGTACATTTCAAAGTAACATCCACATGAATGCCAGGTTTCCCAGCAGAACATTGCCTAGAGCATTACATTGCCTCCACGGGCCTGCCTATTTCCCGTAGGTTAGAGATGCACATTCTGCCGCCATCTCTCCTCAAGTAAAAGATGTACACGCTCCATGGTCCAGTTCTGACACTGACTGACACTTTCAGCAGTAGACAGCTATCATCAAGGGCACGCTGACCATTCTGTGGCTTTGCAGCAAATTATGCTGCACTGAGTGTTCTGACACCTTTCTATCATGGCCAGAATCAAGTTTTCAACAATTTGAGCTAAATTAGCTTTTCTGTGTGATCAGACTAGATAGGCTAGCCTTTGCTCCCCAAGTGCATCAATAAGCCTTGAGCACCCATGACCATGACATCGGTTTACTAGCTGTCCTTCCTTGCACCACTTTTGCTGATACTAACTACTGCATACCGGAAAACACCCCATAACACTTGCCATTTTGCAGATGTACTGACCCAGTCATCTAGCCATCACTATTTGGCCCTTGTCAAAGTCCCTTAGATCTTTTTATTTGCCCATTATTCCTGCTTGCAACACATGAGAACTAACTGTTCACTTGCTGCACAATATAGCCCACCCCTTGACAGGTACCATTTAAAAGATATAATTAATGCTATTCACTTGTCAATGGTTTTAACCACTTAAGGACGGCGGGCGTTCTATGCCGTCCTTTTTAGGGTGACTCTAAACGCCGGTCAGAACATACCTGCCGCCCTTATTGCTTACCCGATTGCCTCCGTTCCCCCGCCGGCGATCGGCATTGCTCCCGGACATACATCGATATAATATATATATATATATATATAAACCAAATGGAGATAAGGCGCACTCAAAAGGCCTTTTTTCCTTCAAACTCTTATTTATAAAATCACATCAAAATTGCCCCATCGACGTTTCGACCCATACAAGGAAAAAGACCCTTGTATGGGTCGAAACCTCGATGGGACAATTTTGATGTGATTTATAAATAAAAGAGTTTGAAGGAAAAATACCTTTTGAGTGCACCTTATCTCCATTTGGTTTATATTACTACGCTTAAGGAGCACCAAGGCAAGATTCATTGGTTGAATATTTAAAGAGGGTGAGTGCCGAGATTTATTTTTGTGTGTATATATATATATATATATATATATATATATATATATATATATATATATATATACACATATCAAAATATAGGCTAGCACTCACGGTCTTGTAGTTAAAAAAAAAAATCATCTTTATTCCATAAAAACTCGACGTTTCAAGCGGGGCCCAGCAGCCGAACTGACTGGTCACACACACACAGAGAGCTCCGTGAAACAGACCTCTAAATAAGACTATAAGCTTGTATTTCTCACAACAAACTCAACAACCCTGAACAAGGAAACGACCAACACACAGCCCGGTTGCACAAAGACGCTTCTTAGCCTTCTTAACACTATTATGGCCTGCTTACTGGAGCGGGTGTGGGAGACGCGGCCGATCTCCCTGCCGGGCCATCTCCCTGCCCCCCCCCCCCCCCCCGCCAGTGGGGGTTATCCTGGCCCCAGCATACAGGCTCTACATACCTGTTAATGGTGAGCCTATGACCAAGCTAACGAACCCACTAAAAGAAACTCGTCCCTTCACTGTAGCCAAGATGGCGGACGCCAAGCTACATACCCTGCCATGAGGCCCGATGGACACCACACTCACCCGACTGGATGCCATCTTTGCGGCCTTTTGGAGCAAACTAGAGGAGAGGCAACGAAAAGTAAGCCTGTCGCAAAACTCACTCCCTAAGGCAGAGTACAGCAAGTCTATCACCTCGCTTCGAAAGAAGTATGGAGGGACAGCCAGTCCTCCTCCCACGTGCCTGAACTCTAAACAGCCCAAGACCCACACCCGCAATGCTGGGATGAGGACCTCGAGGGAGACAATCCCAGCGTTTAGCCCACAGCCGCGGAAGAAGATTAACTATGGCTACCCTGCAACCACAGTACCCCGCAACTCCAGCGCTCGAGGTAGTGGGAGCCGCACATGGGCCCCCCATGCAGCGGGAGTTCGGCGGAATGGTAGACAGCGTACCCGCGTGAACTCACCGCAGAGAAGAACCCGCACACCAGGCAGGAGAGCCTCCAGCCAGTCGGCAACACAAACAGGAGGGCTGGATACACCCCTTCACCTGACCTACCATCCAGGTACTTTCTTACCGGCACTAACCTCACTGAGTGGGCTGATCTACCACTTGTATCTGGACAGCGCCCAATACCCGATGGGAATCGGCTGAACCTCTATGGACATAGCACAGGCCTCACAGCCACATTGCTCGATCCTGGTGGCAATTGCCCGTCTCCTGGACTACCTGAGCTACATTCCACACTATGCAAACTAACACCCACTGCCTTCACTTAATATGCACATAGGCTTGCTTCACCTACTTACAAAGAAAATGTCACTCTAACTCACCCACAACTCGGCACACACATAACGCTTAGCTGGGACAAAAGCCCGCATATTCCACACACTTTAATGGGTGGGAATACACCTCCTCCGATGAAACCACAGTTAAGCTAGCTTAAGCTAATCCTTTCAGGCCTCAAGGATGGCCCTTGATGCTACAGTCCATCCGTTAAAAAGTTACACTAGTAACCATCTTGGCTTTAACGACCATCTTGCAACCTTATAAGCCTTCAGCACAGTCAGGATATACATTCACAGTTGTAACTTGTAGGCAATCACCAGCACCTGACACGTTGATATCATACTAGACAAAACTGCATCGTATAACAAATATAAAATGTGCAATGTTTCCGTATGCCACACTAATGTATTCATATGCTGTCTGATACATTGGCAATAGCTATTGTGGCTTTGCCTGCATCGTTGTATTTTTTCTTATTGCACGACAAAATAAAGAATAATAAAAAAAAAAAAAACTCGACGTTTCAGCCCACGTCCTGGGCTTTCTTCAGGAGCAACAAACAACATTGTTACAAGACCGTAAGTGCTAGCCTATATTTTGATATGTTTGTATATTTTGGCTGTGGCTCTAGCACCCGGCATTCAATATTATGCTTTATATAACAGGGTTAATCTGAATGCAAGGACTGGTTTATTTATATATGTCATACTAAGTGTATTATTATGTTAATATATATATATATATATATATATATATATATATATATATATATATTAATATAAAAATACACTTTGAATTAGATTACATATATATATATATATATTATAAATATATATATATTATATATAAATATGTATTATAAAATATAAATAATAAAATAAAATAATAGTTTTTATATTTTATATATTTATTCTAAGTGTATTTTGAGATATATATATATATATATATACCGTATATACTCGAGTATAAGCCGACCCGAATATAAGCCGAGGCCCCTAATTTTACCCCCAAAAACTGGGAAAACGTATTGACTCGAGTATAAGACTAGGGTGGGAAATGCAGCAGCTACTGGTTAATTTCTAAATAAAATTAGATCCTAAAAAAAATATATCAATTGAACATTTATTTACAGTGTGTGTATAATGAATGCAGTGTGTGTGTGTATGAATGCAGTGTGTGTGTGTATGAATGCAGCGTGTGTGTATGAATGCAGCGTGTGTGTATGAATGCAGCGTGTGTGTATGAGTGCAGCATGTGTGTATGTGTATGAATGCAGTGTGTATGTGTATGAGTGCAGTGTGTGTGTATGAGTGCAGTGTGTGTGTATGAGTGCAGTGTGTGTGTATGAGTGCAGTGTGTGTATGTGTATGAGTGCAGTGTGTGTATGTGTATGAGTGCAGTGTGTGTATGTGTATGAGTGCAGTGTGTGTATGTGTGTGTGTATGTGTGTGTGTGTGTGTGTGTGTGTGTGTTGCAGAGCCTTGGTGGGTGGTGGGCAATTTTATTATAATTTTTTTAATTATTTTAATATTTGTTTTTATTATTATTTCTTCTTATTATTTTTTATTTAATTTCATTATTTTTTTTCTTTTATTATTATTATATATATTTTTTGGTCCCCCCTCCCTGCATGATATATGACAGGGAGGGGGGCTCTCCTTCTATCAGAAAGAAGCTCCACCACGTATGAATCCTCAAGAGATGGATAGTTTATCCACCAGCAGCACTCGTCACACAGAAGGAACAGAACTGTTCCATAAAGTGACAGCAGCCATACTACAGCTTCCAGAAGTTAGAGTACACTCTAAGCACCATAACAACTAAAGCCTGCTTACTGGTGCTCCGAGTTTAAAACTGGTTTGACAAATTACCTGGAGTCAGCCAAGTGCCTGTCACTGCCTCCTCAGCAGATGAAAAATGCTCTCAGACATGCAGGAGCTTACCGATCCAGGGGAGGTAAACCAAAGTAATGGACTGTAGTGGTATGATGCTTGTGGTGTTCTTTAAATACTTAGCCTTGTTCACAAAACTGTAATTGGGCTGTGAACAACAACGGCAGCCATCGACCCCAATGGAAGTCACAGCTGTCTCTCCTGGTAGTAAAGTACTTCATCCTACTTGTGCATGCAGCAGACTGATACCTTACGTAGAAGATAGAAGTGCAGTGGCAGTCGTGTGAGGAAGAAATATATGCAATCATTTTATTTTTACAAATCTTTGCAGTCCTAAACCACTCTGGGTGCTTTTTTGCAATAATGCAAAGTTGTAATGTTGTTTGGAGTGACGCTCTAAGACACTCCTCTTACTCCTCTCCACTTACCTCTATTGCAGCTCGTGTCAGCTCTCTCCTCCTCCGCGCCGTCCGGTCAGCTCTTCTGTCAGCTCCCACTGTAAGTCTCGCGAGAGCCGCACAGTGGGAGCTGACCGAGGTGCTGAACGGACGGCGCGGAGGAGGAGAGAGCTGACAGGAGCTGCAGGAGAGGCAAGTAAACTCTCTGACAGCCCCCATGGCCCCTGTCTGTATTATGGCAATGCAAATTGCCATAATACAGACTATTGACTCGAGTATAAGCCGAGTTGGGGTTTTTCAGCACAAAAAATGTGCTGAAAAACTCGGCTTATACTCGAGTATATACGGTATATATCTCAAAATACACTTAGAATGAAATTAAATATATCTATGAATATATATATATCCATATACATAATTACATAAATAATTTCATAAATATACACGTAGACTTCAAATATATAAATATGTATATATATTTAAATTCTATGTGCATATTTATGTAATATTTTTACATAATTAAGTAATTTTTTTGGTTGAAATTTGAGTGACGTGCCTGACAACCTAAGCCGAAAGTCCAGAGAATTTAATTTGCTAGCTCTATATTTAACCCTGTAACTTTCCAAGACGCCCTAAAACCTGTACATAAAGGGGTACTGTTTTACTCGGGAGACTTCGCTGAACACAAATATTAGTGACAGCTAACAGCGATGATATTGTCAGTCAAAGTGACTTTTTTTTTGCAAACGGCACTTTCACTGATATTATCATTGTTGTGATATGTTTTACTGTTTTGAAACACTGATATTTGTGTTCAGCGAAGTCTCCTGAGTATAACAGTACCCCCCATGTGCAGGGCTTACAGGGTTTTTAAAAGTTACAGGGTCAAATATAAAGCTTGCTTTTCTGTTTTGTTTTTTTTACATTAAAATTTGCCAGATCGGTTATATTGCCTTTGAGAGTGTATAGTAGCCAAGGAATGAGAATGACCCCTATGATGGCATACTATTTGTAAAAGAAGACAACCCAAGGTATTGCAAATTGGGTATGTTCAGTCTTTTTTAGTAGCCACTTAGTCACAAACAAAATCAATGTGTATGTACTGAAAAATTAAACATGCTATATTTGACGTTGTAACTTTCCAAAACACCATAAAACCTATACATGGGGGGTACTTTTTTACTCGTGAGACTTTGCTGAATACAAATATGTACATTTTATTACAGTAAAAGCTAACAATATTATGACATTCACAGTTAAAATGTCACGTAGAACTAAAAAAAAACATTTTAATTCTTATTTTCTCCCATTTTTTTTATATTTTATTAATATTAAATTATGTTTATACCTAAATATTTTATGTTAAATGAAAGCCACCTTTCCCCTGAATAAAATGATATATAATAAGTGTGGGTGCACATAATATGAAAGAGGTGAATTACAGTTGAACAGACATATAGCGCAAATTCCAGTTTTTGTTTACGTTTTGTTTTGATCACAACGTGTACAACTGGCTCAGTCCTTAAGGTGTTGATGCTGTGGCTGATCACATTTACATTGCAGCGGGCAGGGAACAGTGTACCCAGACCACTTCAATGAGAGTAAGTGGTCTGTGTAATATGTGTCTATAGACTTTGCAAATAAATCACAATCCAGTTCACTCCCAGCACACCCAAGGACACGCATGTAATGTTAACAGTCAGGTGAAAAAGACAGACTTTAGAACAATGCTTGACAGAGAGCTAAGATGGAAGGACCCAGTTACAGGTGTGGATTTAATTTTATTTTTTTCACCTGACATTTGAATTTGCTAAATATGGGGATTAGTAATTTTTGTTTGCTTTGGTTTTCATTATAATCAAAATGCTGGTACTTGTGAAAGATTGCTTGCATGCAATTTTGTCACATTACTACCCAACTATTTTTTAAGTTGTGTTGAATTAAACTATTGAATTATCCTCGTGATTTAGTACATTTACATGTTTCAGCTAGAAATAAGGAAATTGTCCAAGGACTAGTACTACGGAAGCAAGTGAAGGCTTATGCCAATTGTACGGCATGGCCTCAGCTCATTATTTTTCAGGAAGGCTGAGCCAGAGGGTAATTCAGATTATGAGCTTTACATTTATAACCATCATTTCAGCCTTGGACAGAACGAAGCCTAAATGAATGTATTTGTCTAAACTGATTACAACTTGCTACGGGTAGCATCTATTCAAGCAATTGGTTATCTCTGCCTCTGACTGTCACTTGGTCATCCCTCTCCTGAAAACCTATAGCTAGGGCTTTATTATAGAGCTAAAACAAGTCTATACAATAAACAATCTATAATCACATGCTATTTCTTTTGCTCTAGTTATTTCTATGGCATTTCCAGTATGGATAGATTTAAAGTTAATCATTTGCTGCAAATTAGAGAATATTTTGATCTGCTCATATTTCCTGTTTAAGCCAAAAAGAGAGACATTTAAAAATTGAGAACAACCCCACAAAAGGCCTCCAGTCACAAATGGAACACACAGTGAGTCCTGGAATTTCAAATGTCCTCGGTGGCCATTGATTTTCTACAGATGGTTTTCCTGCATTGCCTATTATTGGGTTAAATTACATCTCTAGGGAATGAAGGAATTACATTTGTAGCATAACAGATCTCTTATATTGTAAAATAGGCACACAAAAAAAAAAAAAACATGTTTGTTTTATCAACTTTATATATATGAATAATGACCAAATTCTTAACTGTGCAAAATGTAAAAATATAGCCTTGCCTAATTTGTGTACATAATACCTTTCACAAAGTGAACTTAATACACAGGATACAAAATAAATCACATATGTAATGCTATAATAATTATAGAAATGGCAACGTCATGCTTATTGAATGAACTGAAATAACATTTTAATAATTCAATATAGAATAAACCTGGAGGACAGAGCGTGCACATAATCCTGTTATTTTTTATTGTTTTTTTTTTGTCTGGCTAAATTAGTTAATGATTGAGACAACCACTATCTTGTCAGTAGTTAACGAACGAATATACCATTGGGAAATACCAATATATCCGGCTCTAGACAGACAGATAAAAGCTAGACAGATAGGCCAACAGACATATAGGAAAATCTACATTTTATTTTAAAAATAAAATAAGGTTGAGAAAATACTACCATTTCATTTATTAAAATCATATATATATTATACTTAATGCGAAGCATTGATTTAGCATGACTTTTTATAGTTTAAATACGTGTACATGGTCTATGCTTACTATTTAAGAAAACCCAGTTCAGTAGTTGTTACATAGTTGGGTTGCAAAACGTCCGTTTTTGTCAGGATAATATATTTGAGAACAACAGGGCAAAACTTCATAATGAAGAAATTCTTCCTGAATTCAGGCCTCCTGTGCCTTTCTGAATGTAGTGAGCATACATTAGTATTTCATTTCTACTTGTGAGCGTTGTTTCAGAGGTATTAGAAAAACTTTAACTACATTTTAAATATTAATAGTTCATATATTTGGGTTTGTAAATATTGTATTCATTTTAAATGTTTATACTTAAAATATCACATCAAATCAATGGTAGCCAGGGCATGTGCTTTTGTCGCATGATCTTTCATAAGTTTCCAATGGAGAAACTTGGATGCGCGTGTGGCACTAGCCACTCATGCGCATCAGGTCCGCATAGCCAGTGGTGTATTTTGGATTTGTGCTGCTCTACGCATGACTAAATGTTAGGGATTCTAAATTTAAGGATCATAATTTGTTCCACTTCGTCCTGTAAAGGTCGCACCTCTTCCTGTTGAAGACCAACAATCTTATTTATACCAACAATCTTAATTAATATCCTACACTATCCGTTTTTCCTGTTCTTTTTCCTTGTTGTTGCAAATATCCAAGTAAGAACTTTTTAGGCGCAGCACCTGCCCCCTGTTTTATCCCCCTAATCTTAGTTTGCCGCATCTCTTCCTGTTTAAAGGACCACTATAGTGCCAGGAAAACAAACTCGTTGTGTCCTGAGGGTGCCCCCACTCTCATGACCCCCCTCCCGCGGGGCTGAAGTTGGAGGAAGGGGTTAAACACTTACCTTTCTCCAGCACCGGGCTCCCTCGGCGCTGGGGACTCTCCTCCTCCTTTGGACGTCTTCGGCTGAATGCGCAAGAGCCACGTGCGCAGTCAGCCCATAGGAAAGCATTCTCAATGCTTTCCTATGGACGCTGGCGACTTCTCACTGTGAAAATCATAGTGAGAAGCGTGGAAGCGCCTCTAGCAGCTGTCAGTGAGACAGCCACTAGTGGCTGGATTAACTCATATGTAAACATAGCCGGCAGGGTTAACCCTAGAGGGACCTGGCACCCAGACCACTTCATTGAGCTGAAGTGGTCTGGGTGCCTATAGTGGTCCTTTAAGACCAACACAAAATTTAAATGACAGACACACCCCTCACTGATACATGCACTGACATACTCTCACAGACAGAGATACAGTCATTGGCACACATACTGTTTAACCAACGCACACTTTCACTGACAGACACACACTGGCAAGAAACAATTCACCCTGCACTCAGGTTCCACTCAATCATCCAGCCATCTACCTGGGAGGTGCTTTGTGAAGGCAGCAGACACCACAATCTGTTGAAGTCAAGTGAAGTAACAAGGAACACAGGTGGCACTCCAAAGGTCTAAGATGGTTCTGTTTGTTAGAGATGAGATTATGCATGATTAAGGCTGCATAGAGCAGAAACGTTACACTTATTTTTAGGAGACTTACCCTGTAAGAAACAGAACCATCTTAGACATTTGGGGTGTCGCCTGTGTTCCTTGTTACTTCACTAGACACACACTGACACACCCACTCCCTGACAGGCACACACTCTCAGATGCATACATTGAGGGGGGGAAGTATTTGATCCCCTGCTGATTTTGAACGTTAGCTCACTTACAAAGAAATGATCAGTCTTTAATTTTAATGGTAGATGTATTTTAGTGAGAGACATAACAAATACAGAATAACAAAACAAAAAAATCCAGAAAACTGCATGTCAAAAAAGTTATACATTGATTAGTATGTAAATGTGTGAAATAAGTATTTGACCCCTTTGACTTGGTGGCAAAACCCTTGTTGCAATCACAGAGGTCAGACGTTTCTTGTAGTTGGCCACCAGGTTTGCACACATATCAGGAAGGATTTTGTCCCACTCCTCTTTGCACATCCTCTCCAAGTCATTAAGGTTTCAAGGACCACTTTTGGCAACTGGAACCTTCAGCTCCCTCCACAGATTTTCTATGGAGGGAGCTGGGGGTAAGGTCTGGAGATGGGTTAGGTCACTCCGGGACCTTTAATATGCTTCTCCTTGAGCCACTCTTTTGTTGCCTTGGCTGTGTGTTTTGGGTCATTGTTATGCTGGAAAACCCACCAACGACCCATTTTCAATGCCCTGGCTGAAGGAAGGAGGTTCTCACCCAAGATCTGATGGTACATGACCCCATCCATCGTCCCTTTGATGATGGTCCAGTTGTCCTGTCCCCTAAGGAGAAAAACATGCTTGACCTTGGGGTCATATGCAGCATTCCTCCTCCTCCTTCAAACACGGCGAGTTTAATTGTTGCTAAAGAGCTTGATTTTGGTCTCATCTGACCACAAGACTTTCACCCAGTTCTCCTCTGAATCATTCAGATGTTCATTGGCAAACTTCAGACGGGCCTGTACATGGGCTTTCTTGAGCAAGGGGACCTTGCGGGCGCTGCAGGATTTCAGTCCTTCACGGCGTAGTGTGTTACCAATTGTTTTCTTGGGGACTATGGTCCCAGCTGCCTTGAGATCATTAACAAGATCCTCATCCCATGTAGTTCTGGGCCGATTCCTCACCATTCTCGTGATCATTGAAACTCCACGAGGTGAGATCTTACATGAAGCACCAGACTGAGGGATACTGTCAATTAATTTGTGTTTCTTCCATTTGCGAATAATCGCACAAACTGTTGTGTAGGTCTACAATCTTGTCCCTAACATCCTTGGACAGATCTTTGGTCTTGGCAATGGTGGAGAGTTTGGAATCTGCTTGATTGACTGCTTCTGTGGACAGGTGTCTTTTATACAGGTTACAAGCTGAGACTTGGAGGACTCCCTTTAAGAGAGTGCTCCTAATCTCCGCTTGTTACCTATATAAAAGACACCTGGGAGCAAGAAATCTTGCTGATTGATAAGGGATCAAATACTTATTTCAGTCATTGACATGCAAATCAATTTATAACTTTTTTGACTTGCATTTTTTCTGGATTTTTTTGTTTTGTTATTCTGTCTCTCACTGTTAAAATAATAGACTGATCATTTCTCTGTCAGTGGACAAACGTTCAAAATCAGCAGGGGATCAAATACTTTTTTTCCCCTCACTGTATACAGTGACATATACTAACTGACAGACACACAATGACATACACACACACACTCACTGAGTTGACGCTCACAGACACATATAATCACTGATTTGACACACTCTGACAAACACACACCACAGCAATAGAGGCTGCAAGGGAGCTGTGATCTTCTTGCTCCCTTACATGCTATTTAGTGACATCATATTCCAGCTCCTGGCATCACAGCAGTGTGAGAGCAGAGCAAGAAGATTACAGAGGACAGCGCTCCCTTGCCACCCGCCTGCAATATGAACAGCCGAACCAGCTAGTCTATGAGGAGGTAAGCATCAACAAGGGAGCCTCGACACCGGGGGAAAGAAATTAAAGTAAAACCTTTTATAGAAACATAGAATGTGACGGCAGATAAGAACCATTTGGCCCATTTAGTCTGCCCAATTTTCTAAATACTTTCATTAGTCCCTGCCTTATCTTATAGCTAGGATAGCCTTATGCATTACCCACGCATGCTTAACCCCTTAAGGACACATGACATGTGTGACATGTCATGATTCCCTTTTATTGCAGAAGTTTGGTCCTTAAGGGGTTAAACTCTATAAGTGTGTTAACCTCTACCACTTCAGCTGGAAGGCTATTCCATGCATCCACTACCCTCTCAGTAAAGTAATACTTCTTGATATTATTTTTAAACCTTTGCCCCTCTAAATTTAAGACTATGTCCTCTTCTTGTGGTAATTTTTCTTCTTTTAAATATAGTCTCCTCCTTGATTCCCTTTATGTATTTAAATGTTTCCCTGTCTTGTCTTTCCTCCAAGCTATACATGTTAAGTTCCTTTAACCTTTCCTGGTAAGTTTTATCCTGCGATCCATGAACCAGTTTAGTAGCCCTTCTCTGAACTCTCTCTATGTCTCTATGTATCTATGTCCTTCTGGAGATACGGTCTCTAGTACTGCGTACAATACTCCAAGTGAGGTCTCACCAGTGTTCTGTACAATGGCATGAGCACTTCCCTCTTTCTACTGCTAATGCCTCTCCCTACACAACCAAGCATTCTGCTAGCATTTCCTGCTGCTCTATTACATTGTCTGCCTGCCTTTAAGTCATCAGAAATAACTACCCTTAAAACCCTTTTCCTCAGATGTTGAGGCTAGGACTCTAATGAATATTCTGTACTCTGCCTTTGGGTTTTTACATCCAAGATGCATTATCTTGCACTTATCCACATTAAATATTAGTTGCCACAACTCTGACCATTTTTCTAGTTTACCTAAATCATTTGCCATTTGGCTGATCCTTCCTGGAACATCAACACTGTTACATATCTTAGTATCATCAGCAAAAAGACATACCTTACCATCAAGACCTTCTGCAATATCACTAATAAAAATATTAAAGAGAATGGGTCCAAGTACAGATCCCTGAGGTACCCCACTGGTGACAAGACCATGCTTCCAATATACTCCACTGACTACAACCCTCTGTTGCCTGTCACTCAGCCACTGCCTTACCCATTCAACAATATTGGAATCCAAATTTAAAGATTGCAGTTTATTGATAAGCCTTCTATGTGCAACAGTGTCAAAAGCCTTACTGAAATCTAGGTAAGCAATGTCTACTGCCCCACCCCGATCTATTATTTTAGTTACCCAATCAAAAAAATCAATAAGACTAGTTTGCCATGATCTCCCTAAAGTAAACCCATGTTGTCTCTGATCTTGAAATCCATGTGATTTTAGCTGTTCAACAATCCTATCCTTTAACATGGTTTCCATTACTTTCCTCACTACTTTATGAATTACTATTAGAAATGGGGGAGGAATCTCCATAAATAGGAACAGAGACGTTAAAGTGTTAGTACCACTGGCATACATACCGTGGTCGCAGTGGTCGCAGCTGCGACCGGGCCCGGCTGCCCTGCGACCGGGTATGAATGCCAGTTTGAAAGCCTCTTTTCCTGGGGGCCCAGGAGCTAGCCACCTCAGAGCCCCCCCGAGGCTGGCAGTGGTGTAACCGGGCGCGCGCGTGCAAGGGAGAATACTCCCCTGAGCGCTGTCATTCTGGCTCCGGCACCAGTAAGCGGCACGCGAGGGAGCTGGGCAGGACCAGCCGCCGGGTAGCTCCACTGGACCCCATGGAATCCCCTCAGCACTCCCAAAGGTAGGGAGGCTGGGGGATTACATAAAAAATAAAAAATAAATATGAGTGTGTGTGTGTGTGTGTGTGTTAATTTGTGTGTGTCTGTTATTGAGTGTGTCTGCTAGTGTGTCAGTCAGTGAGTGTGTTAGTTTTTGTGTGTGTGTGTGTGTGTGTTACTGTGTGTGTTAGTTTGTGTCTGTCTGTTATTGAGTGTGTGTCTGCTAGTGAGGGTCAGTGTGTGTGTGATAGTGTGTGTGTCAGTGAGTGTGTGTCAGTGAGTGTGTGTCAGTGAGTGTGTGTCTGTTACTGAGTGTGTCTGTTATGTGTGTCTGTTATGTGTGTCTGTTATGTGTGTCTGTTATGTGTGTCTGTTATGTGTGTCTGTTATGTGTGTCTGTTATGTGTGTCTGTTATGTGTGTCTGTTAGTGTGTGTCTGTTAGTGTGTGTCTGTTAGTGTGTGTCTGTTAGTGTGTGTCTGTTAGTGTGTGTCTGTTAGTGTGTGTCTGTTAGTGTGTGTCTGTTAGTGAGTCTGTTTGGTGTCTGTTAGTGAGTGTGTGTTTGTCAGTGAGAGTGTGTGTTTGTCAGTGAGAGTGTGTGTTTGTCAGTGAGAGTGTGTGTTTGTCAGTGAGAGTGTGTGTTTGTCAGTGAGAGTGTGTGTTTGTCAGTGAGAGTGTATGTTTTGTAAATGAGTGTGTATGTCTGTCGGTCAGTGAGTGTGTATGTATGTATGTATGTCTGTCAGTTAATGTGTGTGTGTCTGTCAGTTAATGTGTGTGTGTCTATTAGCTAGTGTGTATGCTTCTGTTCGTGAGTGTGTGTGTGGTTAAAACTCCTTTAGCACTTACCTTTCTCCAGCACCGGGCTCCCTTGGCACTGGGGATCTCTCCGCCCGATCCGCCTCTCGGCTCCGAATGCGCATGCGCGGCAAGAGACACGCGCGCATTCAAACCGCCCGTAAGAAAGCATTACACAATGCTTTCCTATGGATGTCCAACGTCTTCTTACTGTGATTTTCAGTGAGACAGCTACTAGAGATTAACCCTCAGTGAAACATAGCTGACAAAGTCAGCAGGAGTTGTACATCTAAGGCAGGGGATCCCAATTAATTTTTCCCATGGAACCCTTTGACATAGTGGAACCCCCCCCCCAGTGTGCCGGTGTGTGTCTGTGTGTCAAGGTGTGTGCATCTGTGTGTCAATGTGTGTGTGTGTGTGTCTGACAGATAACACACACACACTGGCACATAGTGGTACACAGATACACACTGACATACAGATACACACACCTTGACACACAGTGTGTATCTCTGTGTGTGTGTATGTATGTATGTATGTATCTATCTGTGTGTCAAAGTGTGTGCATCTGTGTTTGTATGTGCTGGTGTGTGTATGTGTATCAAGGTACACAGCATCCCACGCTCACTCTCTCTTTCTGTGCTTACCAGGTGTGTGTAAGAATTCTGCTCCACACTCTCCATTTTGACCAAACAGCTCAAAAATGGTTACCAGCACTATAACTATTACAATGGTAAGTAGTGGTTATGATGCTTTGACTGCCCCTTTAAAAAGGCATTATGAGTACCATAATGGACAGCTTACGGTCGTGGTTATGGTAATGAAGGCTATAGGTGCAGTCATTCCAGTACCATTTCCCCATGGAGTCTCAATTTAGTGGTGGAAAAGAGTTTAACAAATCGGCATGGGCAAATTCCGCTAACCTGTAAAAATACAAACTTACTCACTGCTCCCGGAGAAGGTCTGTCGAAAGAAAGACGCAAGTGCTTAGAGTGTCCGTTTAATCTCAAAATCACAAAGGGAAAATATCCACTTTAACATTAAAATATACTTTTAAATCACTACACCACATCTATAAACAACTAAACCATTAGTAAATGTTCATGGAAAAGGGGGGGAAAAACTTCACTTTATTTATTTTCTTTCTTCTTTTTTTAATAAAGGAAATCTCTCTTTAGAACCTTGCAAAACATCTGCTGACAGCATCATTGATATTATATGGAATGTAGAACTTTTTACGTACATACCGTTAACCGCATCATTTAAGATATGTCAACCACAGTCAAGCATTAGTTTCCACAATTCAAATTAGCAGTGTCATACTTCTTAATATTTCACCAAGTTCTGGACCTCATAAAATTATTTTTGAAAAAAAAAAATTAATTCAAGCTTGCTTCTCTTAAGTAAAAGAAAACAGAGTGGTTCCTACTATTACAGTAAAGATATCATTGTGGCTATTGAAAACATGTGAAAGTGCCTGAGCAATTGCTCGAGCTGCACAAAGATTACGCATCTGAAAATATCCTCTTCTCTGAAATTGTGGTTTGTAATCTCAAGGTTTTTGTTTTTTTTTTAAATTAAGGATCAATGCATTGTTAAGATTTGTATACCCAGCACTGTGCAGTTATTGATAACAATACATTCATTAGAATGGAGGAGGAGATAACCATCCCTGGAGAATTCCTTCTTTCATTTAAGTAAAAGTAGACCGGAGACGAATCCAAGTAATATATACACAGCACTCTTAACCAGGAAACAACCTGGTGAAAAGTACAGAAAGGGTTACAAGGGTACTAAATGGCTTAACCCTAAAGCATACAAGAGATAAAGAAAAATAAGGAAATGAGGGGAAAAATACTCATCTACACAGAGAAGGAGCCAATCCCATCAAAACCAAACTGATAAGAACAGATACTACAATTGATCTTAGCCAAAAGGCAGAGAAGCGACCCAAGTAAGTCAACTTTAGCAGAGATTCTGCTAGAAAAACCACCAATAAGGCAACATAGAGGGCAAAACCTGTGAGAGAAACGCTCACCAAAGGATTCCCTTAATTAAAAGTATCAACTTTATAGTAAGGTAAACTTTGAAAAGTGACAAAACAAACCTAAAAAGCATATATTTGCACTCAGGCTACCATACACCGAAATCAGCAGCTACATGTAGGTATATGCAGTAGAAACTATATTTTCATGTATCAAAAAATAAACAAAATCACATTGCAGATATAGTTGCTACAATAGTGTCAAAGTTGCCCTGATCTAATTGCATATAGTGTCTCTCTCATAGTGCAGTGGATAGAAGCACAGACACAAACTCGCTTCGCTAACTCAAATAAAAGATGGGGCTATGTATGCCAAATGGAACAAGCATGCCTACGCCTAACACATCACTGTTGCACCACAAGAAGTCCTCTCAGCACGCTCCTAAAACCTCCTGATATAAAATCATATGTGAATCAGTGTCCTAAAGCCGTATTGTAAAGTGACAGTGCATTTCATAATATCTTGCTGTACCCAATAGGTGATCACTTAGAGCTCCAAAAATAGCCGCTGTATTAAAGCTTATACCTTGGCAATTTACAGTGCACTCTTCAATGGTCTGCTATAACATGACACCAGTACACCCAACCTAACAGATCCCCACTATCTCACATTCTACCCATATTTATAAAAACAAACAAAAGAAGTACCCCATACACATCGGTTTGACGTGCGTTTTGGCTCTAATAGCGCCTCTGTCACGGTCCAAAACCAAATGGCCATTTTTGATCCCGGACAAAGGAGCTAATTAAGCCACTAAGCACTATAAACCATTATGTGTTTTTTTTTGTTTTCAGCACGGGTGTGATGTGAGATAGGAGAAATCTTTGCAGGACTGAATCCAGGAAGTCTCTGTAAGGCTGTCAGACGGAGAGCCATCAGAGGTGGTGTAAACATTGGAAAAAAAAAACAATAGTGTGATACAGTATATACAGTGAAAATGTGCGCTTAAATGGATGCACTCACGAGATAGTAAAGGTAAAACAGCATTCAAGGTGCCTCCCCAAGGAATATGGGGGGATGCTGGTATCCTTCGGTAGTGTCTAGCAGCCAAATGGGACACAGGACTCCAGGTGAGTAATGGTAGAAAATATTTGTAGTTTTATTTTCTTTAAAAGGTGATACAACACCAAGCAGATAAAATATAAAAGTGTAGCAGTAGGTCCAACGCGTTTCGTTCAACACAGGAACTTCATCAGGGACCGCACAGTAGAAGAAATCAACAACAATATTGCAGATTGTAAAAAAATACACATCCTCGATGTGGGATGTGTATTTTTTTACAATCTGCAATATTGTTGTTGATTTCTTCTACTGTGCGGTCCCTGATGAAGTTCCTGTGTTGAACGAAACGCGTTGGACCTACTGCTGCACTTTTATATTTTATCTGCTTGGTGTTGTATCACCTTTTAAAGAAAATAAAACTACAAATATTTTCTACCATTACTCACCTGGAGTCCTGTGTCCCATTTGGCTGCTAGACACTACCGAAGGATACCAGCATCCCCCCATATTCCTTGGGGAGGCACCTTGAATGCTGTTTTACCTTTACTATCTCGTGAGTGCATCCATTTAAGCGCACATTTTCACTGTATATACTGTATCACACTATTGTTTTTTTTTCCTTGTATGTTCCCTATATAGACTGTACAGCCGTATCCCACTTCTGCTTGTGGTTCTATACATATATATGATCGTTTTGTGGTGGATAACGATCTTGGGAGGCTACAGACTAATTGAAGTTAAGTAATTGCTATTTAACACACAACAACGTAGTTGTTTTGTTTTGCTGTGGTGTAAACATTGCCTTTTCTGCTATTTACACTGCTGAGGAGGCAAGAAACGTCTCTATGGCCACAGCCACTACAGCTGTAAAGCTGCAGTAGAACTGGTGCCTATAGTGTCACTATAATTCGTAAAATTGGCTATTTTGGGTTCAATCTTGCTATCAATTTTCTATTCACCAAATTAAATAGGGTTGAATAGAATGATTTGGGGGGCAAATAGAATGATTTTTCCTAAAAAAAATTGCGTTTCCAATATATTGGTTAAAGCAGAGTCAATTAGACTCTCTCAATAGTATGTGTAGTTATTTGCTTGTTTTTTTCTTTGTTTTGTAAAGAATATTTGACCTTTTTTTCCATTTGCTATTTGTATATAGGAAAAAAACTAATACATTCTACATAATTTCAGATAACAGATCTTTCACATAGTATAACCTATTTGCATGTAAAAGTTAGAGCAAGTTTAGGTTTCTTTAAGAAAAATACAATTCCTATCTTTGTTATCATTAGAGCAAAAACATGTATTCTATATTTCACCGTTTAATTAATTTTTTTTTATTCTTTATTCTTTATTACACGCTCCCACCCACATCTTGCAAAATTATTACACATTATTTTTCCTACGCCTGACACTTCTAAAAACTAGGAAGAGCTACCGACATCTAAAAGTGTCAATCCCCCAGTCATCACTAGTGACAGCTGTATTGTATTGACTCTGTCTAAGGAGGAGCCCGCGGTCTATAAGGACCCTCCACACACCTCAATGTTGCACTCTGGTGCAGCACTGATGTCAGCTCCTGGCAATGACCAGGCAGAAGAAGAAGGCACACCTCTCCCCTCCCCCTCCCCCCCCCCCCAACCACCGGACCCACAGCAGTCAAATTATGCAAAAGTCGCCAGATGGTGACAGTGGTGCTTTAACCCCTTAAGGACACATGACATGTGTGGCATGTCATGATTCCCTTTTATTCCAGAAGTTTGGTCCTTAAGAGGTTAAAGGGGCACTATAGGGTCATGTACGCAAACATATATTTCTGACCCTATAGTGTTAAAGACACCATCTAGTCCCTCTTGCCTCCCTAAATATTGTAAAAATCTTACTTGTATTCAAGCCTGAAGCTGCTGGTTTTGTCCATGTTTGCATCAGAACAGCAAGCTGCCTGCTGACATCATCAGAAGTTTTGTTCTGAGCCAATCAGAATGCTTCACCATAAGATTGTCTGAGACTGTGAAGGAGGCAGATCAGGGGCAGGGCCAGCACACGTCAAACGCAGCCCTGGCCAATCAGCATCTCCTCATAGAGATGAATTGAATCCATTTATCTATATGAGGAAAGTTCAGTGTCTGCATGCAGAGGGAGGAGACACCGTATGCTTGGATGCATTTTAGGCAGCAATGACCCAGGAAGGCTCTCTAACAGCCATCTGAGGAGTGGCCAGTGAAGTTATCACTAGGCTGTAATGTAAACACTGCATTTTCCCTGAAAAGACAGTTTTTACAGCAAAAAGCCTGAAGGTAATGATTCTATTCACCAGAACAAATGCAATAAGCTGTAGTTGTTCTGGTGACTATAGTGTCCCTTTAAGGCATCAATATGCAGAAGTGAAGCACATAGCAATGCACATTTAGCACAAGTACTTATTTTCCTGTAGTTTAAACAAAAATAAAATATATATATATATAATTTTTTTTAAATCAAGTATAGACAGGAATTGTCCTCACGCATTGTGTTGCACATTCCAACGCTTGCTATACAGCACATTCAAAGAAACGGGCCCAATATAGGAAACAATTTTAAACATTCATTCTAATCCCTATGGCAGGGGATAGATGGTGCAGACTTCATCACACGTGATGCATTTATAACATTATGGACGATGTAGTCCACAACATCTGGATTGCAGAAGGTTGTCTCTCTGTGCCCTTTGGCAATTACATTTTCAAATAGACCTTAATTACTTTATCTAAACTCACCCAATTCTGTTCTATTATAGTCTGTCTTTAGGCTCTTAATCGTATTAGAGAGGCTTGTCAGGCAGGAAAACAACAAATATGCATCAGATACAGCACCGAGCAATTAATCGGCCAGCTTTTTTCTCTGTATAAGGAATGATGCATTATGTTTGCAAATAAAATAAAAATGTCAATGGCCTAATTCCCTTTGGTAACTGTATGATATCCTTAGACATATATAGTCCATGTAGACTAAAGGTTTAGTTGAAACTGAAGCAGACATTTTTATACTGCTTGTAGAAAAAGCCATGATATCTACAAGCATAGCGCAGCCAGCTGAGAAATACCTACTGAGTCATTCAATTACAGGGTTGTTCACTATAGTGAGATTTCAAAGTAAATTTCAAATATAAGGCCAAGATGGATAATTTGGAAAAAAATCTCCAAGTCAGCTATGATTCTAGTTATTTTGGTCTTCAATTTTAAATTCCCTTTGGAATTCTCACTTTAGTGAATTAACCAAGTTAAGTGAGAATTCCCTGGAATTCAAAGTAACTTTTAAAATGTAGGTCAAAATAGCTGAATTAGAAAGAAATCTCCTTGCCAATTCTGTATTCGGTTTAGCTATTTTGGCCTTAAATTCGAAAATCACTTTGAATTCCCAGCAATTCTCACTTGAGTGAATAAGCCTGAAAGAAATATGTAAGAGTCAGTCGGTTCTCATAAAACAATACATTGTTAAATTAATATTCTGCATTAACTACTTTCTGGACTTAACTAGCTGGTAATATACATATAGTTTCTGATGATAAAGCCTATTGAAAAATCAATATCATGTCAATAAAATCATTATTAACTTGGCCTTCAACAATGTTCCAGAGATAAAGTAATCAAGTTATGTGCTGCTTTAAAATAGATTGCAGAAATTTTTGGAAATCAACGTCTCCTTTTTAAGTAGCGGCGAAAAAAACGTTAGCATACAGAAAATAATTAATATACTTAAAGCAGAAGATAGCTGGTAACAAGATTTGTATTTGATCAAGTTCAAAGCACAAATTTCATGTCCATTGCAATCAGATCACTAAACTACCACTTAAGTCATCAATACTATCTCAATGACATCAAGATGCACTAAAACAGAACAGATGTTCTGGGGGGAAAAAATATTGAAAGAGACAATATTTATATAAATAGGACATACCTCTGATTTGGATGACATGTTATCTTCTAGATCTGTGTCATTGGGATCCACAATGTCTTCAAAAGGGGGCAATGGCAGCTTCTTCTTATCTAGGACTTCACTTTCAACCTTCACCTTCCCAGGTTTAGGCTGAGATTTGTCTTTAAGGGGCTTTTTTTCTGAAGAAGACAGTACCAAAAGTGAGGAATTAGAAAACGTTTTTAATGAAGATTCTGAGCTGCTTTTTTTCCGTTTCCTGGAAAGTGGATCCTCTGAGTCTGTGTGTGTAGGCCTCTTGCTAGACAGTTTCTTTTCCTGCTGATGTCCACTTGACACTGTAAGAATATTATTGTTCTCACACCTCGGGTCTTTAGACATGGGTTTAGGTTCCTTAAAGACCATTTTAGGGACAATTTTTTCATCTTTTAGTGGTTTGTTTTCTTTGGGTTTTTTGGAGGAATCTTTGGAAGATTTGGTATGTTCCCTGGAAGGTTCTTTGAAGGCACTTCTATGCTCTTTTGAGTCTTTTGATGATTTTTCCTTGTGCTCCTTTGAAGACTTATGGGGTTTTGACAAGCCAACACTACTGCTGCCACCGGTGTTACTGCTACTGTTTATACTAATCAGCTTATTTGGGTCCTGTGAAAGAAAAACAGGGTTCAGGTTTCGTGATACTCAATTTTATATTTAGCATTCCTTAGTACAAGTATTTTGTTTCTTACTAGGTTTAATTTTTACTCCTTGAGCTTGCTTTTTGCTTTTAAACATCTAATATTAACCAACCTAAATACTTAAGTATATATACACAAGTGGGGTTTATTCATTAAACAATAAAATGTGGTGAATTAAGAAAACAATTGCAAAATGTAGGCCAAACTAGCCAAGCTGAAATCATATATAAATCTGAGAATATTTCAAATTGATCTACTTAAGATTTTTCCATTAAATATCTAGTGCACTACAATTCACCATTTAGTGAATATACTCTGCTAAATCTACATCTTTTTCTTAAGAGTTTAACCATATTTTACAAATAAAGTGCTAGATCATGCATTCTTAGTCTCCTGGCTTATAAAATCCAGAAGTGGAATATCAATCTTACTCTAAATCAGTTTCGGTGATCTTGACCAAGCCTCCAATGAGGAATTAGCTTATTTATCTCTATTTGCCAAGCGTCTAACCAATTTAAAAACAGTAAAAGGTCTATCAAATGAGATCCTACCTTTGATGCTTTTAATAATAAACAATATAACAACAACGTATAAACCACCCTAATACGTTACTCTTAGTATGTCATCTTGCAATGCCAAAGTAGGTTTATATAAAAATGAAACCAGATGAGAGCAGGCTTGAATGGATGTAATATTTTACTTTTTCTGTCTAAAAAGGGATCCTATAGTCACCAGCTTAATGCAGTGGTTCTGGTGTCTAGCTCTCCACTGCCCTCTCTATCAGAGAGGCTTGATCGCCTGCTAGCCAACTTTTGGGCCAAGCTCTATCACCGTAGAGGCACTCTGGAGGAGGAAACACCGGCAATGACTTCACGTTTGAGACACATTCACCCACCGACAACCCATACCCTATAGGTGGAGCGAGGCAGAGACCGCACACAGCGCACACGAGACTATGTTTGCGGAGCTGACAGTGGCCAGAGCATTGGGACCTGAACAAGGGCCCTTGTGAAGGCCTGGGGCTGGCAGAGTGGCCAACACTGGACAAATAGGACAATGACACTGTATACCGCCATGAGAGTCAGTATGGGTATAGGGTAACGGTCCAGGACATTGAGGCAGGAGGGACACACTTCCACTATAGCAAAACTAATCCTGCCTCACACGTAGGCTGCACGCAACACCACAGAGTAGTGGCCATGACCCGTATCTTCTGCAGAGTAAAACATAACCGTAGTAACCAACACTTATTATGCTGCAGTTTCTATAATTCGTTATGTTTTTCGTTTGCTTTCTGAGTGGTCATTACTGGAATTACATTCTTCTTACCCTATGCATACACTTACCGGCATGTTCTTCACGTAGGGCAACACGCAACTAAAACACACAAGCAGTGCACATCACTGGATAGACAGGTATACCTGACCAACTTAAGCAAGTACTATGCTCTGTTCTCTCACCACAGGTCTATCCAAGCCTTTTAATATGTTAATTGATAGTAACCCTTGTGTGTCACAACCTCTAAGATGTCTACACCTTGCCTGATACTACCTATTAATGTTACTTTACTTACCTTAGTCTAGACAGTTTATCTTTGTGTAGGAATATGTTATATTATCAACCTAGAAGCACATCCATAGCCTGTTACTTTAGCCTGTGATTTACACGACAACAAAAGAGATGTCTTTCTTGTTCGGGGTAATACATGATTAACCCTGTATGTTGAGCCTGATGCCAAGCTGATTTACTCTGAATTACCTTTTTTTTTTGTACGTTGCCATCATCTCAATAAAAGAAAATTGACAAATTTAGAAATGGATAGACTGCAATACCTCATAACATGTACATATCCTATGTGCCACTATTGGTACATTTTCCTTATTTAGGCCGAAATGTTTAATATAATTGACATTTTACCAATAAATAATACTAAATTGGGCATGTCATCAAACAAATGGTACACAGAAATAGCGACACAGCACACAGACCAGTTGCTATTTAAAAAAATAATAATTCCGAGCAGAAGAACCTATTTTGCCAATATTTCAAATTTTGCTAATTTGTCTGAAATTCTGCAACTCCGTTGTCAGCTCATGATGCTTAGTTAGCGAGAAAAAAAACATAAAAAAGAAAATTAAAAAAATCTATGGACAGACAGCAATATTGTATTAAGAGGTTACAAAGACAAAACTAAAGAAACAAACAAACAAAAAAAAGAACCAGAACACAAACATACTATATTATTGTCGGAATAATCAGTGCTCTGTGTATATAAACATTAATGATGGGCTCTCTTGTAGCAGCGTCTCCTATTAATTTAAAATACAAGACAAAGGAACGTGCAGAGGAAAGCCACATGTGCAGAATTTGCAACAACAACAAAAAAACACTTTAATAAAAATATTGGAGTGGATTTAAAAGTCTCACATTAAAAGCTTTACGAGTGATTGTCCACATGGTGATAACATTTCTTATTTCTTCCTTTGTCGCTACACGTGGTCCATTATATGGTTTATAGTTTTTAACTTGCAACTCCTTGTGGGAACCATTTGGCGTCTCTCCACATGTTTCACCTCAAATGACTTTCTTAAAAGGAACCTGTAAATCTTCCAGTATGAAATATTTGAATTAAATGACCATGGGAAAGCCTCCCTATTTTAAAGGGGCTCTCTGTCATGCATAATGTGTCAGTCTTGTTTTAATGCCCTTGTAAATGCCTCCATACATTGTGCTAATTGTTAGTTTAGAAAATGTATAGATAAGCAGGTTCAAAAAATACATTTTTGTAATCTTTTCTGATTAGGTCAGAAAAAATGCACACCGTTAATTATGCATGTGTACACCTCTAAAGGTGTGCTTTGCTTTAAGCACAGACCCAAAGGGATAGAAGGCCAGACATGCACACCTAGAACTGAGGTAAGACTAGTTTGTGGCCAGAGCCAGAGCAATCACTAAAATAAAATTATGGATTTTTTTGGGATCGGCTGATCTAAACATTTGATCGCCAAATTGCTAGTACAATAGATAGATACATTTACCTGGACTGATTAGTCATAATAATGATTTTAAGAAAACTAGTTGGAACGTCTACGTGGATAACGTTTAAAATATTAAATTGCTCTTCAATCTTCACACGCAGAACTTTTAAAATTATACTTTTTAAAATGGACAGCCACTGCTATATTTATGGATTAATTTACCCCAACATAATTTTGAATGATGCCTAATATTTTAAGGACAACATAAGCACATTTCATGAAGAAATGACACATAGTGGCTGGATTTACATATTAATAATATAAGAACCATGGCCTGTCCATTTTTACCTACACACACACCCATATATATATATATATGTAAAATGTATGCTATGCATGATCTGGTTGTCACTTGAATGTAGTCCCCAACCATCCTAAAACTTGCAGTAAGGATGTATTCTTATTAACTGCATGTTCATTGGTCTCCACGTCCAATACTTAAAGGATTCCATGAGGCACCATGACCACCTATTTGATTTAAAGTGGTCATGGTGCCTGGAGTCAAACCACTAGCGGGCTGTAGTGGTTGTGATGGTTGGAGTAAATGTTTAACAGAAGAGAAATCGCTAAAGGGAGAAACTTCACTCAAAACTCAAATCCCGAGTAGTGAATGAAATCATGATCTGACTTACTCCAGCATCGACATTCAAACAAACTCTTATAATTAGTCACTTTATTATTTTTATTTTACACATATGGTTTTACTTTGTATGCCCCTTCCCTTCATATGCATTCTGCACAGATGTAAAAAAAATTATAGAAAACTGCCAATCCAACAGGAGAGAGCTCTATCTTGTAGTTTTACTACAAATAGGAGAGATCAATAGTGCCCTAACAAGGGTGAGTGAGGATTTAACCATTCAGATGACTGATTAACTGATCCCAGAACATATAGCATATCAACATAACTAGAATATTTTTCTAGATATAAAAGACATAGTATTGTGATAAATATACAAACACGATGAAAGAATCCAACACCAAGTCCATAATGGTTGTGGGGTAATTCGGGCATAACCCAACATAGACATCAATAAGAAGATTAGTACAGACTAGTAAGAAATAAGCCCAAAACTAATCCAATTACCCTTATTAAAGTACTAGTCCAACTTTGGAATGAGAAAACCTTAAAAATGTATAATTCACAACTTTATTAAATCCTTATAAGGATGATACAAAAACACACACAAAAAAACAGTGCCATAAAAATTTGATAAAGTGAAAAAATAGAAAATAAACCCCAACAATGCCTCAAAAAAAGTTTATAGGAGAGCTTTGGAGGCTGGTAGAAGTATTCTACTTGGTTTCACTTTTGAATTCGGAGGTTAAACTTTGAACTTCCTTGATTTAACAATCTCAATAACAAGTCAAATTACCCTTTTCAAAAAGCCCACAGCCTCTAACTGGAATAGCTTTCACCCTAGGCCTCTGAGGCAGGATAAACCCACTGGCCAATAACTCAGGGTCCGTAGAAATTGCAGGACTATTGAGGACTTTAAAAATAAAGCTAGGGTCCAAAGGCAGCAATTTAAGTATAAGGGCTAACCGAACAAATGCCTCAAAAAAGCTTATAGGAGAGCTTTGGAGTCTGATAGAAGTGTTCTACTTGGTAGTCGCCCTCCTGATCAATCCACAAATTCACCACGTATGATTGCAACATATGATGCAGGCTGGGATCGGGTTAAACAAGGTATTCAAAAGTTTTGGCCTCTTCTAACTGAATATATACACCTCAAACAAATTCTGGGCCCCCACATTAACATCACGGCACATAGAGGTAGAAACTTGAGAGATCTTCTATCTTCTAGTCATTTCCAACCCCAACATTCCATCAAACAAACTTGGCTTACTAGTCCCCTCGTCGGTTCCTTCAGGTGCAGGCGATGTGTGGCATGCAAGTTTATCAAACGTGATTCTAAGAACATAACTGACGGTGAAGGTAATACTGACGGTGAAGGTAAACAGTCCCTCAAAATTAATACATTCTGTAATTGCAACACTGCTGGTCTGGTTTACCTTTTAACCTGTGTATGCAATCTTAAATATGTTGGTAAGACCTTTTTTTCTTTTCCAAGAAAGGATTAGGGAACATGTAAGGTCTCCCAAGTTAAGCATAGAGATCCCCATTGCCCGTCACCTTAAGGAATTCCACTCAGGAGATTCCCAAGGACTTTGTTTCTGTGGGTTGGAACTGGTTAAACGCAACCAAAGAAGGGGTGATTATGACAGGTTCCTGAGACAACGTGAGAGCTCCTGGATTTATCGCCGGAAGACTCTTCAACCTAAAGGGTTAAACTAGGGCTTTTTCTGTTGCACCATTTATTTAATTGGCAATACATTTATAAATACATTATTATTGGGCTCTCTTCTATCCAACATTGACATTAAGTTTGTTCCTGTCACTTGTCACATCTGTATATGAAGAACAGACAGGATACATAGATATTTACATTAATATCTTATTTTCATGTCTAACACTTCTATATTTCATCTGATGCTTACACAAGACATCCAATTTTGAAAGACTTTCTTAATTTCTTTCCTCTCCCTGTTAGGGATATATACTTTAAGATTGACTGAATTCTTTACATGCTTTCTGGCATTGGAGGAGTTAATTTTTTAGCTTTCATGACCCTTTGGCATTGGGGGGGTTAATTTGTTGGTTCTAATGACCCTCCTCTTTCTCTGCTTAATTGGACACACTGCTGTTACGGACATCACAAAAAGGGGCGGCTCCTTTTTACCTTTAAAAGGAGGCAAGATTTCAGTCTGATCTTAGCGCTTGACAAAGGCGCATGTTAGCGCCAAAACGCACGTCATGCAGATGCTCCACTGATCATTTTTAATACTTGGACAGCTTTTGCATGCCTTAGCAATTTGCTATTACTATAAATCTTAATGATCTTCCTGGGCATATAGGCAGTTTCTATTTTTAGGCAGTAGTAGATGAGATGGTATTGGCTATTTTAGGTAGATGATAGGCTGCCTTGAAGCAGCAGTGTTTAGTTTAGTTTACACTGGGTATATATAGTTTATGAGGGGCTACCCTGAAGCAGTTATTTACAGATATTTTCTATACTATTGGCTAATCTCTGTATCTTCAGGGTGTATCCTATATGGAACTACCGGTACTTGTTCCTTCACTTATGAGCGGACCAATTTAGGTATGCATACTTGTCTATCATCTATATATTATTATATTGGCTCTCAGCACGTGACCATAAGGGGTATTATACTAGGGGCAATTTCATATTCAATTGTTGGTTTCCCGGCTGTTATAGTTTCACAGCCTGGGGTTTACTGCTTTGGATTACCCAATATATTCCAATTTCCTTTTCTTTCTATGGTTTCTTAACCATTAAGCTGATTAATAAGAGAGTCACTAGTTAATACCATATAGAGCCTTCTTTACTCTACAATTTATAACTTAGGAACAGTCTGCTATTCTTTATCTACATTTATTGTTATATATTAGATACTATATCAGACTTTCTTGGCCACCAGCAGCTCATAAGACGTAGCTGGGTGCTTTCAATTTGTATGCATCAGGTTACGTTCGCCTGCTTTCTAGTCTTTTTCCAAGCTGGGAGATCATTCTGACTATCTATATAGGATCAATCTGCTTGTCCAATTTTATTTTTTTTCTATTTTTTCACTTTATCACATTTTTCTGGCACTGGTTTTTTTGTGTGTGTTTGTATCATCCTTATAGGGATTTAATAAAGTTGTGAATTATACATTTTTAAGGTTTTCTTATTCCAATGTTGGACTAGTACTTTAATAAGGGTAATAGGATTGGTATCGGGCTTGTTTCTCACTAGTCTGTACTAATCTTATTTATTAGTATTGTGGTACATATTTTCCCTCTGTATTGTCAGAGCTCAGCGAAGCTATAGCCCCACAATGGGCTGTACAATTAATTCCAAATATGGCTCACTTATTTGGCAGGGTCACAAACTATGTAATATTAAGAGAGAAATACCATCTTCATTTTACAGAGAACTCAGGACTAACAATAAAAGGGTTCTAACCTTAGACTAGACATTAACACATGACACACAGATAGCCATCCGACAACCATGATAGAGTAATTACCCACACAAAATATCATAGAGCAGTTAGTCATATAAAAGATAACTATTTATTTCATGGAGATTTATGTCGCTTCTAATCCGAGCAGCAGAACACAAACTCAAAATCATCCAGGCGCCTGTTGAAAAATTTCTATTCTCTATTGGACTGCCAGGAAGCGTATTACATGATGAGCTCATGGACCTCAAGTTACTATACAAAGTAAATAGATTACTTACCTTACACAAGTCTTTGCAGAAACAGTGCTGTTAATTAAATTGGAGTTTAAGAAAGGATATTGTTTTAATGCTATGTATTTTTGAGTTTCTGTCATAATTGTCAGGTTTACTGACTGTTGCTGCACTAATCATTTACATTCAATGTATTCTGAGGTCTTGCACATAAAGAAATATTGCTGTAATTAATTTAAATTCCAGATGTAAGCCAGACTCACAGACACGTTTAGTATTACACAGCACAGACTCTACTTAACCCTGTAATTTCATATGCAGAATATTAGGGCCTTTTATACAAATACGTTCATGACAAAGGACCAATGGTACTTATCACATTTGTTGATCAAAGGATCACGTCAAGTGCCAAAATCACTATAGCCTGCTGTAGTGGTTATGGTCCCAGAAGTCCCCTGGCACTGCCCCAGTGTAACTTAACAAACCGTTTTAAAATGCTGCTGAACACCCTTTGCTACATAACCTGGTTCCAGAATTCTACTACAGGAGAATCTGATCAGCTCTACTGAGCTAAGCAGGGCAATGCAGGGCTAAGCACGCAAGTTAATGAGCATGGTTCTGGACCAGCCATGCTTGGCTGAATAGAGCCATCCAGCTTCCCATGCATGTTTGGCGATTCCAAAGCTAACAAACAGTAATGCAATTTCATGTTTACTAATAACTTTTTGTATTTTAGCGCATTCGTTCTATGATGTTCTACTAACTGAGGTATTTCGTTTGACTTGCATAACTTTTTTCTAACTCTTTGATAGAAGCAGATGCATCTTCTTTGAGCTTCATTAATATGCAAAACAATAAGTTGACCAGCATAATGATATTTAAAAAAAATAAAAAATAAAGAGAGTTGAGAGCATAGAAGTAGAGGTAGATCAATGAGGAAAAGAGATAGGGGAACATCTAGGAAGACTAAAAAATGAAATACACTAGCAATGCCTGACTCCTCTGCCTTGTGCCTTTCTGCTAATTCTACATAGTTTTAAGGTTAGCTTCACATTGCCAAAAGAGATTGAGAATGGAAGAATGGAGAATAAAGCGGGATTAGAATGGAAAAGATAGGGAATAAGCTACATCGCATGAACAGAGAAATCCCTGACATCTGCTGGAGATGCGGAGCCGAGGGAGGGACAGACCTCCCCATCTGGTGGTCGTGCCCCAAAATCAAGCAGTACTGGAAGCAAATTCACTCCAAAATCAAGAGCATAGCAGACCCGGACCTACCGTTCCAGCCCCTACCGATGCTACTCCACCACACCACACGCCCCATAGCCACCTACAAACGCTCACTAACCAAACACTTGCTTAATGCAGCGAAATCTCTCATGGAGCAATGGATGGACCGGGTAGAGGACATATATAGCATGGAATCCCTCTCGGCGTCGCTGCACGGCATGGGAGACAAATGCGCTATCACCTGGTTCCCCTGGTGCACCTATATAGCTCGGAGACAAACCGCAGCGGACAGGGACGGACGCCATCCAGAAGCGGAGAACTAGGGAGGCACTTGATCCCCCCCCCCTCCCACAGAGACCACAAAATATACAGGTACCCTCATACTCCTCCCCCCCACCTTTTTTTTTTCATCTCTCTTTCCTCTCTCTTCCTTTTCCCCCTGCCCCCTATCCCCCCCCTCAACTCCCTCCCCTCCCTCCCCCAGTCGGGAGGTCAAAGGCCCTGCGGGGACGGAACAGGGAGGGAGAAGAGGACCCACGGTCCAAATAGGCGTACCTATGGGGAACATAGGGGGGAGGGGCACACCAGGGAGGGACAGTCAGGGGGGGCTTTCTCGGGGGTCGGACCCCTGGGTCGGGAACAAAGCTATGACTGATGGGTGGGACGGATGGACGTAACTAACCAGGTATCCTGACCAGCCCGGACTTACACACAACCAATCGGAAACCGATCTGAGGGGCTGATCCCTGGGTTGCCCCACCCATCACCAACATGACTTAGATGGCTCCCCATGACCGCAAAAACCAACAATCCCTAGGCATGCTACAACTTGGGAAACACCTCTCCAATCCGACGAAGTAGAGATAACCTTACAACACTGACCTAACCCCTGACACACACTACTATATCGACCAAACACCCTACAACCATACACGTAGCCTACGACTATGCTCAACCTGAGGACGACATGACTCAAGGATAGCGGACCATTAGGAAGTCAGCCCACAACTAAAGGACTTCTCAAATAAGTGCATAAGTTAATGTACTTCATGTTATACTTGGTTACACGTTATTAGTTCCCTATGCTCACTAAAAAAGGTGGCCAGCAGAAGTTATACGAAGAGGTATATTGCACGAGGCCACACCTAATGTGTGTAAATTCTAATGTTTTCCCTTTTTTCATTCTGTACCCCATACACTTTATTGTCTCAATAAAAAAGTGATTGGTAAGAAAAAAAGAAAAGATAGGGAATGAGGGGGGAATGGAGAGGAGGAGAGAAAAGTCACACTAATGGCACAACTCCAACACAATCATATGTCAGCACATATGTATCAAATTATTACAGGAATATAAGAACTAGAAGCAACTGTGACAAAGGATTTTGGTTAACTGGACCAATAGTTTAATGACAACTACACAAATGTATTTGGTTTTTTTTCTTCATCCAAACAATATGACCTTGTGGCAATGCAGGTCAATTTAAAATGCAACTATAATGAGAGGATTTGTCAGAGAAATACCTAAATGCCTTATTTAAGAACATTTTCACACAACGAATACATAAACAAGTGGAATAAATGTGAGAAATATTAGCTCTAAGTATTGCTACACTTTAAATAGGAAATAAGAAAATCTTGCCATCAGAGCCTAAAACAGTGATAGCTAACCTTGACAGGTGCTCATCTAGCTTTTAGACTCTGAAAGCTAGCTGAGCATCATGGTAAAACGTAGTCCAGAAACAATTTACGGTGTCAAGGTTAGCCATCACTGGCCTAAAACAACCGAGATTCTTTCAGTGTAAAACTCACCTTGGATCCATGAGATGATTTACTTTTCTTTACATCAGAGAAAGATAAGGAGTTGCTGGGCAGGCTGGGTAGATGAAGACTAGTACCTGAAGAGAACGTTGATCCTTCTGACATAACCATGATCTAAAGCCAACATAAAAGATGACACACACTTATATGGTTAAATGAGTACGGATTAGTGCTATTAATTGGCATGGTAACAAAAAGTGTCATATATAATGCTATACCCTAAACAGTTTGAGCTGTGCTTTTTAGAATAAAAAAATAATATATTTAAGGTGTGGTACATTCAGTTTTCAAACAAGGTTCGGGTTCTAGATCCTTTACAATCCGATTTACTGGTCAGTATTTTACTTCCCTCAAGAGAATGAAATGCTGAATTAACTTTGCTGGAAATCAAACCTGTGACTCTGCTATTAACCATTGAACTACCTCTAAATGCAAAACACATCATTGGCCTTTTTTGGGTTAATACGACTAAAATCCTGGAATATTAAATCAAAGTAACATATACTGTGGATGTTCACTTGCATTTGCTTCCAAGAACTTTTGTTTACGAAGATAAATACCGTAAAGGGATATGTTATCGCCTCGCTGACTCATATTTAATTAAAATAAAATTGATTCTAGAATGCCAAGTCAGTAATCACTAGGGTGATGCTATGAAGGCAATCATAGAGAATATCACTGTGCACCACACAATATAATTGGTTCCTGAATACCAGCTACAGACGAAATTAAAATGTATGCTTGATTACGGCCTTGAATTTCTCGAAACAAGAAAAAAAAAAAAGGATGGGGGAAAAAAAACAATATCGAGATTCAAGATATATTACCAAAAAAAATGAAATGCATGTCAATTTTGGAAAAATCTTATTTTTAATGAGGGTTTATTTTAGGGTTTGCACAATGTTAACTATAGAAAGGAATATTTGTTTTTTTAACTAAGATTTATTTCAATAACAAATACCCTTCCAGGTAATTAGATGCCAAGACCAGCAGCAAAAAATCTTTCTATATAGAAGGAGGTTATGATCGTTTAGCAATTCTTTGCTGGGACCAAAGAAGCACCCCTTCACCGATATATGGGGATGAGATCAGGGCCGGATTAACATAGGGGCTGATGGAGCTGCAGCTCCAGGCCCAGGGAATAGGCCCATTTAAAAAAAAAAAAAAAAAAATATATTTTTTTTTTTTTACACACTACTCTTGGGTTTGCCACCTGACTGGTATTTTACTGGCACAGCCAATATTTGAGGCTGCCGGGCCATGCCGGTATTGCAGTAATAACGGCAATACAAATGCAGGTATTTTTCTCCGAATAAATGGAGATTACTCTGCAATACCAGCACCGGCCAGTAGGGGTCACTGTGTGTGGGGAGAGGCAGGGATAGGAAGTTACAGAATATCCCTGCCTCTCTCTACTACTTACTGATCTGTGGGGGAGCAGCAACACAGCACAGAGTCCAGACAGCAGCTCTACAGCTCAGGTAAGTGAGGGATAGGGGGAAAGGCAGCAGGGACACATGGGGACACTGAGACACTAGGGGACACTGGGACACATGGGGATGCTGAGACACATGGGGACGCTGTGAGACATAGGGACATTAGGAGACACTGAGACATTGGGACACGGAGACACTATGTCCCCATTTCTCCCAGTGTCCCACATCCAGTGTCGCTAGTGTCTGTATCCCCAAGTCTCCCAGTGTCTGTGTTCCTAGTGTCTCAGTGTGCCTAGTGTCACCATGTCTCCCAGTGTCCCTATATGTCCCAGTGTCCCCATGTGTCTGTTTTCCAGCCAGTGTCCCCAGTGTCCCCTAGTCTCCCCGTGTCTGTGTTCCCATGTCTCTGTGTCCCTAGTGTCTTAGTGTCCCCAAATGTTTCAGTGTCCCCATGTCTCCCAGTGTCTGTGTCCCTAATGTCTCAGTGTCCCAATTTCTCCCAGTTTCCCAAAATGTCTCAGTGTCCCCATGTCTCAGTGTCCCCACGTCTCTCAGTGTCCCCACGTCTCTCAGTGTCCCCACGTCTCTCAGTGTCCCCACGTCTCTCAGTGTCCCCACGTCTCTCAGTGTCCCCATGTCTCTCAGTGTCCCCATGTCTCTCAGTGTCCCCATGTCTCTCAGTGTCCCCCAGTATCCTAGTGACATGGGGACACACAGACATTGGGACACATAGGGACACAGAGACTAGGGGACTGGGCGACATGGGGACACTGAGACTTTAATGCATAGGGACACTGAGACACTGGGTGACTTGCGAGACTGAGACACTGGGAGCAATCCATCTATACAGCAGAATCAAACTGTGAGTAGTTTGTTGGTGATTTTACAGAATTTTCTCTGATGTCACTCCTTGTGATTATATAAATGATTAAGGCTGGTATTTTTTTTCCAAGAAAGGTGGCAACCCTAACTACTCTTCACATACTCTTGCTTAAAGGAGCACTATAGGGTCAGGAACACAATCATCTATTTCTGACCCGATTATGTTAAAACCACCTGGCCCCTTCTTGCCTCCCTAAGTATAGTAAAATACAACTAGTATTCAGGTCTGCAGCTGCTGGCTCTGCCTCTGAACTGACTGTCTGCTGACATCATCAGAAGTGGTGGTCTGAGCAAATTACAATACTTCCCCATAGGATTGGCTGAGACTGACAACTAGGCAGATCAGGGGCAGAGCCAGCACAAGTCCAACATAGCCCTGGCCAATCAGCATCTCCTCATAAAGATAAATTGAATCAATGCATCTCTATGAGGAAAGTTCAGTGCCTGCATGCAGAGGGTGGAGACACTGAATGGCAGTACTACACACTAGGCAGTACTGCCCCAGGAAGCACCTCTAGCAGCCATCTAAGGAGTGGCCAGTGGCGTTATTTTCTCTGAAAAGACAATGTTTACTGCAAAAGGCCTGAATGGAATGATTCTACTTACCAGAACAAATACAATAAGCTGTAGTTGTTCTGGTGACTATAGTGTCCCTTTAAGTTTGGAAGCTTAAGAGGGATGTATGTGAACAAAACTTATGTGGACTGGCTGACAATAAAATTAGTTTAGGTAATGCAGACGTTGGTCTCTCTAACACTGTGGCATGTCCCCTTTCTTCTACACTCACTACATACACCTTTTCTCTGTCTCAGACTATATACCAGGAACTTCTGCCTGCTAGTAAGAAGGTAAGGAGACAAGTGGACCAACGAGTGCTAGGGGACAGTCCTTAGAAAGCATGGAGTGAGTGCATCATTAGACGCATTTATGTCAAGCTCAGGGTGCTGCCTGCATAATATGCCCATAATTGGACACCCTGCAGGATTGGTGGGCAGCCTGACATGCATTCATGCCAGGCTGTCCTTCAAATTCTTTGGACAGACATGCCCCCTTTTTGGGCATGTTCTCCCCTTTTGGCAGGTCTGGTCACGTGATTCGCAGCAGTGGCCCACCTTTTTACCCTGCCCATTGATTTCCTGCTTCACTGCTGTTAGGGGTTATGGATTTACTTGAAAGATGAAAGCATAAATTAGAGAGATTAGCATAGAGTATGTTTTCTTATAGCTGCATCCTACGAGTTTCCCTCCAGCACCATCTCCATCACATACATGACGCTTGGGAGGTAGGACTGTTTTAGTGTTTTTGGTCAATAAGATTCCGTAATTAGGCCCATCATAATTGTCAGCACCAGGCCCAGTGTGCTCTTAATCCGGCCTTGGATGAGATTACCAATGCGGCATAAAACCCAACTTTATACTACCCAAACAAAGGTTTACCCTAAATATTTACATAATATGAGCTTATTATCAGCAGTATATATATTAAAAAAAAAAAAAAAAAACCTTTTAGTAGAATACTATAAAACATATTTTATTAGGGAAATTGACAAGTGGGCATATCTTGGAGAGTATGATACAATTAATTACAAGGGGTTAACCACAGCCTGCTTCAGCTCAAATAAAAGTCTATTTTCTGCCTTGTTATACAATCCAAAGATGGTGTGTGCTAGGATAGCTTTTCAGCGAGTCCCAGAGTCCCTTAATATAGGTCAATTAATCTTCCCTTTCATTATAATGTTTTCTTTCATGTGAACACACAAAGTGATCCATTTTGGAAGGTACTCAGTTGCTCATTTCCTTTGTGGGGAAAACATTAACCTCAAAAGGCTGATGGAAAATACCCTGGCTTACTATGTACTTTGGAATGGCCATTTAGTTAGAGAAAAACAGATTTGTTTGCTCACCTGTCCTTTCTCAAACAATAGGCGCTCACCTTATCACCCTAACCCTACATTACATCTTGCACTAAAAGCACATTTTATTGCGCTTCCATAAACCCCTCATTGACATTTTATATAATTGTCTCCTTCCTGCATAGCCTGCTAGGTCTGAGGCATTTTGATTGCAATCCCGATGGCTTGTTACAATTTAACTTGTATCAGGGAGTTTAGCAAGTGATCATCGTATGTGTGTGTTTATTCATTAATCAACGCAAATTGAGACAGCTAAGTAGAGTTACATGTATGTATATCCCCTTAGTGACCAGACCGTTTTTCAATTTTCTTACCATTAAGGACCAGGGCTGTTTTTAAATTTCTGGCCTAATTTTCCTCGTATTCATTTACTGTACCCACATATATTATATACTGGTTTTTTTTCACCATTAAATGGTCTTTCTAAAGATACCATTATTTTTATCATATCGTATAATTTACGCTAAAATTGTTTTATAAAATATGATGAAAACATAAAAAAAAAAAACTTTTTTCTAACTCTGACCCCCAAAATCTGTTACGCCTATACAACCGCCAAGAAACACCCGTGCTATAGTTTCTACATTTTGTCCTGAGTTTAGAAATACCCAATGTTAACATGTTGTGAGCTTTTTTTGCAAGTTATAGGGCTATAAGTACAAGTAGGACATTGCTGTTTCAAAGTATATATTTTTTTAAATGCATCAACATTACCATTATAACACTTATCTGTCATAAATCTCTGAATCACACCTCACATGTACATATTTTTTTTCAAGTAGACAACCTAGGGTATTCAATATGGGGTATGTCCAGTCTTTTTTAGTAGTCACTTAGTCACAAACACTGGCCAAAGTTAGCATTTATATTTGTTTGTGTGTTAAAAAAGCAAAAAAACATTATGAACGCTAACTTTGGTCAGTGTTTGTGACTAAGTGGCTACTAAAAAAGACTGAACATACCCCATTTGCAATACCTTGGGTTGTCTTCTTTTGTAAATGGTATGCCATCATTTGCGTAATTCTCATTTCTGGGCTACCATACACTCTCAAAGGCAACATAATCATTCTGGCAAATTTCAATGTAAAAAAAAAAAAACGGAAAATCAAGCATTATACTTGTATACCCTGTAACTTTGAAAAACACTATAAAACCTGTACATGGGGTAGGGAAGGCCCAAGACATTGTGCTGCCCGGATCTAAGTATGAAATGCTGCCCCCCCACCAAAAAAATAAATAAAACATAAATGTTTCTGCAATGGTAGTGTCTCTATGTGGCTGTGCTGGAGATGAAATGTGTGTCTGTGTGTGTGCTGGGGATGTAGTGTGTCTGCGTGTGTCCTGGGGATGAAGTGTGTGTCTGTGTGTGTGCTGGTGATGTAGTATATGTCTGTGTGTACGCTGGGGGTGTAGCTTGTGTCTGTGTGTGCACTGCAGCCAATACACTTACCTATACACTGTGTGTGTATATGCATGTGTGTCAGTGTTTGTATCTGTGTGTCTGTATCTGTATGTGTGTCAGTGATTGTATCGGTTTGTCTAATTATCTGCATGTGTGGCAGCGTTTGTGTGTCTGTATATCTGCATGTGTATCAGATGTACAGACACAATGATACACCTGCAGATACACAGACATACATACAGACACATATAGACACTGACACATACTACACATACACACACTACAAACATTACACACATAAAAACACACAGATACACATACACTACACATACACAAACACACACACATACAAACACACAGATACACACTCACACACACAAACATTAAAAAATTAAGCCACACAGCAGGTTCTTACCTTCTGCTGGCTGTGGTTGGTGGGAGCCTGCTCTCCCTATGCTGCCCCATCCTCGCGCCTTCCTCCTCCTCCCCCTGCACAGCTGTGTGAGTGAACTGAGCGATACGCGGTCACTTCCTTCCAGCTCTCCGTACTTGATAGAAGGGGCTCAGTCGCACTGTTAAAGCGCCACAGTGCACAACCCGGTCCCTCAATGCATATGTCCATCAGGTGGCCCTATGGACATAGGCCACCCTATGGACCCTAATACAGGTTCCCCACCCGTGGGGTGCTGCTGCCCCACTGCCAAGGGTTTGGAAATCTGGTTTTAGATTATGACAGGGGCCCCTGTCAGAGTGCCGCCTGGAGCCGTGGCTCCAGCGCGGTCTATGGACAGGCCAGCCCTGACATGGAGGGTACTGTTATACTCGGGAGTCTTCACTCTGAACACAAATATTAGTGTTTAAAAACAGTAAAACGTATCACAACAATGATATCATCAGTGAAAGGGCCATTTGTGTGTAAAAATTGCAAAACACTTCACTTTCACTGACAATATCATCGCTGTGATATGTTTTACTGTTTTGAAACAGTAATATTTGTGTTCAGCGAAGACTCCCAAGTAAAACAGTACACCCCATGTACAGGTTTTAGGGTGTCAAGGAACGTTACAGGGTTAAATACAATGCTAGCAAATTAAATTCTCTGGACTTTCGGCCTGGGTTGTCAGGCAGGTCCCACAAATTGCAATCAATAAAATTACTTAATTATGTAAAAATATTACATAAATATGCATGTAAGATTTAAATATATATACATATTTATATATTTGAAGTCTACATGTATATTTATGAAATTATTTATGTAATTATGTATATGGATATATATATATATTTCGTATGATTTTTATTTATATATATATATATATATATATATACATATATATATATATATAAATTCATTCTAAGTGTATTTGATATAAATATATTAATATCAAAATACAGTTAGAATAAAATTACATTATGTATATATATATATATATATATATATATATACACACACACACACACACACACACTTTAAAAAATATATATTTACACTTTATTTATATTTTATAATAATATATATATAAACATACACACAATATATATAATTATATATTATATATATATATATATATATATATATATATATACACACACACACGTGTAATTTTAATTATAGGTGTATTTTTATATTAATGTATGTATATATTAATATAAAACGTAGTATGACATTATATATAAGATATATATTATAGATATAATATATGTATACACACACACACACACATATATATATATATATATATATTTTTTTATATTTACCAATATATATTTTTTTTATTTTACAGATGCAGGGAGATTGTCAGTTCAGGCATTCCCCCTGCAGGCAGCACTATGGACGCCTATTGCGGCCATGTGACTGCTCTTTCAGAGTGATCACATGTCCCATGGTGGTCTAATTTGCTGAGGGGGTACTATCTGGGCTGTCAGGCAGTCACCCCAGACCAGGAGCAACACTGATCGGGTAAGTACTAAGGAATACCACGGACGTACTTGGTACGTCCGCGGACCTTAAGGAGATGTACACACATTCATAGAGGCATCATGGATTAAATGACAACTTAAGTAACTTTATTTGTAACCCTGCAATCTAAACCATTGACATTTTGTACATACTTTCACAGAGATAGTTTGTATTTGATTGGCATAGTGTGGTGTTTTGCTGTGCATGCGCACTAGCCTCATAATGCTTGCCTAAGATGAAGCATTGGATTGGCTGAAATCATCACAATTAAGGATCTTAGTCAATGAGGCAGGACCGGCAGCATGGAGACCACTGGGCTATAGGATGTAAGGTAAGTTAAACAGGTTTTTAACATATGCAGGAGGAACCCAATAATCTACATGGTGAGGAGAACACTATAGAGTTAGGAATACAATACATGTATTCTTAACTTTATAGTTTCCATTAAGTAAGTAACCCTACGCCAATCTATAGAAAGACAGGTTACATGTGTCACTATAAGTGAAAGTTCAAAATAGTTCCATACTACCATTGGGTCTTTAGGACAACATTGTGTAGATTAAAGATAACCTAAACAATAAATTATATAATATAATAATTAAGATAATCATTAAATATCATTGGTCTTCAAATATTTTTTTCAAACCCAGAGCCTGTTGAACTCCTTTAGTTTCAAGGTCTGATAAGTGCACACCATTCCTAAGCAGCTACAAAATTAATTTATTACAAAAAAAATGGAAAACTGGAAACTAGAATGAACCTTCAAAAGTGATTTTATGATACGAGTACCAATGATATAAATGGATTTTTTTTTATTTAATTTTTTTATTGAAATTGATGATATGGATCTGTAAACCCACCTGCAACATGATTGCTCTAGAGTGACTGCTATTTTGGATTCTTATTTTGTTATACAAGATGTCCACTCACCCCTCCGGCCTTAAGCAGTTTTCTCCTGAACTCCTCTGTGGGATTGTTAAAGGTTAGTTTCTCACACCGAAGATGATTTACAGGTGGATGACCTTCAAGGTGTAGAAACAAGTCATAGTCAAAACGGACTTTCTTAGGTTCTTCCTAAGAGATTAAAAAAGCCCAGGAAAAGCAATTAGTTATCTTAGTTGTGAATGCCAGACTCAAAGGTGTATGTGCGCATATACACATATTTCTTTATAATATGCCAGCCATCTATATATGTAAAGGAAAATCTAAATGATTATATTTGCACACATATTTAGATTGAGAATCATTAGTGACCATATTTGCCTCTCTTTGAGTCTTCTGGCAACCTTTCCTAGTAGAATATGCTGTTCAAGGTAGCAAATATGAGGTCCATCATGTCAAACTACATGGAATGCATCACATTGGGACATTCTCTTGGAGAGTATACATCTGTTATATTCACTAAAGTATTTATTGACTGGTTATTTAGATTTATCACAAATACATTTTTGTCTCAAAAAAAATGTTTTCTACTGATTAAATGACATTGTAAAGGAAAATGAAACAACCGTTAAAGTAAACAAAGGAAAGATGCAACAGGCTTCTTTCACCAAAAAAAACATAACTTAAATATGAGCATCCTTAACTCACCTTGGGTAGGCTCAGCTCTGAAAATTAACACACTCACCCTACTTAGTTCAACTAGGACCCTATGGACATTCATACGGTCTAATGTTGCTAGGTAGTAAGAAATGATAGAAGTTTGTCAATAAGAAAAAAATATATTTAAGGCTCAATACATTTTATCTCACCAGATCTGACTAGACTTAAAGGGACATTATAGGCACGCAGACCACTTCATCTTAATATAGTGGTCTGGGCACCATGCCTCTCTAATTCTAACCCCATTCAAGTCAAACATTGTCAAAACATTGTCATGCTCTCGAAACAACAATGCCTTACACTGATAGTCACTATAGGAGCTTCCTCCTAAATAGTCAAGTAAACACAGCTACATCAATCAGATGGCCTCATAGAAACCATCTTATTGGTGTAGAGTGGCATTCTGCTGCACATGCACACTAGCCTCCACATCATTCATGATGATCTCAGAAAAGGAGGTGTGCCAGCAGGACAGTGCGGCAAAGACTCAAGAGTAAGAAGGTGTCACCCTTCGAGCCCTCACATGGCAGGGGGGACACAACCATAACATATATTAGATCAAAACTATAGTGTTTGTGTTCCTAAAATATCCCCAAAAGTATATCCCCAAAAGAAGCACAGTTGCAGTGCAGGTCACCTGGATTGATAACTGTCTGATTTGAAAAATCCCAAGAATTGTCCTAGGGATAGAAGTTACATTGTAATTGAAGGTTGGTTAGGCAATTGAGTTCTACTGCCACCATTTTAAGATAACTTATATCAGCAGCAAGATCCAATTAATTTTCTATCTATAAGCAAATGTGGATAACCCGTAGGCAGCTGAAGATTCAACAGGTCTTTCCAGAGTCTCCAAATATTTCACAGGAAACTAAATTCATGATTTGAAAGTTTATCAGAAATTGCAGCACTGGAAAGAAACCCAGCAAGCTTTCTCTACCACCAGGAGTATGCCGATTAAAGGACCACTCTAGGCACCCAGACCACTTCAGCTTAATGAAGTGGTCTGGGTGCCAGGTCCAGCTAGGGTTAACCCATTTTTTTTTATCAACATAGCAGTTTCAGAGAAACTGCTATGTTTATAAATGGGTTAATCCAGCCCTCAAATCCTCTAGTGGCTGTCTCATTGACAGCCGCTAGAGGCGCTTGCGTGATTCTCACTGTGAAAATCACAGTGAGAGCACGCAAGCGTCCATAGGAAAGCATTGATAATGCTTTCCTATGAGACCGGCTGAATGCGCGCGCAGCTCTTGCCGCGCGTGCGCATTCAGCCTAATGGGAGGAGAGGAGGAGGAGGAGAGCTCCCCGCCCAGCGCTGGAGAAAGGTAAGTTTAACCCCTTTCCTCTCTCCAGAGCCCGGCACCCTCAGGGCACTATAGTGCCAGGAAAACGAGTATGTTTTCCTGGCACTATAGTGGTCCTTTAATTATTTCAAATCATGAAAACATGAGAGAGTTTATTTTCAAAAGTGAGAATTCAAACTGAATTTCATTTCCAGACCACAGAAACTTCCATGACCTTAAAGTGGCATGGTCACTTCCCCCTGCAAAATGAGTATTTCATAAAGATAAAATCTTTATAAAATACTCGTATTGACGGTGATAGAATTTCACTAAAATTCCAACCCAGTCAAAAAAGATACAGTGAGACAAAGTAGGGACTTGAGTGAAAATTTTAGTATCTCCAAAGAATTCCGAAAGAAATAAACACATATGCTGGCTATATTGATAAAAATGCCTATAAGTAAACAAAAAACATCAATCTTTCTAACATAAAACACATTCCCATTAGCTCAGTTTGCCTATACACAGCATTTCAGCATCCAATTCAATGTCAGTCTTAGCTGAAACATTACCTCTGAAAGGAACCAATCAATGATTGCAATAATTGCGAAATAAATAAATGCATTCCGCAGGACATCAGTTTAGCTGTACACCTTTTTAAAAGAGCTTTAATGGATTTAGGAGATTGTATAAATGCTGCAATAAAATGTGGTTGGAGTTGCACTGGCTTTAAATCTGCTTAACTGTGCTATCTCCAAAAAACTCCAATACAATGAACATGACATAGTTTAAGCTTTAATATTTGACTAGCATATATTTGTCATGTATTCAGTGCTTTAACCCCTTAAGGACCAAACTTCTGGAATAAAATGGAATCATGACATGTCCCACACGTCATGTGTCCTTAAGGGGTTAAAGTGGATCTGATGCCCAGAATCATATAAGTAAATAAAAACACACAGCCATGTTACAGTGCTGTCACCCAGTCCATGTGCATTCTTTTTTGTAGGGGTTCCTAAAAATACCCCCTTCCATCTCTTTTTCCTGTAAAGGGACACTCCACTGTTGAAATTTAAAAATAAATAATCGTCACTGTTTAGTAGATATACCCCCAATGAAAATATGCATGCATTTAATTTTCCATTTTTCTTTAGGGTATATTTTAGAAACAGCTTGCAAAAGCTGCAGATCTCTTACATGCAGCCTTTGCAAGCCCCCTCCCCATCCAACCCAACCCATATGTTCTGTGTATGTCCAAACAAATGGACAATGCCGCTCAATAAGAAGTTTTTGCAAAAAACTGGGATATTTCTGGGCTATTATCTGAATCTTGAATTTAGATTCACTGAGCTAAACAACCAGGAAGTAACAGGACCAGGTGTCTGATTGACAGCCAGGAAGGGTGTAACAAAGTTAATTAGTAATGGGCCATTTTCAGTTGAAATGTGCACTTTTTAATTCTGGAAAGACAAAAGGGGACAGATTTAGGAATCTTGGAGTGTCCCTTTAAACGTAAAGCAGCAAGGTGAGTGGTGAGTGTAGCACTCGCCTGAGAGGTTTGCCTTGCCGGTGAGTGAACTTACATTTTAATTAAAAATGTCTGTTATTGAAATACTCATATGGATTTGAAATAGTGTGCAGGTAAATTTTTTTTTCTTCTTTTCACAAATGTGTGGTTGAGCATGTCAGTCTCCGGAAGGATATGAAGGCGAATGCATATATTATACTGTGTAGGCTGCTAAATGGTTTCATCCGGGGTATCTGCTGCAAGATTTTTATGCTCTGTGCCATAAATGACATTGAGGTACATAAACCGTGGCGGCAGCTATCATACTACTCAGTTAATATATTTAGGCCAGATTCATAGAGGATAAAATAAAAAAATCTTAAAGTAAATGATATACTAGATTTCCTAGAACTGCCACTATCGCAGAGTATAGATTTGATTTAAACTATTAAGTATCACCAAGCCATATTTAAGTGAGAAGTTACATTTATCAGGGCCCTTGAGAAGGTTCTGGGTTTTTAAAGGGTTAATTGAGGTTTCCAAGCAACTTGTTTTGGGAAATCAATTACTGAACTTCTTTAATCCACTGAGAGTTTTTCCAAGGAACGTGGGTTTTGGATCTCCAAGAAAAATTTTCCACAGTACATCATTTCCAAAAGATATTCTCTCCACCCACAACTTCATAGCAACATCAAATATTCTAAAGAAAGTTACATACCTTTTTTTATTTTTATTTTATTTAATTCTTTATTTTTGCCTTGACAGCAAACAAATGATACACCAGAATCATGATAAAATGCACAGGTCACAGGTACATTTGGTATCTTGTATGCATTGCTCAGAAAAGAAGTAATTAGCTATTATCGTCGAGGAACATGTCCCTGTTGTTCTGCATAGCTGATAGTTCGGTCTGCCGACAAGGTTTTTTAATTTAATACGGTGAAGAGACATATAGAAACAGAGTATCTTGCAGTTTTACTAAGTTGTATATTTGTTTGTGTTACATACCTTATTTTTAAAGTAGACTTCTATTGGCAAAATGAAACCAGCATATCCCGATTCTTCTACTTTGTAGGGGGGGTCTTTACAAACTAAAAAAAGAAAATAAAAAAAAAAAGAATAGAAAGTGTGTTACAAGTGTCTTTTTGATATCTAGCGTAAGTTCAGTATGCAATTAAATGAGAAATATTTATTTAACATTAAGTGGCTACAACCATTTGGAAACCACAAGGAATATAGGCTAAACCCCTGTAAACTCCCCTGCTTTTCTGTCTAATATAAGTTTGACATACTCATTCACTCTATTTTTATTTATTTTTTATAGATGTGTCATTATTATAACATTAGAAATACACAAATTGTGTAGCAAACTAATGAATTGTGTAAAATTTAATTGTGTAAAATTAACCTAAAAAGTACAAGGAAACAAATGTGTTTAGAAAAATAATCACTAACATCTTTATGGTTAATACAACCTACAAGAAAATCATGGTTAGCATGTAAAAGAAATAAAATTAATTATTTAAATGGAGTATATAACAGAAGGGGTGACAAATTAAAGACACATGAAAAACTAAAATCTTGTAAAATGAGTCTACTTCTTTGTCATAGAAACAAAGTGGCTAAAGAAATGAATATTTTTAGGTTCCATGAGTGGACATTCATCTCACCATCTAAAATTCACAGTCCTATTATTACCAGTGGTACCCGAACGATTAAACAGAAAATGCTCCGTTAAAATTTTAGCTGATCACAACAGACAAACAATCTATCCCTTCCCTTTAAAACTTCTCTTTCAAGAAGGAAAACATGTTTTTAAATATTGCAGGCATCTAAGGATAAACATCATTTGAAAACCATCCTTGATTTTATTATGACATTTGAATTGTTGAGATACAGTTATATTCAGAGTAGCTATTTTATTTTGTCCTTTATCCTCTGTAATGCAGTTGTGAACTGGTGTTCAGACACAAATAGTGACCCATACTAGATAAAACAAATAAGATAATTAAAATGTAAAAAATACAAAACACAACTTTATGACTAATGTCCACAATGTATTATCCACTGTAGTCCCAAAGGTTATGCACTGCAGAGGCTGAAATGACCAGCATGATATGGACAAATGGTCTGTCCTCATGGGGATGGCATTTTTTTTACACATATAATTTAATATAATTGCAGCAATTATTAAGCACAATTACATTCAACTCCTAAGGCTTGCAAGTGCATAGACTGCATATTTATTCAATATGTGGTGGATTGAACAACTATATGGCAGGAAAATGGCAGCCCATATTGCCACTGCTGTTATCTACTAGCGTTCCACATTGAGATCTACACTGAATAAAAAGCATATGTCTTGTAGTAAAGCTTTGATGTCAACGTCTCTGGATCTTGTGGTGTCATCACAAGTAGGTTGATATAAGCTACTAGTAGACAACTCAGTGAGACCTTTCAAGTCCTGGTCCACAGAGTAGCACATGCAATTTTCCAGTGAAGGCACCATCTTAAGTCAAGGATTTCTCTGCTGTCGCCTCAGAAGTTGAGGTTGCTCCGATCTTATTCTTTTTGTAATGTTTTGCAATCATGTTGACCTCAGCACCAGTGTGTTGAGTTTTTTAAATGTTGGAGTCCTGCACAATGATGAAAAAAAAGCTGTTTAAATTACCAATAGTCAGATCTATCTGCAAAGACGTCTGCTCAAAGTGTGAGGTAACTCCACCCTCACCATTGTGAGTCTATTTTTAACCGTTCTTCAAAGTTCTAGAGTGACAAAAGGAGGTCAGGTTACCTAGAACAAAGCCAGTCAGTATTTTATATCCCAGAGGCTTATCACATTAATCCTTTGTTTTATTAAACACAGAACTTATGGGATTGGCAAATGTCCCAAAATGTATCAGAAAAACCTGGTTTATATTCCACAGTATTTATAGGGTTTTACAGAGATTACTTGTTATCTGATAAGAGGAATGCTCTGCAAGCATGTCTGGAAGTGATAGGATGGTGAAGTCAAGCTATTCTGACACATTACATTGACAAGTCAGGTTCTGTGGATCAGATATGGGGTTACATACCTAATGAACAAGAACAAAACACACACACACACACACACACACTATAAATTTATAGTTTCACCAGTTTGTTTTTTACTACACAGTACTGTTGTTAATATTATTATTATCGCCATTTATATAGGTGTGTATATATAAAAAAAAATACCCCTCTCTGTGTCATTAGAGATATCTTTGCCAGACATCCCATGTGTTCCCTATTAAAGGTTAATAAGTATATAGAGGTGTATATAAAAATATCCCTCTCTGTCTCATTAGAGATACGTATGTTTGCCAAAAGCTCAAGGAAGCAAGGTGGAAGGTCAGTGTAGGACCCGCCTAGGGGGTTCTGCGTGGACGTTGGCAGGCGGGCATTCCTTCCAATGGCCATTGGAGTAACTAAATGACCTCCATTTGTTTAAATATACATAGGGATTAAGGAGAGAGAGCAGGTAACCTTTTCTTTGGTTTTTAATTTATATAGCGCCAAAAGATTCCGTAGCGCTTTACAATATTATGAGAGGGGGTGTGTAACTATAAATAGGACAATTACAAGAAAACTTACAGGAACAATAGGTTGAATAGGACTCTGCTCAAACGAACTTACAGTCTATAGGTTAAAATGTTGTTAAAAATAAATTATATATAAAAGAAATAATATATTTAATTGAAATAAATTATATGTATGTGTACCATAAATATGAAAAAGAAAAAACAAACACACTCCCATTTAAATTAAGTAAAGGTTGTACTTGGTGGACCTTTAACTGTTTAACTCAAACATAGTCAAAACTGTATGTGTTAATAGACATCAAATTGATTACAGGGACTCTATAGTCATTGGAAACCATTACAGCTTATTGTAGTGGTTCTGGTTTCAGGCTGAACAATGAAAAGGCTGCCTATTTAGAGGACAGGCAGTGTTTACATTTGTGCCTAGAAACACCTCATGTGTCAATCACTGAGACAGCCACTAGAGGTGCTTCCTATGTCAGTGTAGCACCTACATTATCTGCATGGAAAGAATGAATGCTCCCCATAGAGATGCATTGATTCAATGCATCCACTACGAGGAGATGCTGATTGGAGAAGCACAGAATGTTCCTATCCTATTGGAAATCATTGGAATGGCTAAAATAATTAAGACTGATGATTTATGCCAAGGAATCGGGGCCAGCCGCTGCAAGACCAGCGTGGCAATGAAGAAAAGGTAAGTAAAGCTGGTACTACCAGCCAAAGATGGCCCCTAAATAGAGAGGCCAATAGCATGCCTCCACTCATCTTCCAAGAACACCAAGCATGTGCCAAACCTTCTGAAACCGGACAGATTTCAAACCAGCCCCCTTGTTTTACATGCCTAGACTCTAAAGTAAGCTTCTCCAAACAATTAACATGGAGGGGGAGGGGCCCTGCACAACTGAAACTTATTACAGAATTAAAGAGACTCTTTTTCATTTTTTGGCTTGCCACTCCTCGCCTCCAGAACAATAACCTTTGTGTTTCTAAACTACTTCCATTACTTTTTACCCCTAGATAAAAACTGATGGGGCACTACCCAAAGTGCCCCATATAAATGATTAATCAATCAGGGTTTTCAACTAATGTGAGAATTGCCAGGAATTCAAAACAATTCCAAAGTGTATTTCAAATGTGGGCAAAGAAAACTGTCAAATTGAAAACAGAATTTACTTTGACCTAAATTTGTTCATTTATTTTAAATTCCCAGCAATTGTCACTGCACATGGTCATTTATTAACTTGATCATTTCAGCTTCAAGGGTGAAATAACTAAACTGGGGGGGGGGGAGGGGAGGGGGGGGAATCAGCTATGCTTCCAGTTTGGCTTGTTTGGCCTTAAATTGGAAATTCACAATAAATTCACTTTGAATTCTGACTTCGGTGAATAGCCACAACTGTGAATAGCTCTGCAATGTGTCCAAAAATACTGCATAAACATGCAAAATTCATAAGGTAGCAATTACACTGTTATCTAGCCACAACATGGAAAACATAATTTTACATATTTATCCTTTCTTGCTTCTCTCTTGACCTCTTAAGTCTCAGAGGAGCTGATCTCACATTCTCTTATATGAAGTCCTGATCTTTTGACATCTATACATGGCTTTGTAAAAGGCCAAATTAGTCAACATAAAATGTATTTAGAATTGTATACACATTGACGGTTAAAAATGTGTAAAGATTTGGGATATGATATTGGAACTAAAATTCTCTCCATGCAATGATACCACTGTATAGCAATTCAAAGCCACAATGACTTTCATGATTGTCTCCTTGTAAAATTAGAATGTGTGAGAGACAAGTGTGATGGTGTGACATCCGGTGTTTGTGGTCATAAATGGCTGTGAGAGTAGGAAAAATAGACCGTAGGAACAGGAACAATAAAGATAACATGGGATAATGTTAAGATATAGTCAATGTCATGCATAGTATACCAAACTCTTTCCATGAGATATAATGATTGGTTAGATAAATAGAGGTAAACAATGTTATCACTTATTGGGCAAAACAAAATGTTCCCTTGAAAAGGGTAAGTGATTAGGTGTCAGGTACGTTATTTTACTTGTGCCAAGAACTGAAATGTTGCTAGGTTTGTTTAAAAGGTTGTTTACTGGAGGACAACTAGCTATCAATCGAGCCACTAGACAACAAAAATAATGCAGACTGTGTTGAGTTAACAGGTGGACAATCTACAAACATGGGTGCTAATGGAGCTAAGAACGAAAGTGCAATTCATGATACCTTGGCAAGAATGTGTTATGGCAGCGAACACGTCTTTTAGCAAAGCAAAAAAAAAAAACTGCGGTTGAAGTCTGCCAGGGAACAAAAACATTGGCGAATGGAGCACTGTTTTCTCAGTCTTTTTCCAAATTAGTATCAATAGTAACAGATTTTTTCCAAAACGATTTTCCATAATACTGCCACTTCTAATTTTCACATGCCATTAACTTCTAAATTTAAATGGTTACTGAAATACCCTGCCTCCTTCAAAGCACAAACGTGGAGTACGTATAGCACAAGCTGGAAAAACATACGTGGGAGGGAGAAAATATTTTGCTTGTTTTAAATAATATCTTACCCTGTTCTTTCATTATGACAAATAATAATAACAAAGTATTTAACCAGGAAAGGTACATTCAGATTATGACAAATAACAAATGACTTCTACCATTACCCCCACTGTGACAGGTGGCCTTTAAACAATATAATCACATGGGGTGCATGCTAGAACAGAAAGATGTTAAGCAGAATTTTTGGCAATACCCTGCCAACTTTGGCAAGTGTTGGAGTCAGGACAGGATGGAAATGGGGTAGATATGGGACATGCTTGATATGTTGTCTGGCAAACACCCTAGTATTCTTGCCTAGTACAGAGTAAGAGGGCCCAAAAGGTAGATTCCCAGGTGTTGTAGAACTGCAACTCCCATGATACTTTGCATGCCTTTAGAGTGGAAAAGCATCATGGAAGCTGTAGTTTTAAAACACCTGGTGATCTACCTTTTGGGCACCCCTGGTCTACACACAGAAAAGGCATGGGACTGATGGAAATTAAGGCGGTCTTAAGATATTATATATTTGTAAAAAAAAAAAAACAGGAATGTAGGAATAAGACCAGTTTATATGGCACAGAAATATCATTGCATACTACTCGAAGAAAAAAATAAAAAGTAATTAAATAAAAAAGTAAGCATTGACATTTCTGGTTTTGTAAAAAAAAGGGATATCTGAATAACTAAATGATAACAAATAGGTGTGAACCGAGGATCAAAGGGATGATTGCACATCATTTTTACCCAGAAAACTGATGCACCATTAAACCCAACAAAACAGATGTGTGTTACCCTTTGAAGCTCCCATTAGAAGCATTTTTTACATTACACCCTTACTCTCACTGTAGGTCATAACATAGAAAGATATTGTTACTTACAAGTAAAACGACAGATATTATCATTCTAACTCTATGACCTATGATTTCATTAATACAGACAGACAGTACTTTGTCTTCGGTATACACAATGCTTCAAAGCTTTTAAGATAAATGAGGAGGGGGGGTGGGGGCATAGTCTATCCCTCATTTTCAAATCAAGTTATGCACTTACTTACATTTGTATATAAAGGGGGGGGGGGGGGGGCTGGCAGGATAAACCTATTTATATACTGTGTTTCACTAAGTGAGCTGCATACATGAAGCTTATTCCACGCCAAACGTTAAATTATTCTGCATGAGAATGTGGCTGTTACTTACAGTACATTGTCCTTTGTCATGAAAGAGTAAGGGCATAAAGGAATCCAGTCACAACAAAATAATTTCAAGGAGCTTATATTGTTGGTTATAGTTCAAGCTAACCAGTTATGCATGAAGGTAAAAAGTTATATCACAAACTTACCTGCACCCTTCCTTCATGGCATTGCTAATCGGCAGTAACTGGAAAGGTGGCCTTCCAGACAGGAGTATTTATATGATCCATAAAGTTTGTATAATTTTCCAAAATTCTTTATTTTTTAGCTTTTTAAAAGATCATTTGCACTAACATTGTACAAGGTAAAAGACAATGCATAGGACAATAGTAGGACAGTCTGCGCAACAAATATCAACAAAAAGCAGAGAAGAACAAATCCGCTTTTAGCACCGATAACATTGGATTAAAAGTTGTGAGTTAAGTCATGTCCAGCAGCATTCTAAAAACCAAGGTTCTCAGGTGGGGGCTATGCTTTGCTAATTTTGAATTGGCAAGATTGCCAGGTCATAATGGTTATCGGGCCGTGGTCCTAACCGAGGGGAGGAAGGTACGGTGAGGTTAATAGTTCCTGCGTGATGCCCGATTGTATGGTCGTGTATTAATACCCTCAGCGTGGTATTTTTAAAACATTAGTGCCTGTTTTAATCAATAAACAATTCTGAATAATATTTCAAAAAGGGGCATCAACTCAATGCACACATGCAATGCAGTCATAGAAACCAGTTCTCCCCATCTGCAAAAAAAGTCCTTCAAACGTCGTTATAGAAAGATAATGAGAGCTCTCAAGCTTTGGTTATAGCAGCATGTCTCTCTCTGTAGGAGAGTGTCTCTCTTACTATCCTCAGTGTGGAATTAAGTGTATGTCTACATAACCTGTGATAGGTCATTTGTATTGACAGCAAGACAGATAGGTTGAAGCTGTGTTCTCAGTGGATTGATATTCGATACCCCCAACCTATATACAGTGGAAAAGAGCCACTGGGTGCTCAGCATCTCTCTTAATCAACGTTTGTGTTTTACCATTTTAAAACCTCTTATTACAGTCATGGTAAATAGTAATTACGAATTAAAAATAATCTTCCTAAGCTAATTCTAGGTGCAGTCTATATTTTTGCTTGACCTCAAGTGGCATATCTGTGAATAATCAGATAATTTCTGACTGTAAAACCTAAAATTAATTAAAAGGGTTACTCCAAGCATCACAACCACTTTAGTAATTTGAAGTGGTCATGGTGCTTGGGGTCTGTACGTGCAGAGTTTTGCTATAAAAATGCTCCTTATGCTGTCGACTGTGACCCGCACCGCTGGAGGTCTATCCGGGATACCCTCTCCCCCCCCCCTGCCGGTGGGGGTTACCCCGGAAACTAAGGCAAGCAACCCCATGCAGAGGTACCGACCTCGGTACACCAAGACCGCCGAGACACTGACACCCAATATGGCGGAAGCCACGCGGGCCCCAGCACCCGAGTCCTACCTGCTCCCATTGTCGGACAGGATAGACCGACTGCTCGCAGACTTCTGGGCTAAGGTATCCAGCCGTGGGGGCGCTCCGGCAAAGATCCCATCGGAGTTAGCCCCAAGAGACTCCACACAGAAGCCCGCAATGCCGACACGGGTCCAGAGAGGGACACTGAAAGCAGGAAGACGGAGGCGGGAAGCCCAGCACAAGCCCCAGCTCTCCAACACTCGACTAAGGGTGAGTCGCCCAAGGCCTCAACACGAGTTCACCCCGGGGCTGCCCCAGCATCACTCCTCCCTTAAGCACACAGCCCCAGCGGGGAGCCGACACCAAGCCGGAGGACTCCACACACCCAGACAAAGCAAACCACGGAACAGCTCCCCTCCAACCCCCAGGGATGAAACGGGACTCTCCAATGACCACCATCCTAATACATTAACGATGGAACAGGGCCAGTTTACCGTTCAAAGAGCCGGGACACTTGCCCCTACTATCACCCCCAATGGCAGTCCAAGCACCAGCATGACACCAGGGGCGGCAAAAGGGCTCATACATCTGGATGGACTTTTGTTCCTCAAAGATCCCGGCCAGCCACTTACTGGCATCGGCTGATCCTCTGGCCCTACGTGACTTGCATTCCCTATCTGTTGCCGAATTGCTCTACCACTGCCGACCACCCTCACACCTTGTACTCACGACCCTGGAGGCACATACTTCTATAAGCCGACCAGCTAGGAGTGGGACTTCGACCTGGGGGACCCCAGAGGACTTTCACAACATGGTTATCACTCACTTAAAGACAATCTTCACAGCGTAAACCATTCCATACAGTACAGCTTGTTCATGCATACTTCACATTTAGCTTTCATTTAACACTCACAGGTCTAGCAAGTCCGACTATGTTGTTGATAAGCCTGTTTGTGTCTTGCAATTATTCGCATCTACATAAAAAAGTGCAGCATACCATACCACAAAGCATACCACTTACGCCTGCCTCTAAAATGCTTCGTTACACTACACACTGCCTCACTCTAAAAATAGGGCACAGCTGCTCCACTATGCAAGCACCTTCTGTTAATCTACATTACGAGATCACGCACCGTTCCTCTGCTAGCATAGATGACCTAACAATCTCAAGCAACCACCATCATTCTTTGGTTATATGTTGTTAAAATTTGTAATTTTATTTTCATTAAGCATACTCATTGGTTACGATAGAATTGTTTAAATATTGACAGCTATACCTGTGCATATCCATGCCATTACTACAGAGTTTAGGGATTAACATTAACGCAATGCCACCGTGGTGGCACAGTAAGAGAGCTCATGACTAGCACTTATCCCTCTTATCTGTGAGATGGTGATATGTCCTATCCTTTTAACGTGCTGTGCTTCTAGACAGCGTGCTACTGGCCATTTCCATGCCAACTAGTTTGTGTGTCTGACGGCCTAATACTTGTACTACGCATTCTCTTAGGAGCACAACCATAAGCGTACAATACTAGAGTGTGTGCATATCTAGCCTGGCATAGCCATCACTAACGTTAATCTACTAAGGTACCATATCTCGTTCGCTACATGTCTTGGCACGTGTATCACTACTCACAATTTACTGAAATCGCATGATTTGATAACCTTCCGTTCCAGCATCTTATTACTCGTTATGGATGTCATATAGCTTGTTAATCTCACATCATATATATAAAACTGTGCTGTCTATTCTGCCACAAATTGTACTGCTAATGCTATGCTTGCAACGGCTGTTGTGGCCTTGCACGTCTATTGTTATTCCAAGCACGAATAAAATAAAGAATTAAAAAAAAAAAAAAAAAAAAAAAAAAAATGCTCCTTATACAGAGTTTAACACCTCAGCTGCCGGATGTAACCACCTTTGGCAGCATCAATGGGGTATTATCAGCCAGCCCAGAACAGCTTACGTTAATTCTGTGCATATTGGAGGTCTATCATCAGCATACAACAGGCATCCAATGGCGGCATAGCCCTCACCCCCTCCATGTCCTCCTCTCCTCTTATCCTTTTCTGGCGTCCTGTTCTGACTTTGGCAGAGGAGGAGAACTTGGCTTTGGTGCTGGAATAGACTGAAGGAGACCTGGATAGGAAGGGTTACTCTAACCAAAACCAGTGTTTTCTTTGGTTGAATAAACCAATAATATAATTAATATTTGTTTTAAGTGTGTTGTATATTCTATGTGTCCTAAAAAATATATTTTGTATTATGTAATGCTACGTATAAAATTAACTAAGGTATGTTGTGTGGTACATCATCCCACTGTGTTTTTACTACCAAAGATTTGCGGGATAGGCAATATTTACAACTCCCAAAAGAGATCAAAATTCAACATTATTAAAGCAGTAAACATCAACGACAAGTTCCTGTCCTATTAAATATTTCCAATATAGATTGATTTCAACTTTGCAAAAGAGCCTGAATAGTGTGACTTTTGCAAATAATAATAAAAAAAAAATGTATAAAGAATAAATCCTCTGCTGCATCCTAGTCAGTAGACTTCTAGGCTTCTGTGAATTTGTAGCAGGCACATATGGTATATATTATAACTCCTAGGGGAAAATAGTTTATTGATGTGGGGGTGAGTTAAGGGGGTACAACTTAAAATATATAGAGAATTTAAAAAAAATGGCAGTGTTGTAAAGGGTTTATTAAAAAGGTCTTTGACAGCACTAACAGACGCTATCAAATTCTACTAGACGGGTCATACTGGAACACTTAACCCTTTGAATGTTAAGGATTTGCCCGAACGCTAACGTTGTGTTCTCATTGAAAACTAGGATCTGTGTTCTGTTTGAAACAGGAATACTGAATATATAACATGCTAGTAATTTCTCTGTTCCAGTCTGGCGACCTCCCTTTCACAGAACGAGACAATAAAAGGGTTAAGAAAGCCATGCATAAAGACTAAAACAATTTTAAGGAAGAATTGCTATACTTTCACCAGCGCTATTGCTTGATCCAGACTGGTCTCTTCCATCTGACTTTATTTCAATAAAACATTTCTGATAGCCTAGCTATAAGAGTCTTCAAAACATGATATACTAAATGTAAGAGTTCTATACACATCAAAGGTACAAGATGATGAGGTACGACTGATAATAAAGAAATGGGAAGCATGTATTAAGGAAATCACGTTAGGTACAAAAAGAAAACTAATCAATGACAATGTAAATATGCATCATTGAGATAATAAACACAAGAAAAACACAATAATAATACCCAAAAAGTAGATAGCGCTTAAAAAATAAATAGTGCTTGTTAAAATAAGCTGCAATCACCTAAAATGACAAAACAATCCAGAAATCATAAACAAGTGTTTCACTCAAAATATACTTAACATACATTGATCAAAGAAAATCTGTAAGAACTTAAACACAATCTAGTGCAGATTATCCTTATTATAGTAATAATACAGTTTCATATACATATATGAGGATTGCACTCACATTTACCAGAGCCCTATCAACAAGAAAAACACAATCAATCCCAAAGAAAGTTAAAAGGAAACTTGTTCGTTAACACAGAAAGCAATTTATTGGTTCTTCTAAACCTTCCTGTTCCTCTTTTGTTCTCCGTCAGAACATTTCAATCTTTTGTTCTCTGACACTGCCAGTTTGCAGACTATGTATAGAAATGGACATAATTGCCATTAGTAATGTGCACTGTCCATGGAACTGGAAGCTATGGAGCATACAGAATATGTTCCTGAATCTCTTAGCATAAATAGCTTAAGCCACTTCACTCATGTGCGGCAGCTTGAGATCGGAGGACGGTGAAAAGAAAAGGTTCATGACTAATCAGAAGCTGAATTTGTCTTTCCTATATCCAAGGATACTTAGACCACCGTGGCAACCAGATTAATGTCAAATGCAAAACAAAATGGTGTGCAAGCCTAATCTAGACACACTTCATAGACGTCGGCAACACAGTCCCTACTGTTATTTAAATGAGCCTTTCCTCAACTACAGATCGGCCGACGTATCTGAATGTTTAACCTTTCTACAAGAGTAAAACTTAGTCAAACTAGCAGCACTCATTGAAGAAATTATTTTTTTTCCATATTGACACTTTATTTATGAACACAACATGATTATACGCTGTTGGTAAATTCACAGATTGCTCATTAATTGCAAATGGCAGTCACTGATAATGGGTAAGTAATTGTCTCGTTCATAATCTCTTCTTCGGAAAATATCTGCACTACCCGATAGTATGTTCAGTCCAGCTTCCCACATTCATTAGAACCTTAGATGCACTCCAATCTTTACTCACTATTCCCTACTACTCTGTGGCAGTAGGTGGAAAAACAAACATTCTGTCACGTATTGCATTAACTGTGGAATTGAAAAACTATATAATATTTGCAAAATGTAATAACATTTATACAAATTTGAATGAAAAAATATATATCTGCCAGGTTGAATATCCCAAATTATCTGGTAATGGTTAACGGCTTGTTTCGTAGTTTTCGTTTTTTTAAATGCAACTTTACACTGTAGCATTGTGCTCCCTTGTTCTTGAAAACAAGAGACATTTCTCAATGTATCCCTTCCAGGTAAAATCCTTGCTAAATACACAAAGAAATGGAAAGCGGTGCGTGCTGCCTCATCAACTGGACGTCATTGTAATGCTGTTGCTAGAGTCATTTTCCAGACAACAAACACTTTCTCTGTACGGAAATCAAAGAGCAGAATAAAACCTTTTGTTCACCAAATTGTATTTATAGTCTAGAAAATAAACAGCAATTGCAAGTGAAGGCTGGCAATCACTAATATGACAATGACAATAAACTTATTTAAAGTAACAGAAGGGTATGCCACATATATGCATGATACCCATCTGGGGCACAAATGGTTAAATTCAGCAGTGTGATAGCATCTAATGGCTAACTATTTTTGCAACTGCATTATGTCATTTGAAGCGGCCCAGGGTTTATAGCTCTGTATAACTATATACAATACAGAATGGCATTGCTGTACTGACAAATGCGTTTGTAGTGTTTTTTTGCTAGGCATATGGTAAACATATGGAGGAAAGGAGTATTGCTGGAAGCGGTTTCAACTAAACATATTGTAATCAGGATCCACTAACTAGGAAGCTACGCTAATTAATTGGGAACTCAATTACCAACTAAACATTTTTGTAAGGGAAAAAAAATGACCATTTTAAGCTAATGTAGAAACCCAATAATTCATTTGAGCATGACAAATGGTTTAATTGGAGTGCATGTTTATTTCCTTGTGCTTTGCGAGAACGTAGAATGCATTTCAGTGCAACTCAATCAGCTGCAACAGCAAAAGGCAGCTGAGTAATGATGTGTTCTCTTACCAGGCACTAAATCCTAAACGGTTATAATCGTACATACTTCAAAAACAGAGGATTCCCATGGGCAAGAATAGCAGAAAGCATTCATCCAAGGGAGAGAAATAGTTATTTGAATTGTTTATGGAGTAATGGATAGAACGGATTATCAAAGTATGTATTTTTATTTTATTTAATATATATATATATATATATATATATATATATATATATACACACACACACACACACACACACACACACATATTTTATAACTGGTGTTTGCCCACTACAAACCCAGCATTGAATTGCTGAAGAACCAAGGGCTCTTTTAGTAAAAATATACTTTGGCTTCCTTCATAATTATATACCATATAATATATTACATAAATTAAAATATAGCTGTTTAGGCATACACAAATGCAGGGCCGGCCTTAGGGGTGTGCGAGCTGTGCGGCCGCACAGGGCGCCATGTAGCAGGGGGCGCCGTGCGGCCGCACAGCCGGCCGGGATTTAAAAAAAAAAAAAAAAAAAAAGTTTTTTTTTTTTACATTTCCGGCGGGGGCGGAGCTTACCGTGCGGCGGGGGCGGAGCTAAAAGCGCCGGAAAACTGATGCAGGGGAAGCAGGAAGGAGTCCCTGCTTCCCCACCAAACAGTCACCAGGAGCTGCACTGCCTCCACAATGAACTCCACAGGTAACTGTGATTGTCAGGCGAGTGTGACTCTCTGTCTGTGTGTATTACTGTCTGTGTGTGTGTGTATGACTGTCTGCCTCTGTGTGTGTGTATGACTGTCTGCCTGTGTGTGTGTGTGTGTGTGTGTGTGTGTATATGACTGTCTGCCTGTGTGTGTGTATATGACTGTCTGCCTGTGTGTGTGTGTGTGTATATGACTGTCTGCCTGTGTGTGTGTGTGTGTGTGTGTGTGTATATGACTGTCTGCCTGTGTGTGTGTGTGTGTGTGTGTGTGTGTATATGACTGTCTGCCTGTGTGTGTGTGTGTGTGTGTATATATGACTGTCTGTGTGTGTCTGTATGACTGTCTGCCTGTGTGTGTGTGTGTGTATGACTGTCTGCCTGTGTGTGTGTGTGTGTGTATATGACTGTCTGCCTGTGTGTGTGTGTATATGACTGTCTGCCTGTGTGTGTATTACTGTCTGTGTGTGTGTGTGTGTGTGTATGACTGTCTGCCTCTGTGTGTCTGTGTGTATGACTGTCTGCCTCTGTGTGTGTGTGTGTGTGTGTGTGTATTACTGTCTGTGTGTATGACTGTCTGCCTCTGTGTGTGTGTGTGTGTGTGTGTACGACTGTCTGCCTGTGTGTGTGTATGACTGTCTGCCTGTCTGTGTGTGTATTACTGTCTGTGTGTGTGTATGACTGTCTGCCTCTGTGTGTGTCTGTGTGTATGACTGTGTGTGTGTATGTGTGTATTACTGTCTGTGTCTGTGTGTATGACTGACTGTCTGCCTGTGTGTGTCTGTGAGACTGTCTGCCTTTGTGTGTCTGTGTGTGTGTGTGTTTGACTGTCTGCCTGTGTGTGTGTGTGTGTGTGTGTGTGTGTGGATGGCCGTCTGACTGTGTGTGTGTGTGTCACATGCAACCAATACACGCATATCACACACTGTTAATACACCCATTACAAATATCACACATAGCATACATATCACACACAGTCATCACACCTACTATCACATACACAGACAACACAAACATTTCAGCATACATGGATGACGGGGGGGGAGGGGGGCGCTGTGAAGATTTTTCGCACAGGGCGTCTAAATGCTTAAGGCCGGCCCTGCACAAATGTACCTGCCAGAGACTCTTTGAAATTAATCTGTAGCCTACTTCTAGGACTAATTGATAATGGAAAGTCATCTTGGCACTTGTTTCGATTTAAAAAAAAATCTACTCTATAAGGTGAAACTTGCTACTGTCTACACCGTGGATCCTACATATCATTCATTGGGTTCCTTTGTCTGTGTCACCAAATTCTGAACCCAAGAATTTCACAGACACCAATAACAGATTAGTGGCTTCATGGCATAGAATAACTACGTAGGTTAAAAAAATATATATAAATATATTTTTTAAAAGACTGCGTGATCAACACTATAAATTAAATACACAAATAAAAACGACTTCTTCTTGAAAGGCATTTAACAAATGCATATATTCCTGGGCTACAAATTGATTATACTAGATCCTATGCCTGATTGAGCAGAACCGAGGTCAATAAACATATTTAACTTGGGATTGGGTACAGACACCTGTTTTCTATTATTTCTGACATATATAACTGCATTCATCATTATGATTATTGCCAGTTCTGTCAATAAAGATACGGGTTGGAAAATCAATTCTGTAAACACAACAAAATAAGGCAGGTCACAAAATCAATGTCGTTTAATCTGCAGAACACTGTTTTTTCCTACTACCAGTTAGGGTCAGATATATTTAGCATTTCCTCTCCGTATCTTGACTATGTAGCTTAAAATAATCTTTCCAATCTGACTCGATCGCTCCAAGACACACAGATGCATGAACAAGTGAAGGCGCTGAGTAGAAGCTTGAACTTTTCTACATTTTGTTTACAGTTTATTTCTCAAAAAAAAAAAAAAAAAAAAAAAGGGCATTCTTTTCACAAAGATACTTTTTGTTCATTTAAATAGCTTCTGTAAACAGGGGTGTGATCAGTGATGGTCTTATAATGTAAAATATTCAAACAAAAATATTTCAAATATAGGCAGCTATTTAACCCCTTAAGGACCAAACTTCTGGAATAAAAGGGAATCATGACATGTCACACATGTCATGGGTCCTTAAGGGGTTAAAGGGAACGTTGAAGCACCACAACAACTTATGCTCCTTTCGTAGGTTAAGATCCCTGACTGATAATGAATGGAAAAGTTCCACAACATATCATGCAATGTCTCTTTCATTTTTTTTTATTTTTTTTTTTATTATTATTTCTAACAGTGTACAGCTGCCAACTGTTGTTGATAATGTGTTTTACTCGAATTATTTCAGAAACGAGTGTTCTTTTTATAGTAATGTTAATATGAGATTTACTTTTTGAATGTAAGACATTCATTAACATTAGACATTAAGGATAATTGATGGAGTACCTTGTGGTTTAGTTAAGAAAAGGTTTTATATATTGAACTAAAGTACCATATTAAATTAGAGTGGGGGTTCTTCCATATGTTATAATGAAGGAAAAGTCAACTCTTGAAACAGCAGGCAACAGAAATATTAAATATACATTTTTTGTATTATTCTTCAAATGTACCAATGTCTTCTTTCTATAAACCCACAGTACCTCGGGCAATGTAAGCAAGAAGGAGTTTGAGAAGTTTTGGTACATATCAGCTTAACTAGCCAACAGTTCTATAAAAAGCATCTGAATATAAGAAAATATGAATCTAGCCAGAGTGACTTTTAGCGCTAATTAGCATTTTGTTCCAGTGACAAATCCAATAGTACTAAGACATTTCAAATGAAATTCAAACCTCTTGTTTTGTTTCCAGCCATTGGGTGTAACAGTATCCATACTACACATGCTTTTTATTTGAATGGCCTGCAACTCATTCGCGTGAAATGACAAAAAGAAAGAAAAAAAAAATTCAGCCCAATGTCGCAGGGAACAAATGCCTCTCTTTCTTCGCTAATTAGCCCCGGTTTATGAAATTATTTTCTTGAGACTGCGGTGTTGTGGACATGTCCGTCTGGACTGCATTTACAAAAAGCATATCACAAGTTCTAAAAAAGCGTTTTATCTTATGTAAATAAAAGGGACAGCACAAATTGTAGTTTAAGGATGAAAATGGATGTTATGACTTTGTGTGTAGGGTTACCATTTAGGGACACACACACACAAAAAAATAATAATAATAAATTGGAAATCATTTCATTAACCAAAAATAAATATGTAGGGAACATCCATGCAATGAAAACTCTCCAATGCAATCCCGTGTTCTGCTTGTCATTTGAATAAACACAGCGCCATAACATTTTAAATCCTATAATAAGATTAAAAAAGAAAAAACGTGTTTTAAATAGTTTTATATATTTTTTTTTCCTTCAGTTCTTTTTTTTTGTAGTGCAATCAAGAGAGCAGATACAGGTCTCAAAACGCTCATAACAAGCAGACATATAAATGCAGAATAGACATTGGAAACAGACCACCGCTTTATATAATACAAGACTTCACCAAATTACGAGCAGACGAAGCAAAACATGGATTAATAATAGACTGCAAGAATGTACATTCATCTATCCTTGAGGAGCAAAATAATGACCTATATCTGAAAACAAGAAACATACTCAAGTAAAGTAGGGAGAGGATGCATTGGAAGTATAGGTTGGCAAAGGTAATGGCATAGGAATAAGGGAATAGGAATAATGGAAGTGTGCATCCTGAGTAATGAGGGGGAGAAACGGAAGCCAATAATAAAATCTAATAGGGCTGTAGCGCCCAGATAATGCGTGTGTGGTCTGGTCTGAGATGCCCAGGCCAAACAGTGTGGAACAAATGTAAAGGTAGAATTAGAAAATTCACAGGTGATAGAACTTTAAAAATGTTATGTTTAGTAAAAATGTTAATATTCATGATATTGCAGAAGGTCTTGATGGTAAGGTATGTCTTTTGCTGAGGATACTAAGATCTGTAACAGGGTTGATGTTCCAGGAGGGATAAGCAAAATGCCAAATGATTTAGGTAAACTAGAAAAATGGTCAGAGCTGTGGCAACTGACATTTAAAGGAACACTATAGTCACCTAAATTACTCTAGCTAAATAAAGCAGTTTTAGTGTATAGATCATTCCCCTGCAATTTCACTGCTCAATTCACTGTCATTTAGGAGTTAAATAACTTTGTTTCTGTTTATGCAGCCCTAGTCACACCTCCCCTGGCTATGATTGACAGAGCCTGCATGAAAAAAAAAACTGGTTTCACTTTCAAACAGATGTAATTTACCTTAAATAATTGTATCTCAAACTCTAAATTGAACTTTAATCGCATACAGGAGGCTCTTGCAGGGTTATTAACATAGCAGGGGATAAGAAAATCTTAAACAGAACTTGCAATAAAGAAAGCCTAAATAGGGCTCTCTTTACAGCAAGTGTTTATGGAAGGCTGTGCAAGTCACATGCAGGGAGGTGTGACTAGGGTTCATAAACAAAGGGATTTAACTCCTAAATGGCAGAGGAGTGAGCAGTGAGGCTGCAGGGGCATGTTCTATACACCAAAACTGCTTCATTAAGCTAAAGTTGTTCAGGTGACTATAGTGTCCCTTTAATGTGGATAAGTGCAAGATAATGCATCTTTGACATAAAACCCCAAGGGCAGAGTACAGAATATTTGATAGAGTCCTAACCTCAACATCCGAGGAAAGGGATTTAGGGGTGATTATTTCTGATGACTTAAAGGTAGGCAGACAGTGTAATAGAGCAGCAGGAAATGCTAGCAGAATGCTTGGTTGTATAGGGAGAGGTATTAGCAGTAGAAAGAGGGAAGTGTTCATGCCATTGTACAGAACACTGGTGAGACCTCACTTGGAGTATTGTACGCAGTACTGGAGACCATATCTCCAGAAGGATATTGATACTTTAGAGAGAATTCAGAGAAGGGCTAATAAACTGGTTCATGGATTGCAGGGTGAAACTTACCAGGAAAAGTTAAAGGAACTTAACATGTATAGCTTGGAAGAAAGACGAGACAGGGGGATATGATAGAAACATTTAAATACATAAAGGTAATCAACACAGTAAAAGAGGAGACTATATTTAACCCCTTAGTGACCGTGGGCATACAGGGTACATCAGACAAAAATGGTTGTTAACGACCGCTGACGTACCCTGTACGTCCGCGGCACATTTGAGTGCTGGAAGCTCAATGGATGCTCAATGTCGAGGCATCCTGCGAAACCCCCACCTGACTGCCGAGTGATCACTACTGGGTTGCTCCATGTGGCGCCCGGCAGTGAGGTAGAGCATGGCGGCTTCCGATACTCTGCCTGTGTGTTGAGTGCCTCGAGGGGTCAAAGCACTCAGTGAAGAATAAAATAATTTTAAAAATGAATAAATAAATGTAAAAAATAAATATTAACGCCCCCTTCCCTCCCTCCCTCCATTCACTTACTCGAACTGACAGGCAGTTCCCCTGCTGGTGAAAAAAAAGAATACATTTTAAATATATATATATATATATATATATATATATATATATATATACACACACACACACACACATATGAGATTATATATATATATATATATATAACATCATGCTAAGTGTATTTTTTTAATATATACATATATTAATATAAAAATACACTTTGAGTAAAATTACACACACACATATATATATATACACAATATATAACAACTATAACAACATATTTTATATATATTATAAAAAATAAATAATTAAAAATAAATAAAAATGATATATATATGTAATTTTATTCTAACTTTATTTTGATATTAATATATATATTTATATCAAAATAAGTATAATATGAACTATACATATGTACATATACATAATTACATAAATAATTTTATAAATATACACAAAGACTTTAAATATATAAAATATGTATATATATACATATATATATATATATATTTAAATTCTACGTACATGTTTATGTAATATATTTAAATAATTAAGTAATTTTATTGATTGCAATTTGGGGAACATGCCCCCGAAAGTCCAGAGAATTTAATTTGCTAGCACTATATTTAACCCTGTAACTTGCCAAGACACCCTAAAAACCTGTACATTGGGGGTACTGTTTGACTCGGTAGACTTCAATGAACACAAATATCAGTGTTTCAAACAGTAAAACATATCACAGCGATTATATTGTCAGTGAAAGTGAAGTTTTTTTGAATTTTTCACACACAAACAGCACTTTAACTGATGATATCATTGTTGTGATACATTTTACTGTTTTGAAACACTGATATTTGTTCAGCGAAGTTTTCGGAGTATAACAGTACCCCCATGTACAGGTTTTACAGTGTTTTTGAAAGTTACAGGTTTAAATATAAGGCTTGCAGTTCCATTTTTTCACATTGAAATTTGCCAGATTGGTTATGTTGCCTTTGAGAGCATATGGCAGCCCAGGAATGAGAATTAACCCCACGATGGCATACCATTTGCAAAAGAAGACAACCCAGGGTATTGCAAATGGGGTATGTTCAGTCTTGTTTAGTAGCAACTTAGTCACAAACACTGACCAAAGATAGGGTTCATAATTGTTTTCTGCATTTTTAACACAAATATATAACAATATATAACAAATATAAATGTTAACTTTGGCCGGTGTTTGTGACTAAGTGGCTACTAATAAAGACTGGACATACCCCATATTAAACAGCCTGGGTTGTCTACTTTAAAAAAAAAAAAAAAGATTTACATGTGAGGTGTGATTCAGAGATTTATAACAGATAAAAGTGCTACAATGTCACTATTGATAAATTTAAAAAATATATATTTTGAAACAGCAATGTCCTACTTGTACTTATAGCCCTATAACTTTCCAAAAAAATGCTAAAAACATGTTAACATTTCTGAACTATTTAGCACCAGGATTTTTTGGTGTGTTTTTTACATGTTTTCATCATATTTTATATTTTTTATAGTAAATTATATGATATGATGAAAATAATGGTATCTTTAGAAAGACCATTTAATGGTGAGAAAAACGGTATATAATATGAGTGGGTACAGTAAATGAGTAAGAGGAAAATTACAGCTAAACACAAACACCGCAGAAATTTAAAAACAGCCCTGGTCCCAAACGGTAAGGAAATTCTAATGCAGTCTGGTTACTAAGGGGTTAAAAGAAGAAAAACTACCACAACAAGAGGACAGTCTTAAATTAGAGGGGCAATTTTTTTTATTTTAGTAAGTATTACTTTACTAAGAGGGTAGTGGATGCATGGAATAGCCTTCCAGATGAAGTGGTAGAGGTTAACACAACAGTGAAGGAGTTTAAGCATGCGTGGGATAGACCTAAGGCTACCCTGGCTATAAGATAAGGCCAGGGACTAATTCAAGTATTTAGAAAACTGGGCAGACTAGATGGGCCGAATCGTTCTTATCTGCCGTCACATTCTATGTTTTGTATGAATCACTTTAAATAAACTGCAAAGTAGAACAGTTGCATGACCATAACAAACTAAGAATTGAAAACATATAGCTAAGTTACAAATAGGCAGCCAACAGATGTATATGGATGTTGGGTGTTGGGTCAAGACCCCAGTCCCTGGGACAAAGGGGACAACATTAGCATGATTCCATGTTTCTGATGTGGGCTCGGTATTTGAATCGACAGATGTGGTCGCCAGGCCTATCATTTTAATAGAGTATTTTTAACCTCAAATTGTAAGCATAAGATATAAAATATGTAATATTTGATGGAAAACATTTATTTGGTTTCTTATGTAGCCCATATATCTGAATTTGTGAGATGCACAAACAAAGCAAGTGCTGCAAAGTAGTAAAATCAGTAAAGATTGGTAGTTTGCATGAGATGCAAAAATCATTTTATCACTATATAAATGAAATAGGCATAACTTGATGTGCTGGTCCTCTGCATGCAGTTTATGAAGATTGCAGAACATGTGAGAACATTATTATAGCATTCTGCAAGCACAGGGCTGGAACAGAGTACCCACAATGATGCCAGGTATAACAATATGAAAAACGGAAATACATAAATAGAATAAATATATGATTAAAAAGGCTCTGTCACGGGTCAAACCTAATTTTAATACCCTCAATTCCCCCCAGACTTTCTCAGTCATTGTTCATTTATATTTTTTCTGAACTAGCCCATTTTGACCTATTTATTAAATATAGTTGGGGCATCAGATCTTGTTCCAAGATGCCATGTTAGGGGATCCTGGAAGGGATGTATGCACACTGCCTTTGTGTGCCCTTTATCAAAGTCCTGCCCATGCGCACTGTTAACTTACTTATGATGCTCAAGGAATCACAGAGGAGATTTAAAGAGAGAGAGAGAAGAGGAAATAACTAGAGGAAGGTAAATTTGGGATGACATAACTGCTTTAAAAAAAAAAATATTCTTACAATTAAAGAGCTCTGATAAATAACTTCCTTTAACAAAAGCACATTCATAACATTTCCCACTCTGGCTGTAGTATTCCTAAATACAAAATAATTATCAATGGTCTGTTTTTAAGGAATCCACTGATTTGTCGGATTATTATTATTATTGCCATTTATATAACGCCAACAGATTCCGTAGCACTTTACAATATTATGAGAGGGGGGATGTAACTATAAATAGGACAATTACAAGAAAACTTACAGGAACAGTAGGTTGCAGAGGACCCTGCTCAAACGAGCTTACAGTCTAGAGGAGGTGGGGTATAATAAGGTGATACATAGATTTTCCCACTAAATATTTAAATGGGGGAATGATAATGCTGCAGCAATTTTTTTAAACATAAGGATGCAATTAAAGGAACACAAAGCACCACAACTACTACAGCCCACTGTAGTGGTTATGGTAATGGGGATCCCTGGCGCCATCCCAATGCAATCTGTCAAACTGTTTTAGCATTGTTTCACACATAATTCTAGCTCATATTGCTTTGGTCTTCTCAAACAGAGGAAGCTGGTTGCCTGGTAGATGTTGATTCATTTGCTGAGAGTATTTGCCAAGTGCTCTCAGCCAGTGAATGAGATCAACAAGTTTCGGTCTTAAACAACACTGACATCTGAAAGCAGTACAAGTGCCCAGCAGGATCTAGGTGTCATACCATGCTAAAACAGTTTGACAGATTAAACAGGTACGGCACCTGGGATGTAGTGGTTATGGTGTTTGGAGTGTTCATTTAAGAGCAAGATACGGGAACAAATTCTAAAAATGTAGTACATCTATTCAATGTTTTACACAAAGTAGCTCGCAGCCAGGCAACCATAAGTGTTTGGTTTCCCATGGGCATGATTTTAAGTTCCCTAACGGAAAATTAATCCCAGTCAGTATGAGCAAATATATTCTAATCCCTCGTGCACTTTTAATCATTGTTGTTTTATGTAATAACACAATTTTATTGGCCAGATTATGATTAAAATTAAATTGAATTCAACACAGAGCACAGCGATTCAAGCCAGATTTATTAAGTGACATCAGAGTTGCATTTTGATCGAATAATGAAGTCTTTCTTTTACGGTTTCTAGTTGGTAATAAACTGAATGGATTAGTAATACAATACAAGCTCCCCAAGATAGCAGTAGCTTGAATTTCTAAGTCTAATGAGATATGAGAGTACAAATACGCACCTCAATTCTGTGTTCTGAAACGTGGCAATTCTTCACATTGGCAATAGTGCAAGGAATTCAGATTTGTATTCTGTTAGACTGCATAACTATGACTTACTATGGTAAGTCACAGACACAAAAAAGACAATAAAAGAATTGTATGATCTGAAAAGTGGTTCAAAAAGTGAAGTTAACAAAAACATTCCACTGAAGATTATTTCACTTTCACACGTTTTCTGACACCAACACTTTCCAAAATCTCTCTCAATGTGTACAAGTTACAAGAACCTCAGACCTGCAGGTAGTCATAGACATTTTAAATGCACAGAAGGAAATCTCTTCTATGGCATTTTGCAAATATGTCATATCCTTTTCAGACTTTGATCTTGCTGTAGAATCACAAAAGAAAATATAGATATTTTGGTAATTAATAATGCAAACAAAGATTAAGACAGCAAACCTCATTGTATCTACTCTGTCCAACATCTTATAGACTCAAAAAGATCACACGGTATAGCAAGATTTTGCATGTTCCAAACACTTCAAATCTTTAAAAAGGTACTTCAGACTGAAGCGGACTCCCAATTCTTTACATAAATAATATAAATAAATACAAGAATTAATACAAATATGGGAGAGAAAAAAACCCAAAAAGAACAAAAAACAAGGAAAATATACACACATACATGTGTGTGTATATATATATATATATATATATATATATATATATATATATACACACACACACACACACATACACACACAAACCCCCCGTCCCCCCCCTATGGCATTAATTTAGTGGACTACAGCATTAAAAAGTAAGATTGCAGTTTGTTGAAGGATGGCAAAAAATTGGCATGCAAAGCCCAATACAATATGAAACATGTTCCTGGAGAGACACTATCTATTGATCTTACTAGATGTCTGCTGCAAGGTACAGGTCTCTTTGCTCTGTATCCAAAAATAACTTTCACCTTTGCCTTCAGGTAAGACTTCTGATGGATGATCTAATAGTTGCAATTAAATTGTCATCCTGAAATAGTAGCGCTGTCTCCTAGATTTCCTGATTTATGCAAGGCAGACAGACATACAGGATAATACAATAGCGGCTTGTTTTAAATACATTACGGGTACAGGAGAAACTTGTTATATTTTGTGATAACAAGAAGGATGCAACTAATGTCAAATCTGTCTAGTAATAACCTGCAGGTATATTACCCAATTCCCGCCCCCGTAATTACAAGCAATATTTGTCTTTCAGCTTTTCGGCTTTGTTCTAGTACTGCTTCTAGACAGCTGGCTTGCTCTAGTCCTTTGCCAAGCAATCTCTTGTAACTTTGGGCTGCTCTGCAACACATTTGTCTATAACCAACGTTTGTGTGCAGTTCAAGCCTGGATACTATTGCGGGATTTAGAGAAGGTGGACGATGGCATTTTGCCCTTGTTGATTTAGTAAAGGAACACAGACATGTTGGCGTTCTCCTCTTGAAAGTTGCCATTTAAGTGTATTTTGTTCAATAAAACGCACTTACCCAATTGAAGACCACACTGCTTTGCCGATCATTTCGAATAGATACAGTAAGAGGGACACTTTAGATTTAGAGGTGTGGTGGCTCAGAAGGGTACTTTTAACATAGGGGTGTGTTGGCTGAAGGTGGCTGTGTGGACTATACTTCATTAAATTTACTTAACTTCATGACCTACTAATAAAAACCTTTTAGAATAAAAGCAAGCATTTTATTTAAATAACATTTAAACCAATTTAGTGGACTTTAAAGAGCACTTCATAGTGTAACGAACATTTTTTTAGTATATATTGTATAGATGGTGCATTTAAAAATATATTGAAATCAACCAATCCAAAATAATAAACTATAAAAAGATTCATTTGAAGTTCAAGTAAATTCTCTGGATTTGGATATAGTGCAAGCTAACACTACACATACAAGGAAGTAGTCAGCCAATCAGGATTTTCAAACGCTTTTCTATTTGATTTTTCAAACTGCTGATTTAACCCGAAATCATTAAACAAAAGGGGTCTATTTGCAGTGCAGGATTGTGTGGAAGCTTTAGTTTGGTTCTAAGATTTGTTTTTTTCTCTTTTAAAAAGTTATGTAAATTACTACCTACCTGAAGATCCATACAACGGTGTTATTGGGAAGACAATGCAGGTTTTAAGGAGCAGTAAACGAAATGGTCATAAACACTTACAGAAACCATTCTCTAATAAATAAATAAATAAATAAATAAATAATATAATATAAGAAATTATCAAGGCCGGCTTTACCATCCTTTCTGCCCCAAGGCTAGTTTTCTTAATGGCCTATGTGACTGGATGGGTGAATGTGGCTAGTCTGGTGTATGACTGGATAGTGAATGTGACTGTGGGTGACTGGATGATAAGTGGGACAGGGATGTGAGAGGGTGGTAAGTGTGTGGAGGCTGCGTGTTGATAGAGGATTGTGGTGTTGAATCCTAATGGGTATTCTTATAAATTAAACACTGTAAGCAACAGGAATGGATTTAGCTCTTAAAGAGGCACGATCCTTCCAAAAAAGGGATATTTAATAGATATGTGTTTTTGGCAGCCATATTACTGGGTCATTAGAAAATCAAAAGTGATGAATCCAAATAAGAACATTTTAAAGGTATCCATAAGAAAGACTAATTTAAAGGATGGACAGCATCCTTTATTGCTCTTCCACACCTGACAGCGGAACTTGCTGTAGATCATACTCCTTGCTGCAATAAATCAAGTGGAAGCGGCTCATAATTACTAAATGAGTGCAGAAGGCTCCACTTGAGATTTGCAGGTTTGTGTATCCCTGTGAGACTTGACCTTTGCTTTGCTTTTAAGGAAGAAACAAAGAAATACATTTGTTCCAATTGATTGCATTGTTCATTCATAAACCATACTCAAACTGGCAGGAAGCCACTCAAACCTGTACACAATAACATGAAACTACTTTCTCAAAAAATGGAGACACTTCGAAACCAGAGAAACACAAATAGTGGCTGAAATTAATACAGTAATTATACCTTATAAACAAATCGTTACCATAAACCTGGCTTCCCCAAACTCCAGCCCTCCAGATGTTGCTGATCTACAACTCCCATGATTCTCAGCCTATTTCAGTCATAGAATCATGGGAGTTGTAGTTCAACACCAGTTAAACTCATCAGCCATTACTATCACTATAAAGAAGAGGTTAAAGAATCAGCAACCAAAAATAAGGAAATAATGAATATTGTTTTAATATGTGAAGGAAATTCTGTAGTCCCACAATGTTTGCGGAGTAAAGTTGCAGGCATGAATAAGGCACTGCATTGGTTAATATATTGGGCTTTTTTGAGAGAAACACTGCATTAAAAAAAAAAATGCTCGGTGATAAAAATGATCATCCGCTTCACTGAGCACTGAGGAAAGGGTTACTGCCCCTTTAAGCATCCTATATGGTTGTTACAGGTCACTTGCTGGGCATTGTGTGCACAGAGCACACCCAAAGCACAGTCATAAATCTAATTTATATCTCTGTGTCAGGCGCCACTGGGATATAAGCTGAAGTTTTAAACTAAAGATAACTATTGATCTATACTTTTGCTAGCAGCGTGGCTACGTATAGATGATATATTATCTCAAATGTGTTACTATGTCACTTTAGCACAACAGGTGTAAAGGAAAGCGAATCCTGAAACCACACTGGACAAAAGAGGAGAACTGAAGACAATAATAAAAGATACACAGGAATGCATCTACTACATGATGAGTTTTTTTTTTTCTTTGAGTCTCAAATAGAAAACAACAATGCATATAATTTTGTCAACTTCATTTAGTAGAACTGTATTGTTGTTATCTGATAATTAACATCTCATTGTAGTGAATATGGTTCAGCGAGTTTTTTACTTCTAGAAAAGAGGGATCCCAAAGATAGACTTTCTGGGGCACAGTGATCAAGAGACACTAATGGAATTCACCAGTGAATGCTCAGCATAAGGTTCTTTATGCACTAACTGTTAAATAATAATATCCCACTGGACACAAGCTTTCATTGTATCTCATCTGTGTGTCAAATGCAGTTTATTCATAGTATTGTTATGAATGGATTTTTATGAATATACAAAATATACAAAAAAACAAGTTACATAGTTACATAGCTGAAAAGAGCCTTCCTCGCATATGTTTTTACTGTTGATCCAAAAGAACGCAAAAAAACCTAGTCTGAAGCGCTTCCAATTTTGCAACAAACTAGGAAAAAATTCCTTCTTGACCCCAAAATAGCAGTCAGATATCTCCTTGGATCAAACAGCTATTACCCCACTAATTAGAAATGATATCCCTGTATGTTATGTTTTTGCAAGTATTTATCCAATAGCAGTTTAAACATCTGTATGGACTCTGATAAAACCACCTCTTCAGGCAGAGAATTCCAGATCCTTATAGTTCTCACTGTAAAAAAACATTTTTCTTTGCCTTAGATGAAATCTCCTTTCTTCCATCCTAACTGCGTGACCTTGTGTCCTATGTGTAGCCCTGTTTATGAATAGATTTCCAGATAATGGTTTGTACTGGCCCCGAATATATTTGTATAATGTTACATAGTGACATAACAGAGCAGACAGGAGTGTCTAAGTCTGACCCTTCAGTGTGTATGGGTTTTGTACATCTGGAGTTAAAGTGAAAACCCTAGTTTAGGAAAACTGTGCCAACAACTGCACAGTTCTCTGGTTCCATACTTAAGTTACAAAAATACAGACATGTCCAGAAAGATGGGATAATGGCAGTAACTATTTGTCATGGCCTACCTGCAGGAAGTGGCAGGTAATTAGGCCTGACTAAATGACAAAACCATGGACACCAACACCTAACTAATCATTTCCCCAAATGAAACTGATCGAGTTAGCTGGAGGTTGCAGTGGTGATATTTACTTGGCATTAAACTGCTGGCATAACAGCTGCTAACAAGATCCCTTGCATGCCCCTCATTAAAGGGACATTAATGACTGCAATCAGTCCACTCCACTTCCTCACTCAATCATTTCACTTCCTGTACAGTATTATTTTAGCTTACCTTTAAATCCCTTTTAACCTTCAATGTTCTACTTAAATTTCTGCTCGTATTTACAGAACAATGCACACACTTACAGTTATGAAGTCATTCTACATATACATATAGCAAGAAGTCTGGGAAGCACAAATTCTTATACTGTTTCAGTAGAAATATAAATGTATTAATAGAAACCTAAAATAAAGGTATTTATTTTCTTCCCCTTAGCAAGTTTAAAGTCCTTCTTTTCATTTACAAGACAATGAATCAAGTAGCAGGAACTTAGATTAGCTGACATAGGTCTACAGATAATGCTTAGTCTTTCATTTGTATACATAGCAGACTATGTCAAAACTATCCTATGCCCTACAGCAGGGATTCTCAAAGTTTCAGGACTTCCCTAAATAAACTATTTACACATTCATTAGCGAATTGCTACGCAATATGCCAGGTATTACGGTGAAAATCACGCTTTTGTTTTGCCTACTAATTGTGGCCAACTCTACTCTACAAAATACCAAATAGAATACCTTAGGTTGGAGGCTCTGTGTTTAGATTGTAAGGTTGCTTGGGCAGAGTCCTCTTAACCTACTGTTCCTGTATGTCATACATGTTTTATTATAATTATATTTTTGCCTTGTTCGTGCTGCGGAATATGTTGGCACTATTTAAATAATGTATAATGTATATACACACATATATATATATATATATATATATATATTACGAGACGCGGCCAGACAAGCTCTTAGGACTCCTCCTCCATAAGCTGACGTGACGACAGCCTTTGGATTTCTGCGCATGCGCACGGGTGCCTGGACGCCGGGCAATAAGACAGACGGCAAGCAGCAGATTTGTTAAGTACCCGCTCATTTTTGTCCTATATAAAGCTGTAAACTGTATGTATGTTTTTAAGTATGATGAAAGCTCCGTTTGGGGGCTGAAACGTTGACTACTTGGATCTACTCGAATAAAGAAGAATTTACTTATCAAATCCTGGAGTGCTGGTATTTTTGTATGGTCATATATATATATATATATGTATACACATACATATATATATTTATATACACATATATACACACACACACATGCATACACACGTCACTGTAATGTATATAGCTGGGCCACCAGGTAAAGACCCGATAATTTCCCTCTTACACTGCTTTCCCAACAGAATACCTCTTGCATCAACATAGCCTATTCATATAAAACATTTTGTGATGTTGGTTGTTGCTATTGTATGAAGCGCTACGGAATCTGTTGGCGCTATATAAATTGCAATAATAATAATAATAATAATATGAAGTAAAAAAAAAAAAACTACTACAAACTGCACAATAAATTTACATTGTTATAATTATTCATTATCCTCTAGACTGTAAGCTCGTTTACGCAGGGTCCGCTTCATCATATTGTTCCTGTAAGTTTTTGTAATTGTCTCATTTATTGTTAAATCTCCCCCTCCTATTATATTGTACAGCGCTACAGAATTTGTTGGCGCTATATAAAATACAAATAATAATAATTGCTGTTTAGGGTGGAATTTAAAACACAATTTAGAGCCTTATTCCAGGTTTGTGCTTTTCATGATAGCAGCAATCCTCAAATAGTTATTATCTACTCACTTCTCAATTATATTCATTTATATTTTAACAAACTTCACAAAATTTCTGCCTATACTATATTTGAATTTTATATCTACATACACAGCTCTCCACATTCATTTCTATTATTCATACTTATTGCTTACATATCAGTATTTACTGTGACCTTTACACTTGACCTGGACAGTTAATCCTGAAAAGACTTGAATTAGCTGTCTAGACACCACTGATTGGAGAGTCATTATGGGATGGAGTGGGCTGAGCCATTCCATTCATTGCTGCCTGCCATCTTGGAGGAGGAGGGATCATTATTCAAGTAATTTAATTATGTCTTTTAACCTATACATTTGTTAGTAATTTCTTAAGCATGAGGCATTAGCTAAATGTATAAGTACCTTTAATTAAACATTCACATGAAAACTTTTACACCTTCAATACATACAAAAATAATACAAGGATGCCACCCGAGCTCAGTAAAACAGATGTGCCTTTGCAAATAGATGCCTATTTACAGGGACCGATGTATCATAGCAAGGTGACAATTGGCACAGTGACATAAATGGGGGGTCTCCCTACATATTATTTATTTAAATCATTTTACTTAATATTACCTTTTTTGTTTTATTTATTTATTTTCAAATGTACTAGTAGTTTCTTTCCCCCCCATTTTCTACTTTGCTGCAATATTATTTATTCAGTATAATTTCTCTTTTTTGTGGCAACGTTGGCCTTATTAAGGACCTTGAACCATTTATAAAAAATACTTCCTTAGTTAAAAAGGTTCTTCGCTTCATAAAATCAAATCTTAAACCGGAAAATAGAAAGTCACATAAAAATAAATAAATGTAAAAAAAATTAAGAGTTATGACAAATATTAATAATCATTGTGCAGCTTACCATACTGATTTTGTTTTAATAACGAACACACTATTATATAGTATATGCATTTTTTTTGGGGGGGGGGGGGGGGGGGGACGACTGGGTGTAACAGAACCATATGCCCATCTGGCCCATATTTAGTTTTTTACTATCAACCCTAGTAATAATGCTTTGAAACGAATGGGACTCTGCTACTTTTTATCAAATGGAGAAGAGTCGGATGACATTCAGTAGCAACTGCTGTTGTTTAGCTAAATTAGCAAATTTGCATGAAAATGGTTGATTTGGACAGCTAACCAAACTATTGTCAAGTGCGAATGGAATAAATCAAATTTACCTTTTTTGTATAAATGAATGGGTTTTCTACAGAACATTTTTAGTTAAAACACATTAATTTAAACAACCAAACAATCTGTTCATGAATGGACCATAATAATATTAATAACAACAAGAAGTTATCATAGCACTCAGTGTTAAACTTAATTGACAAATCAAGATAGAATGCTACACGGGTGCTTACCATAAAAAAATACAAACAAAAACAGATGCAAATTGTTTACCATTGTACTTACTTCTGAATGACAATGATCTAGGGCAAAATAACTTGCCACAGTGAAACTGAGAAAATACATTTTGGCAAAAAAAAAAAAAAAAAAATGAAAAACAAAAAGCCTGCCAAACATCTAGGTTTAATGAAATAGTCCCATTAGGGTCCTGCCCTGATATCCCAACTTTGTTCACTTATGTACTGAAAGAGTAATGAGCTTGTGTTATACTCAGGGCACTAGGACCCTGCATAGACAATTGGAACAGCTCTATCTGTAAGGTCTGCCCTTGGTAAGCAAACCTGCTTCATCAACAGGCAGCCTGGCATGAATTCACACAAGGCTGACCTGCCAACTCTTTGGGTGGACAGGTCCATCCTCTTTCCTGGACAGTGCCAATAATGCAGATCGTGCCACTGACCTGCCCCTTTTTACTTCGTGGGCACTCTGCGTCACTGGATGCCCATGTTAGGGGTATACAAATTGTCACTGTATAAGGGAACACTGCAAAAAAACAGCAAAACTGCAACAGCTTATTGTTTTAGTTATTGCAAATCTGGGTGCAACTATATCCTACATTTATATGTAAAACAGCTTGAAAAATAGTTTTAAAAAAACCCAGAAAGTCAATTCTACTTGGGCCCATCGGCCCAGATCCACGGAACGTTTTACTGGCCAGACCCATAAACGTGGTGTTCCCACTCTATCACACTGGCAGCTTGACGAGCATTGGCACAGGCCTGGAGGAGCGCTGCGATTTCGGATACTGAAAAAATTATTTTGAAGGTAAAAAATAACTACTTAATGGAAAAACTCACTGCGAAAGTTCTAAACACTCAAGGGACCGCCGAAAAGATGTGGCAGCCCTGGGTAATATTTAGCGAAAATATACAAACTACCTCCTAGCGGCTTTAGTTATGGTGAGAGGAGAGATGATGATGAGATCCACTGCACGGGGGAGGGGGAATTGCTGCTTTCTCCCCCCTTCCACACCTATCCTTTTTCAACCCATTATCTTTCCTTAAAGGGACACTCCACTCCCTAAATAGAAAAATATCTAGATTTAGAAGATATACCCCAAATAAAAACGTGCATGCATTTAATTATGCATTATAACTATGATAAACTGCTAACCATATCACCATTAATATATCACTAATAAATATAACACACTATCCAAGGATGATCTGCAAGCCTTTAAGAGTTGAGAGACACTAATTGAAAATGTCATATACACAGATAAAAAACATTCTAACAGACACCATGTGAAAATGATGCAATCTTTTTATGTAAAATGAAAAATGTGTCATTAATAATCCATCCTAATTAATTATATCCAACCCATAACTCTCATTTGGAGGCTTTATTCATAAGGTTCCATTGGGAAAACACTTGATCAAAGGACTGAACAATCATGAAAGGATTGGGGATAAAATGGCAAACAAAACAAATCCACATTCAGGCAGTATCTCCTTATAAGCAAGGCTTATCTTTTCACATTCAGTTCTTTTAAAGTTTTTACACTTTCAACATTTTTAGAAGACTTAAAACCTAAAAAAAAATAAAAAATAAAAAAAGGATATCATCAATAAGATTAAACAAAGTGGTAACCTCATGTAACTATACTGACAGCAATTTAATTTGCTTTGACAACAATCAGGGACTACAGTAATGGGAAAATAAAGCACACCATCTTTGAAGTCTATGGTTTTACATATCAGGATGTAATAACAATCATCTGTTCCTTAGCAGGTCTTAAAATATTACACTGTATCATGATGTACGGTATTTAACAGAAATAATGCCAAAACAGAGAAGCCATGTGTGAAAAACATAGTACACCGTATGACTCAATAGCTTGTAAGATCACCTTTAGCAGCTATAACTTGAAGAAATAATTTACTGTGTGACTATCAGTCTCTTACATCATTGGGGAGGAATTTAGGCCCACTCTTCTTTGAAACGTTGCTTCACGTCATTGAGGTTTGCTGGCATTTGTTTATGCACAGCTCTCTTAACCCCTTCAGGACCAGCCTGTTTTTGCGATGTTTGTACGTTAAGGACCAGAGCAGTTTTAACACTTTTGTGGTGTTTGTGTTTAGCTGTAATTTTCCGCTCTCTCATTTACGGTTCCCATACAAGTTATATATTGTTTTTTTCACGACAAGAAGGGCTTTCTTTACATACCAGTATTTATATTATGTCATATATTGTATTTAAAAAAAATAATAAAATATGGTGAAAAATAAAAAAAAAAACATGTTTTTGGACTTTTACTTGAAAAATCTTTTACTTATCTACAAAAGCTAATGAAAAAAACTGCTAAATAGATTCAAAATGTTGTCCCGAGTTTAAAAACACCCAGTGTTTACATGCTTTATTGCTTTTTTTTGCAAGTTATAGGCCTATAAATACAAGTAGGAAATTGCTGTTTCAATATATATATATTTTAAATGTATCAATAGTGACATTGTTACACCGTTATCTGTCATAAATCCCCGAAACACACCTAACATGTACATATTTTTTAAAGTAGACAACCCAGGGTATTCAAAATGGGGTATGTCCAGTCTTTTTTAGTAGCCACCTAGTCACAAACACTGGCCAAAGTTAGCATTTATATTTGTTTGTGTGTTAAAAATGCAAAAAACGCTAACTTTGGCCGGTGTTTGTGACTAAGTGGCTACTAAAAAAAGCTGAACATACCCCATTTGCAATACCTTGGGTTGTCTTCTTTTGCAAATGGTATGCCATCATGGGGCTAATTCTCATTCCTTGGCTACCATACGCTCTCAAAGGCAACCTAACCAATCTGACAAATTTCAATAAAAAAAAAAAAGTAAAATCAAGCCTTATATTTGACCCTGTAACTTTCACAAACACTATAAAACCTCTACATGTGGGGTACTGTTATACTCAGGAGACTTCGCTGAACACAAATATTAGTGTATCAGAACAGTAAAATATATCACAGCAATAATATCCTCAGTGAAAGAGCTGTTTGTGTGTGAAAAATGCAAAAAACTTCACTTTCACTGACAATATCATTGCTGTGATATGTTTTACTGTTTTGAAACACTAATATTTGTGTTCAGCGAAGTCTCCCGAGTAAAACAGTACCCCCATGTACAGGATTTAGGGTGTCATAGAAAGTTACAGGGTTAAACACAGTGCTAGCAAATTAAATTATCTGGACTTTTGGCCTGGGTTGGCAGGCAGGTCCCTCAAATTGCAATCATTAAAATTACTTAATTAGGTAAAAATATTACATAAATATGCACGTAGAATTTTAATATATATACATATTTATATATTTGACGTCTACGTGTATATTTATGAAATTATTTATGTAATTATGTATGTGGACATATGTATATTTCGTATTATTTTTATTTATTTATTTATACATAGATATATATATCATTACATTCTAAGTGTATTTTGATATAAATATATATATATCAATATCAAAATACTGTTAGAATAAAACTGAATATATATATATAATTTTTTTTAATTATTAAAAATTATTTTTATTTTTTGTTATTTATTTTTATTAACATATTATTTGTATTTTATAATAATATATATATACCATATATATAGTTATTATATATATTGTATATATTCGTGTGTAATTTAAATATAAGTGTATTTTTATAATTATATACGTATATATAAATATAAAAATACACTTAGTGTGACATTATATATATGATATATATACATATATTATATATAGGTATATATAGATATAATACATGTATATATAGCATATATATATATATACACATAGTTTTTTTACACAGATTTTTTTTTTACACTTTATTTTTAATTTTACAGATGCAGGGAGACTGCCTGTCAGCACAGACAGTCCCCCTGCAGGCAGATACACAGACCCCTATTGCGGTCATGTGATCGAGTGATCACATGGCCGTGGGGTCCTGATCTGCCGAGGGGGGGCTGCCCGGGCAGACAGGCAACCCCCCTGGACCGGGAGGAGAGCTGATCGCCGCCGTGGGACCGACGGCGATCAGGTAAGTAGCCCAAAACCGTTATGACGGTTCAGGACCGTCAGCGGTCCAAAGGCACGTTTTACCGCTGACGGTCCTGAACCGTCAGCGGTCCTTAAGGGGTTAAGGTTCTGACGCAGTATTTCAATTGGGCTGGACTATGACTGGGTCATTGCAACACCATGATTCTTTTCTTTCTCAGCCATTATGTTGTAAGTTTGCTTGTTGTGCTTGGGATCATGTCCTGTTGCATGACCCAATTTCGGCCTAGCATTAACTTTCGGACAGATGGCACCACATTTGACTCTAGACTACTTTGGTATATAGAATAGTTCATGGTCGACTTAATGACCGCAAGGTTCCTATGCCCTGTGGCATGCAGTATGCAGTTCGTTTTTCGCACATGTCTTCTCGCAAATGTTATTCATCTGAGATTGTATTTACCTACTATCAAGACCTTGTAAGGAACAGATGATTGGTATGTCGCGATACGCAAAACAATACGATTCAAAGAGTGTTTACTTTCTTTTTCCAATGACTGTATTTGTAGTACCTAGGTAACAATGTTAATTTTAGAAAAGTGAAAGGATTCTCAAATACTCTTTTTGCGCTAGTTAGTAAAATAAAAAAAATTAAAAACGGAGACCATAGAAAGTAAAATTTTTTTTTTCAAAAATATAAAAATACATAACCAAATAATGAGTAGTCGTGTTAAGATAAAAATAAAGAATTTTATTATTATCCTTGAGAAAGTACCAAAGATATCCATATTAAGGCTTTGAAGTTAGAGTAACACGATAAATTAATCTGTAGATGCAGGATAATCAGCAGGCAGCTTCCAAACTAGGATGGACTTGCAAATCCCATGATTTCCAGTAATCACACAAAAACAAAAAAACAAAAATAATGTCATGGTGAGTGAGTATCATGGAACTTGTAATTCCACAACTCGAGGGCTACAAATGGCCACCTCCAGTCTATAGAATAATCACTTATCAGCTCAATTAAAAATATACAAATGTACACCATTTTTAATTCATATCGTGGTTCCTATTGATTGATGCTGCATTATTATTTCAACTTGAACTACGTAGTACTCTTCATACAAATACGTTTCTGCTCAGAAAAAAAAAAAATATCAGGCTTTCCTATTTCATCTGGTAGCAAGCTCTTTATGATTATATGTTTGTAAGTATACATCCACATCCATTTTATACTTTTTTTTTTCAGTAAATGTTACTCTCCCTAGTTGAAATACTTGACTTCCAGCTACTGATAAACTTCAACTTCCATGATCACTGTGAATTTTAACATTCACAAATCTCTGCTTGCCACTCGTTAATAACAACAGGTCTGCCATTAGTTATCCCCTGCACCCAAGTATAAAAATGTCTTTGGGGCGTGGCTACCAAGCAGACTAGACGGACGTGCTTGTGTGGAGCTCCGCAAAAGATACTAAAGAAAAGCAGACACCCGAAATTAAAAAAACTTCCACAAGCCTGATACCCAAACACCCCCTCACAGCCGACATCATGGGGCGGAAAAACAGAAAATTCCACATTCCAGAGGTACCAAAAATGCCTGATATCAGGCTGTCTTTCGACAGGCCTACCCTACGAGTTGTACCAAAGATGGCGCCGGCAGAGCTGAGTGAAGAGACGGCCTCCGAGGCATCCCGAGACGAGGATGAAGCCCCCACCTCCCCGCCGAAACCCGGTCCCTATAATGAGTCTGAATCGGAAGAAGACTCGTCCCCTGCAACGAAACTTGACATCAAGGACCTCCTGCTGGAAATGCGAAAGGTATGGAAAGCAGACCTGCACGCTACCCAGGCAGAGCTGGGGTCCTTGTCCCAGTGGGTCACCGAGGTGGAATCCAAGGAGGTAGCCAGAGAACAGCAGATGCGGACCACCCAAGAAGAGACCCGTGACCTCGCGCAACAAGTCCAGAGACTAAACAGGACTGTGACAGCGCTGGAATCCCGGCACAGGAGGAAGAACATCCGCCTCAGAGGGGTGCCGGAACGGATTGCGGGTGATGCCCTCTTACCCTTTCTCCAGAGACTGCTGACCTTCATAGGCACAAAAAGAGTGGCAGACACTGGTATGATCACTTCAACGTTCCGGATCCGTAAAGCTGCAGCTGCGCCCGTGGATGCACCAAGAGACATTATAGTAGCGACTAAGGACAGCTCGATCTGCCATAATGTCCCGCTCGAGAGAGCTAGGAGACATCCACTTTGAGGAGTGCGCCATTGCCATCTTCGGAGACCTCCCATTCAGTGTGCTAACAGCAAGGAGGCAGCTGGCACCCGTTGCACGGCGGCTGCGAGACGCCGCAATTAAATACAGATGGGGAATAGAGGGCTCCCTGGCAGTTCAGAGGGGGGATGACACACTCACTTTAGACCCTTCTGGAGACCAAACAACATTCCTCCAGCGGCTAAATCCAACACCCACGGCTCCACCGGTAGCACCACTTCCTAGATAACACAGAGAGTTTCTTACCCACTCCAGGACCCATAGACCACATAAGGTAGTAATGACCCCTGTCTAAGAACCCCTCCCTGGAGCACAACATCATCTCTATAAGTTTACCATGCTCTAAGTTTCCCAAGTTTCATAATTCCTAAATTAAGGGAAGGCTACACTCATACATACACCCAACTAACAGAGTTATAGAACAACCAGGAGCAGACACAGCCCATATCACAAATCTATAACGCACCAACGGGCCCACACTTACCTCTTAAGGACATAATGTGTATATTGCCTCATTTAAACCATGTAACCACTGTTTTAACCTCTTACCTATCTCATACTGTGAAAAGTTGTAACTTGCATGTGCAAAATTACAATAAAATACAATTTTTTTTAAAAAAAGTCTTTATGCTGTATGTTTTAAACTGGTTTACTCATGTTAGAAGTTTAATTTAATGACACATGTGCATTTCCCAGCATGCACCTGTTCTCCACTTCATTGCTTACTTCATCTTTTAACCCTATGGTGACACATTTCGCAATTGATGCAACATTCAGGAAATAGAGGGTGGTGTGGTGAGTGCTTAAAATAAAATACTGACAGTAAAATTAGTTTCACAGCAGGTAGGCTGAAATCTAGAGATAAAAATATCTTCACCACATACGAATTGGGACCTCAGTATGCTGAATTCTCCACCATAAAAATACTTTTTTTTATTCATATTTGATTACATTAAATAATAATGCGCGTATGATCTGGTTAGGGTAGACCCAGCCAATATGACACAACTGTGTTCTAGTAAAATGTATTCAGATCCTTTTCTGCAAACTAAGATTGCTGGCTCCCAAATAGATGCAATGTCTGTACAACCCTACAACACCAATAAAAAATAAATACAATTAAACATCTTGCTTTTTGTAACAGATCCTAAGAGACATGCTATCTATCGCACAAACAACTCAAAACACACTCTTGATATAAAATGCAAAGTATCACATTGTTTTCAGTTTAAAATCAGGGACAAAATAGTTAATACATTTGCTTTAGGTAATGCTATATATACCTGGTGAGTGGTTTAAACTGGATCTTTCTGTGCCTCAGTCTTTAAAAACCTGAAACCTGAATCAATTTAGCTCTCAGGGCCGCCACCAGAAATTTTGGGGCCCCTAACTCAGCTCAGGGTCTGGGCCCCCTGGGGCCCGCCTCCAAATATGCCCACTGGGTCAGTGGCGGATCCAGAGCCTGATCTCGGGAGGGGCACTTGTAGATTATTTAACTAAATAATCCAGACACAATAACCACTACAGCTCAGTGTAGTGGTTATGGTGCCAATAGTGCCGGGACCCCCTCCAAGAGTAAGTAGTCAAACCGTTTACCTGAGGTCTGCTGGGAAATGGGGCTGTCATAGGGCATAGGAGCAGTGGTGTGTGTGAGTGGTGCAGTGTGTGTGTGTGTGTGAGGGGGACAGTGTGTGAAGGTTGCAGTGTGTGAGTGAGGGCGGCAGTGTATGTCAGGGGTGCAGTGTGTGTATTAGGGGGGCAGTGTATGTGTGTGTCAGTATGTGTGTGTGACAGTTGCGGTGTATGTGGGGGGGCAATGTGTGTATGGGGGGCAGTGTATGTGTGTCTGGGGCAGTGTGTGTGTATGGGGGGCAGTGTGTGTGTGTATGGGGAGCAGTGTGTGTGTATGGGGGGCAGTGTGTGTGAATGGGGGGCAGTATATGTGTGGGAGGGGCAATGAGTTATAAGGCATGGGGTTTTTTTTTTTTTACATTTATTTAATTAAAATAAATATTAATTATGTCCCCCCCTCCCTTCTTACCTTTACTGGGAGGAGGGGGGACATTTCTTGATCCCTGGTGGTCCCAGTGGGATTTATTGGTGGTTCCAGTGGGGAGAGTGAACTCTAGCCCGTAGCTCCACTCTCGCGAGATTTGGAGCGTTGCCGTGGTAACCCTGGCAACGCTCCAAGCTCGCAAGAGGAGGACCCGGAGGAGCTGCAGGCTGAGCTCCCGGGTCCTCTCTCCCTCCCCCCGCCGGCTGCCAGCATAGTGCCTGCGGACCGGGGAGAGAGATCTCTAATCTCCCCTCCGGTCCGCAGGCACATTGCAGGGCTAGCAGCTGCATGTGCTGGCAGGGGAGAGGGAGACCGTCGGTTTCCCCCCCCCTGAATCCGCCACTGCACTGGGTCCGCCTCCAAATACCGCCCACAGGAATACACACACAGACACAAACACACACACTGATACAAAAGGACACAGATACATACTAACAGACACACACGCATACAGGCATACATACTGACACACACATACTGGGACATACACACAGGCATACATAGTGACAGACAGACACATACTAACATACATACAGACATACATGCACGAGGACATAAAGACACATACATACAGACACCGACATACATACATACATACTCACACACATACATTCATACATGCAGACATATAGTTAAAACATAAAGTGCGCTGTGTCTTTAAATGGCTGTGCCTTCACAGAATTGTGCAAAATGCAACACTCTCACAAAAGTGCTTAAGTGCAAAAATGTGCAAAACAACCAATGTTGTTACACAGCCATTTAAAGACACAGCGCACTTTATGTTTTAACTATTTGTATTTTAGTGTTTTATGAGCTTTTACACTTATAAGGTGCTGCTACTATTTTTATTATATCTTTTAGTCACTTAAAATTTACTGCGCCATTCTAGCTTGTTATCTTTGTATATTATACATGCAGACATACTGACAGACATACAGACACTGACATCCATACACACATACATTCATAATGGCATACAGACATACATACATACATTCAGATTGACATACATTTAGACTGACATACATGCATACAGACATCCATATACACATACACACAGACATACGTTCATAATAATATGCAGACATACATTCATACTGACTTACAGACATACATATATACATACATAAATAGACATACCTACAGACAGACATACTTGCATACAGACATACATACATACATCCATACATCCATAGACATACATACACACACACAGACATACATACAGACATACATACACACAAACATGTATGCATACAGAGATACATGCATACAGACAGACATGCATTCATAGACATACATATATACAGACAGACATGCATGCATACATACAAAGACATACATACAGACAGACATACATATACATGCATACAGACATACAGACAGCCATACATATACATGCAGACAGACACACACAGAACTCATTTTCCAGCCACCCTCCTGTCTCTTACCTTTTCTTTGCAGGAGGGTGGCTGGGGATGATGGGAGTCGGCGCCGGCGCGGCTGCCTCTTCACTAGCGCGCACGCGCTCCTCCCGCGCAGAGTATATATATATATATATAAACATACACACACACACACACACACACACGTAAAATCAGAGAACACATTGTTAGATTAACGTTTGAGATAAACGTCCATGTATCCAGAACCCTTAGAGGGCATCATAACACTTTTAGATCAAATGCAAAGACATCAATTAAGAAAGTACTTTACATAAAAATAATACAGTTTTCTAAACTGAACCATAGAGTTACTGAATCTGAACCATGATTACTTTACAAGGCACTCACATGTCCACACATAACAATGGTTGATTTAGGGTTTTATATTTATAGCCACAAGACCACCAGTTGCCCAAGTACAAAAAGTTATAGGAAATGCATTTCTTTTGTCCACTGAAAGGTACCCTGTAAGCGCCATAATTACTACAGCTCGCTGTAGTGGGTATAGTGCCAGGAGTACCTTACAGCCATCCCACAGTAAGAAGTGACACTATTTTAGTGCAGATTGATAATTTACCTGGGTTCAGTTCAGCTCAGTTTATGCTCTCTGCAAATTAGTGCAGTCCTGCATGGTCCAGCTTTGCTCTATAGAGTCCTACCTGGCTCCTTTTGTAGGAGATGACCAGGTGCAGGGGATGCGGCTGCAGGCAGGACCCAGGTAAAATCATACTAAAATGGCACTCGTGGCAACATAGCCAATACACTGGGATTTACTGGTTTTAATGTTGGGAGTGTTTCTTTAACCCCTTAAGGACCAAACTTCTGGAATAAAAGGGAATCATGACATGTCACACATGTCATGTGTCCTTAAGGGGTTAAATCTTCAAATACATTTTCCACTAACCTTTCCCTTTTAATCATTCACCTCTCTGATTTAAAAATGGTACAACTATTGTACAAAGAGTATCTTACTTCATCTTTCTAAAATATATTTCCAGGGTAATGGGGGAGGGAGGTTATTTTTCAACAGAAGAGACACACAATAAGAAGAGATTGACATTGTTTTAGGAAGAGGATGATCTGTGTTGGAGGGTATTACACGGATATTATTTGGTAAAACCAGGGATTGCTAGGTACCCTTACAATTGTGCTAAATTCATGTATATGGGATATAGCAGAAGTGGAGAACTTTAATTGATTAAATATAAGTAATGAAGCTAATCATCGAAAATGAAAGGACAGTGGAAAAGAGCAGATACCCCTTATTGCAAGCTGTACCACTTTAAAATAAATTATGGGATGAAGATTTAATTGAATTGTTGGAAGTTTATTTTCTTATATTCAATGTATGGATCACGGACAGTACAGACTAACTATGGAACTTTGTTAAATTGCCTACCCTTGCTGCGTATAAATGAGTCTGGTTATAGATCGATAAACTCCCATGAAAACATAAATGCATGTATTTAGTTATGCCTTTTAGCATTGGGGATATTTGTGTAGTTATGCCTTTTATCACTGGGGATATCTTTAAAAACAGCTTGCAAAAGCTGCAGATCTTTTGTCTACTGCCTTTTCAATCCCTCTCCTTCTAACCCAGGCCAGACTTTCTCTGACTGTCCAATCACAGACTTTCCAATGCTGCTCAATGAGAAGTCTTTGCAAGTCAGGTGCTCTGGACAATTGCTCCCTCTTCAGTTTAGCTCAGCTGAGCTAATTAAACCAGGAAGTATCAGGACTAGTTGTCTGACAGACAGATTAATTGTAAAATTAAAGGTGGTCACACACTTCACACTTAAAACATTTCAGCAAGCTAAAGTTCTTTAGAGATTTGGAGTGTCCCTTTAAGGTGAGAAAAGGTCTTGTCCAGTAGCCTGCCAAAGAAAGTAGTTTTAGCACAGTCTTTGGGCTCTATCGTCCATGTTTGGGGGTGACTGATGAAAGGAGTGATCGTACTGCAGATATTCAGAAAAAGAACCACGAGAAAAAGCTAAAGATGGAATGGTAAAAGACTTCTTCCATGGTGACGTACACCAGAGTCTCCAGATAATGCAGCCGTCATACAAGTAATGTATATGACTGATCATAAAAGTGAATACAAATATGTTCTCTGTAATAGTAAACAGCCCAGACATCCATGATTTATTTGGAATATAAAGACATAGTGCACTCATTACTACATACATACACACTCTCAACTTTGCATCCAATTCATACCACCGTGCAGGAGTATAACACTAAGGCACACATCACAGTACATAACTTCAAATCCACATTGCCTGAACACAACAGCCAAACTCAGAATCCTACTACTATACCCTGCCCAGTTAAGTGTGCTTGGCCTCACATTCTACTTAATGGGTTAAATAATATTTTCCATGGCCTCATTCATCTGGAATCCACCAAATCCTTCTTTTGGAGAGCTCAGGTTATCTTCCGCTGCCATGTTTTTTCTTCTTATAGGGAAGATCCCATTTCCATATCACTGATGGGGTTTTAGGTAAAACATGATAATGTGTTTCCACTCAAGAAAGGGAGACTGAGAATCCTAGATGCCTCCACTCTGCAGAAGCTATCTGCTGAGGATTTACATGTATTTAGGATAATGCAGTATTACACATTACACACGGACAAGGTAGGGGAGTGCAAACGCAAACTAGGGTTGATAAAGACCATGGGATATCAGATGAATGCTTCCATTTATTAACTGTTTCTGGAATTCCTCTACAATTTACCTTGGCTATTTGAGTCTGTTAATAAATGTAAATGTATAGTATATATGCACCAAATATGACTGTTTTGATTGGAGAAAGAAAACAAGCAGAAAGAACTCAGTTCTCATAAGTAGTGACAAATTACATATAACCAGTTTCACCATATTCACTTAGAGATTCCAACCAAAATCCTGGAAGGGTAGATCTTATAGCATAAGTAACAAAGGCGTATTGTGGTTTTACTGCTTCTACAATTGGTCTGCCCAAATCTGGATGTGGCTCAACCAAACATAGTGCACCCACAAATTCTGATTGCAGTGCTTTTCCCCATTAGTCTCTAGTCAACCGGGTTTCTAGGCAGTTGCCCAAAAGACTATAAGTACTTGTATATGAAGAGGGATGCATAAGCTGCCCGTTGATGTATTTAATTAAAGGGACACTATGGGCATCCAGAATACTTCAGCTTAATAAAGTGGTCTGGGTGCAGTGCCCCTGTGCACTTAACCAGGCAATGTTAATTATTGCGGTTTCTGAGAAACTGCAATTATTGCATTGCAGCGTTAAGACTGCCTCTAGTGGTTGTCAACCAGACAGCCACTAGAGGCACTTGCTGGTGGCTAGGGAACTTTGGTTCGCTTGATGTTAGACCTCTCCTAATCTCACAATATATAATGTCCCCTAATGTCTAATTAAAGGGGATGCTGTTCCCCAACCCATAGTTGACAAGGGACATGTATGTAAAAAATAAATATATAGGTACAGTACCTTGTTGATCCAGCAATAATTGTCACCCAGCCAAGACTGATCTGTCTCCTGGGATTGTTCAGGGTCTGGCTGGGGCTGGGTCATCAGCAGGAGGAGGGTCTGCACCTCCCTTCTAATAGATGGAGAGGGAGGAGCAGAGGGGGGAGCATGTCACACACATGACCCCCTCACACCCCCCTCCCCCCCTGCTTTGATGCAAACGGTAGGCACCTGCTGCCTAACTTAAATTTCCAGCTCCTCCTTACAAGATGGAGGAGCTGGAGGCCTGGAGCTAGCCAAAATTTACAAAAAGTAGCCATCTTGGCACTGCAATAAAATATGGGGGCACATTTTGAAGGGGCACCCGGGGGACGGCACGCGAGTTGCTCATTTCAGAGCGGCAACCGCTCCTCCCTCTCCTCAGTGCTGTGTGCCAGCACCACAGATGTAGCACATGTAGAAGCGCCGTGCGCACCATCCCGTGGGTGCCCTTTCCAAATGTGCACCCTAGGCAGCGCCTACTTCACCTTTATGTGGTGCCAGCCCTGATAATTAAACATATATTGGTAGTTTTGTCTTTTTCATTTTAAAGTAACATGTTTGTTTCGCTCCTCCTTAATGTCTAATGGCCCACCCGTTCTTGGAACGATGCGCTGACATAGCGATCGTCCTTGTATAATATAATAACAAGATTGGCTCCATACCAGAAGGAGTGGTGGCTAAATACATGCAGTATATAACATTTATAATTCTTTCTACATATCCTTCCCTCTCTCCTAGATCCACCCAAACCACAGCACAAATTCCTCTTATAAGTAGTATAACTCACTGTCAGAATGGAAAACTGTTTAAATCCTCTGATGCTTTCTTTTTCATCAGTTTCTGACAATCTCAATTTCAGTTATAAATAAGATATGAGGGATGCAATTTATATGCATCCAGAAGAATAAAAAGTCACTAGCCGGGGGGGCGGAGCCTGCATGCAGTCCTGATCAGACGCCATATTCCTGAGCTCCTCTCGAGTTACCCTCAATCCGCCTAATACAGAAGAAAATAACAATAATCCACCTTGGAAACCAACTCACCCTGAACCAGCAAGTTGTGCTGAGCCGGCTGATGCCTTTTTTCCAGCCACAGAGGCAACCTAAGCGGCGCCGCCGAGTTGAGGCCTACCGCCCGCTGACAGCCACAGACCTCGAGACACTTCTGTGGAGGAACTTTGCAGACCAGCCAGGAGCAGAGCCACTGCCACAAGAACCGGCCATGGGCCGCAGATCGCAAAAAACGACTACTGGGCCCGTCAACAGAGACATTGGGGCCATGCTCCAAAGGCCGGCACGACCCGAACCCCCTCTGCCGCCAGAGGAATCTCAAAGTGAGGCAGAAACCGAACCGGAGAGGCCGGAGAGACGGCAGCCGGAGGTTACACCAGCCATAGTGACAACAGCGTCCCTAAACATGGACGCCGCAGATGACTCTGCTCCGACCACAAAGGGGGACCTGAAATTACTCCTTGCCAGCATCCACAAATTATTGGAATCAGACTCTGCAAAGCTTAAAACTGAGCTGCGGGAGATCAGAGAGACAGTAGGGGCAGTCGACGACAGCGTGCAAGATGCACACACCAAGATCACTGAGGTACAGAACACGGTACTCCAACTTCAACGAAACCAAACAATCCTAATGGGGAAGCTTGCAGTTATGGAAGACCGAAACCGCCGTTCCCATATAAAAATCAGGGGGATCCCGGCCGTGATATCGACAGAGGAACTACCCCACTATGTACGGCGCCTCCTCACGACTATACTGCCCCCAGCTGTGGCACGCAAAATGAATGCCAAAAGTATTTACCGCCTCCCCTCGACAAACAACACGAAATCCAACTTAAACCGGGACGTTATCCTGAAATGCCACACAGTCAAGGACAAGATACTAATCCTGCAAGCTGTAAAAGGCAAAACACCACTTACCTTTGAGGAATCCACCTTGCTATTCTTTCAGGACTTGTCAAGAGCTACCCTTTTGTGGAGGAAGTCTTGTGGACCCGTCACCACCCAGCTACGCTCGGCAGGCCTGCCATACAGGTGGGGAGCGGACAATTCCATCGTAGTCACACAAGCCGGTGCCGTACACGCCCTACGTTCCATGGAAGAAGCTGCACCATTTCTACAAAAATTGGGCATATCCACCGTACCAGCGACACCTGAGCAACCCGCAAGATCCTGGGACCCGAACACAGTTATACCCTTCATCCCGCGCTCTCGAACTGCACCACCACCTGTCCCATAGGACGCTACGCTGAGTACTGGCTCCGACCAGGAACAGCTGCGGACAACAGTAATGCAGAAGGGACTTTAAACAACGACACTCTAAACTTTATTTCTTTTCCTTTAAAATGTTATTTTCGTGCCTGTATACGTATTTTTTTTGTAATTAAGCTCAATCTGTACCTTCCACCCCACCACCCCCCTAACTGCGCCATGTACAATAGCATGCATCCTCACCACTAGTAGGGGGGTTAACAGGTGAGGTTCCCCGACGTGCACCTCAATGCATAAGGGCCACCCAGACATCCTTACTAGGACCATGGTCGGTTCCCACGCATCATATGACGTCACATCACCCCTGCCATACAGGTGGGGAGCGGACAATTCCATCGTAGTCACACAAGCCGGTGCCGTACACGCCCTACGTTCCATGGAAGAAGCTGCACCATTTCTACAAAAATTGGGCATATCCACCGTACCAGCGACACCTGAGCAACCCGCAAGATCCTGGGACCCGAACACAGTTATACCCTTCATCCCGCGCTCTCGAACTGCACCACCACCTGTCCCATAGGACGCTACGCTGAGTACTGGCTCCGACCAGGAACAGCTGCGGACAACAGTAATGCAGAAGGGACTTTAAACAACGACACTCTAAACTTTATTTCTTTTCCTTTAAAATGTTATTTTCGTGCCTGTATACGTATTTTTTTTGTAATTAAGCTCAATCTGTACCTTCCACCCCACCACCCCCCTAACTGCGTCATGTACAATAGCATGCATCCTCACCACTAGTAGGGGGGTTAACAGGTGAGGTTCCCCGACGTGCACCTCAATGCATAAGGGCCACCCAGACATCCTTACTAGGACCATGGTTGGTTCCCACGCATCATATGACGTCACATTACCCCCCCCCCCATGACCTCCTCTAGGTTATGGGCCAAACACCCGCCCGCATCAGCAAAAACAAGCCACCACATGACCGGGACTGACACTAGCCTAATGACCTGCACGAGACACCAACCGAGACCCAATCCGAGATGCGGGCGACCGATGTAACCGAGCCTGATGCGACACGTATACTTGGGTCAATGACAACCAGCCTCACCCCACTCATACGGATACACCCCCAAGGACTCAAGACATACAACACACCACAGAGCAACCGACTTATGACCACTGCCTGAGGGCATCACCGACACTTTTAACCCCTACCACCGAGGTTACCTGTGGTTTTACCTAACTTGTTAACAAACCTGACTTCCCATTAAAAAAAAAAATAGTGTTGATGGCAAACAAGGCATAAAAGATCTCCAGTTATGAACAGCCTGTAGAACAGGTCACCAATCTCACCCTGTATCAACATGATGTACATTACCTTACTTGCTTACGAGATGTTATGTTATGTATTGAAATGGTTTGCACCTGCCGTTGTGACAGGGCAAATTGGCTTGTTAAACTTCAACACTGACAAAATAAAGAATTTAAAAAAAAAAAAAAAAGTCACTAGCCAATAAACCTTACAATGTGGATATGATCTATTTCATCTATAAAATGTTCTAAATATATGTAAAGACATCACTTTAAAAAAATATAAAAACGGGGGCGGAGCTAGCCAGCGAACAAGGCAGACGCACATGCTTAGAGCTCCGGCGAGAACACTGAAAATAACAGTGACAAATCGGATGAAATTACCCGACTACCACCCAAAAGTCAGCCAGACACTATGGGGAAGAAAACCAAACAAAGGAGAATCGATATGACCCCCTCCTCCCAAGATATCGGCACTCTGCTCGGGGTAATTCAGCAGCCACGGCCTACCAAAATGGCGCCCGGGAGAAGGGACATCGCCAGCGGTTCGGAAGAAAGTGAAACTGAAGCAGTCTCACACCCCTACACACAGGGTACAACACGGGCTCACTTTGACCCTCAGCACCCACCTGAAGGGCGGCAGTCAAGATCTACCCTCAGCCTGGAACAAACACCAGCGAGCAAAGCTGATGTACAGAATTTGCTTAGGGAAATGAAAACCCTATTTTCTGCAGACATTGCACTGGTCCGGAAGGACTTGGGGGTAATCACTGCTCGACTGCAATCGCTGGAAGACTGGTGACATTGCACAGTGCCGGCAAGATGCTCAGCAGTCCGAGCTGGACAAGCTCAAGCACGCTAACCTTTTCATGGAGGGCAGAATAGCTGTGCTGGAAGACTCCAAGAGACAACGCAACCTCAAGATTCGGGGTGTTCCTGAGGAGGTTACGGATTCTGAAATCCCCCACTACCTCCACCACCTGCTAAGCAGCATACTCACACCATCCAAAGCTAAAGCGATCCCGCTGGAGAACTACTTCAGGATCCCAAAGCCAGCTAAGGCCCCCGCACGGGGCTCCCAGGGACTTGCTAATATGCTTTCAATCAATGCGCAGTAAGCAGATGGTACAAGCGGCCATCCGCGACGCTCCTTCACAACATTTCGAAGGAGCAGACCTCACCTTCTTTAATGACCTGACACGATCTACCATGGTCTGGCGGCAATCCCTCCGTCCAGTAACCCAGCACTTGAGGCATCACAAAGTGGTATACCGCTGGGGTCCTGGCCGCAAGCTTACTGTGCTCCATGACAGGAAGAAAGTCCAGCTACAGCACCAATCGGATGCGGGGGAACTCTTCAAGACACTGGGACTGCCTACCCCAGAGGCCCTACAGGCACACACTCCGGGTGCGGACCACCAACCATCGACCCAGATGTGGGATGTGAGAAATGTCCGACCCTACCCGAAAGCCGGAACCGAGGCAACGGGGTCAAACCTAGTCGGCACATGAGACCCATCTCTGGTACAGAGACAGTTCTAACCAACCCTTGGACATTCACACCACTATTATAGAGTGTCTTTAGTTTAACACAACCTATTCCAATGTAATATGTTCTTGCTAATCATAGTTCCTCCATAATTGCTCTCACCTGCGAATCAACCCTCTCTCCCTCTCTCCCTCCTCCCCCCCCCCCCCCCCCCCCCCATTATAAGCAAACTATTTTAGAGTATAGGCTACTCGTACTTAAAAGTGCAATATTAAAATGAAAAGAACTAGACCTATGACAGCCTCACAGCACTGTATTTTATATATCACTTGAGATCACTTGACATGTGTAGCTGTTATTGATTTTCCTTGCCTGCACAAAAAAAAAATGTAGCATGATATGCCTTCCACAGTTTGTATGATGGCTCTATGCTACAATAAAATATATAAAAAAAAATATATATATATATATATATATATAAAATAATAAATAAATGCAGTATCCCACAAAAGTGTTCATATACTTTTGTATTCAATATGTTTAGTTTTTTTGCTGCCAGCCCTTCAAATCTGACATTTAACCGCATTTATATGTAAGAAATAAATGCAAATTGCAATATGCCTTACTTTCCAATAGTTTTATTTCCCAATAAATCTGTGAGAATGTTTAGCATGCATGCAACATTTACTTTGTGTGGAAAATAAAGCTCACCCTCCTGCCTCTAAATAGCGAATGAGGAAGATGAAAAAAAAAGAAGAAAAAAAACTCCTCCCCCCCCCCAAAAAAAAACAACCTGATTTATAGTCCTAGTTTGGGTTTATAGGGTTCTCCAACCAACATGATCACCTCTGCTTGTAGAAATTGTCATGGTGCTTGGAGTCTGTATGTGCAGTGTTTCAGCTTGAAATGCTGTGCATGTGGAGATATGTGCACTTTTGTGCTGTGCGGATAGTTGTTTCCCAAATACTCTGTTCTGGGCTGTCTAATGACAATTCTGTGTACAAAATGATTTCTGTTGTCGGTGCCTGCAGGTGGACATGTTGTATGTCCCCTCCATCCCTCACCTTGGACTATAGTTCCCTCTAGTTCCCCCCTCCCCCTACTACGTCACCCACTCCCTCCTCCTCCCCCTTATCTCCTCTACACAGTCTCCCCTTTCTTTTCTTTCTTCAATATTTCACTAAAGAAAAATCTCAAGAATTTACATAGGTATTCTATATGTTATGATCAAGATTTATGGCACTATGAAATTGTGGCACTTTAAATTAAACTCTTTTTTATGCACTTTAATAAGCTTGACATATTGCACATCAGCTATTATGAAAGCTAATTTTTAAGTTTAATTTTTCCACTTTAAGAGTTTATCATATTGTTTGCATATTAAATACATTTTGTGCTTCATACAATTTTAATATTCGTAACTTTATAGTATTTCATAGAGTTGTTTTTTTGTTTTGTTTTGTTAAAGGGGAAAAAAACCTGATGTAGTATTTAAAAGTTAATTTAAAACATATCTAAAACACATCAATTAGACCAAAAACCGTGAAAGATAATAGCAAGTGCCTTTGCCAATTCCTCATACCGATTTTTAAAGCACAATCTGCTAAATCATTTTTGTTCTTCTATTTATTTATGTCATTCCAAGATTATTTTAGGATTGCCTAAAGTAAAGAACTATGCCCCAGAATAAAAAAAAAATACTTTGCTTTTATAGGTATGGCCTAATGGTTTCCATAAAGCACAAGGATAAGGCTTAGCGGAGCTTAGAGCAAACATACCACAATCATCGTATTCCCTTCCCCTCTCTGGTTTATGTCTCAGAAAAAAGAAAAAAAAAAAAGATATATATATGTAAAACATATTGTTTCCGTATAAATAAATGCCAACGCCTGTAATTGAAGACAGCTTTATTTCATGTTCTGCTCCACTTACCGATGTTCCAGACCATATGTTATCACAAACTGGAAGTAGACTAGTGATACTGCAAAAGGTTTGCTTTAAACATAGAATTTCCTGCCAACAGGTTTTGGTTAACAAACACACAAAACAGTATGAATATATAGGTATTATTTATTATACAAGTATGGATAAGGGGTTTAACTTTCTCATCCACATATTGCCATTCCCCATCACCTCTCACTAATGACACATCATTTGATTATGAGCAACCCTATTATGAAAGGTAGGAAAGTGCAGATATATTTCTATATAAATTAGGATTCAAATGTAAAGAAACAAAGGACAAAAAACCCATGTTGTAACAGAAAAAAGGAAAAATTAAAATATAACACTAAAATTTCACACATGCAGGACTGTGACCAATTAGAATTTAGATGGAAAAAAAAGTCAAATGAAAAAGAAAGCTAATCACATTAAGCTGCCTTTGAAGTCTGTGCATTTAATGTAGGTATAAGTAATGTGTTAAATAAATGATTTTATGAAACATATAAACATAAAGGTTAAAACAATAACCCCAGCTCAGATGGTTAGTAACAGGGGTCAAGTCCTGGGGGAAAAAGTGTGGGAACTCACCCAAGATTTTCCCGTGTGCTGGTAACAGGGCAGGTCCTGCAGGACTCGAGCCCTGGTTAGCAATTACCAGGTGTAGTGTGTGAAGTAGCCATTTAAAATCTCTGGGTTTCAAGATTGATTACCGTTATGGTCATAAATAGAAGTAAAATAGTCTTGGGTAACCATACTGCATCAAAAGAAGGATACATTTCTTTTATCTTTCCAACTACTGTTACTTATTCTTCACTAAAACCATTCCTTCTGTGCGTTGCCTAATGGCCATGATTTTCAAGCCTAACTTGATCTTTTTTAATTTGATTTTGCTCCTCAAACTTTACTCTACTGATTGTCTGAGAGCGGTCAGCTGACTGTCTAAATGTGTCAGCTGACCTCACTCAGACAATCAGTTGCGCCCCTGCCTGGCGGCACTCAGTTCTTCCTGAACCTGAAAATAAAGAAGCTGTATGCCACCATGGGGAAAGACATCACAGCTGGAGTCAACTTTGGGGATAAATTATTCGAGAACTGTTTAATCCCTTGAGGTAAGAGTGCCTCCGGTGGAATCCAGGCACCATAACGACTTTATTCAGATGAATTGATTTGTTGCCTGGAGTGTCCCTTTAAATGTTTGCAACCGTAACCAGTACAATCGAGGAAAAAGTCAGTACAATATACACAGACCCATAGAAAAAGTAAATAGAGCACTGCCTGTCAGACGAGATCTAGCCCCTAAAGATCCTTTATACGAAGTACTTATCAGTCATTTATAGAATTGAAAAAGCCCTTTAAAAACAAGATAAAAGTGGTTCATGAATACAAACTAATTTCTAAAAACTTTTACAACAGTTGTGATACTTATCACATGGTAAGGTGAGCGGTGCTAACAATCCAAATGTTACCTTACCTATACATGATGTTCTCCTAGTTCTGCCTGTGTAGCAGATCTTTTCAGACCTGCAGCGGTGCTATGTTATAATTATAAATCTGCATATTTAATAATATAAAGGATAATTATGTGAATGTTTTACATGAGTAAAACTTCAGTTCTTGATAACCACCCCTTAAGTCGTAATGTGTCCCTCATCACAAGTGGTAAATGAGTCATAACTTACTGCTTTTAATACAAAAGGGCATTCCACTCAAGGGTTTTTCCCCAACTCCTCACTTTCAGAATGAAAATGTATGTGCACAAAAAAATTATAATTTAGAAACAGATCTGCTAGATTAGATCAGTGACATATTAGACAGCAACAATGGGGATGCCCACATGCAATAAATAAAATATCACAATGCCTTTCATGCTACTTTAAATTCCTTTCATCAAGAAATTATAATAATTTTCAGACACTAAACAGAAAAATCCATAAATCAGAATTTTACAATCAGGTTAACCAATGGCAAATGAGTAGCATTCTGAGCATGGCAGTTGGTGAAACAGAAATCTCTAACATGACAGCACGTAACCTATTGTGAGCAGTTTTTCTACCTAAATACCTGTTCTTTCAAGACGTTCTCTCCCACTGAACCTTCCTACTTTCTCCACCACCGACACTCAAAGGACTGAGTGCCAACAAATGCACATCTCCTCACAGTAAACTCTGGAAAAGAGCGTAAAAAGCTAGCAGCAAGCAGACAGCACTCTCAGCCATGATTACACAGTGAGAAAAAAAAATTTCCTGAAAGATGTCGAGATAAGTTACAAGTTTCAACGGAATTCAAGAGAACATAGAGTGGGACTAACCATTCGACAAGCAAACAAACCAAAAAAAAACAAAATTTCACTTCCACATTTTCCATACACCCAATTTTGTCTCATTTACCTATTTCAATGGCAATGTCCCCTGAATTATAAAGGGTAATCCATATATATTTATTTATTTTTAAAATCCCTTAGCCTTTTGTGTTGCCCCCTCTCCCCCCTCCAGCCTTATTAAAATGATCCCTTCAGATCCCTCCATCTCCCACAGCATGTCAAAATATCGATAATTATTAGAAGGTATTCACCGTCATGAATGGATACATGAAACTGCAGAGACGCTTGTTTCAATTTAGGCAAACCTTCAGGTTTCGTAAGTCCACGATAGCTATGATGAAGATAAAGATGAAGATCCAGAATAATCACAAATTGAAAGGGATAGCAGTAGCTTAGAATATGAAACAGATTAAAACAAATATTTTAGGTAGAACGTCTCACCAGGTGTTATCTTTCTATGGGAATGAGTATTTTCTGTTTGACCATGTGAAGGAGATTAGGAAACACATTTCTTTGTTTTACCAATATAGATCAAAAGAATACAAGTTACCAGCACACTATCCCAAATTCCCATGCACATGTAAACAGAGGGTTTTACTACCACTCCAGTTGCCATTAATGTGTAAGCCTATCTACCAACGTCAAAGTGAGATCTACAGTAACACATTACCTTGCTGCTTTCAGCTAAAAAGCAAAAACTATAATGAAACAGAAAGTAGTATTTGGGGCAGATGAGTTTACACTAGAACGGCCAATGGAGTGGTACTAGAAACCTCCAGTTGTTTGATACTTTGTTACTGGAGGAGGAGCTGGGCTAGAGTATTTGCAATAGGAGACATAATTCATCAGTAGGTAATTTAACTAAAAAATATCTTCTAGAACACAAGGCAAAGTGCTCTCTGCCCCACTAGTACCTTTTCATCTTGTTTAGTACTGGTGCAATCATTGGATACAATCTGCTGGGCTGATTTGCCTCCACCAGCTCTGTGATTTCAGATGGGGAATAGGAGAATAGCATAGCACATATGAGCTGTTGTACGGCTACATTTCTTACAGCATCATGGGATGCCAGTGATTTGTGTCATATGATGTACAATGCAAGTACAGCTTTGCAAACAATGTAAATAGAAATAAAGATACAAAGTGGATTTGCTATAGATAAAATTGTTTTATGCATGTTGACCTTCTTTGAAATTCCAACGCAATAAAGTGTTATGATAAGACAAAGTCGGTACTAAATTGCCCTATGGGCAATGTTATTGATCTGTAGAGGATCCAGCTGTCTCACTGGATTCTCCAGAGACCTCACTGCTGTACTCTAGTGCATGCGTGAGTGTACAGCAGTGACAGGAGCACCTGGTGGATGAAATACGTGAACAGATAAGATTATGGCATGCGTTTTAGTTAAGTTTAACGAAATTCAGCTGCGACCGTGGGCCCACAACACAACACAATATGCAAAAGAGGTCTCAAAATATGCAAAGGTGACTCCAAACATCACTTTAAGCAACTATATTGTGAGGCTGTGAAAAAAACAAACATAAAAACAACAATGACAAAATAGTCATCATTTCAGTCCTCATACTCAAAATCTTAAAAATACGCACTATTATAATTTTTATTTATCAGTTTTTATTACACAGTCTGCACATATATTGGCTGCTAAAGGAGCTTTAAAAAAATGTTACATTTTTTTATTTTTAAAGCATTTGTATTAAGTAAGTCCTTTGGAGTGCTTATTATTTGGATCTATCTCAAATACCTGCACAAGGGCAGAGATATCTGAAGATTTGTCAAGCGCCAAGCAATTAGTAATTTATACACACGCCATCTACTAATGGTCATATGTAAATTATATTAGAAGCCGTTCAACATGCCCTATAGCGTAAAATACACACATATATAAGTGACTGGTGAATGTTACAGAGTTTGGCCTAGTAGATTTCTATGCAGCACAATACAAACAACACCAACAAAAATAAACAACCAGTACCCATTACATAAACTTAAAGTCATTATAATGCATTAATCTCTGTACTTTTTATATTTCACTGGAAAAAATAAAAACTGTTGAAAAGTAGAGCAGCATTAAAATATTATAAAGTCATAAGTCTAAATTGGAGTTTTAAATGCCACCTAAGAAAGAACCCCCATCTCCTCCCTTTTTACATGAACAGATTGCAAGTTATTATGTGCAGTTTATTTTACTATCACATGTCTGATAACACCTCAATACAAATCACAGCTGTTGACTACAAAAACGTCCTGGAACTTCCTAGAATGTAAACTCCGTTATAAAGTGGCCTGCAGAGACAAGGCCTTCAGCCAGGTCTGATGATTTTATTGTACAAATTAGACCTAGGGGAGTGAATGCATAAAACAAGACCAGAATAGGGAATAGCATTATAGCCTTAACTACTGTGCTAAACTGGCTGAAAGAGCTGACAAACCTTTGTTAACCTGGCACCAATAAGACAATTATGAAGGTCTTCCTTCAGTCCCCCTATTAATGCTCCCTCCCAGGCATGCACATCACAGCTTTGCATTTTAGTTAGTATTTAACAGTAATGGTAGGGTTAAGAAACTGTAGAGCAATTTGCATTTATGGCCTACTTCCTGTTTCCAAAATACAATATAATGGTCTTTTTCCCCTTTCTTTCCTTTCTCCCCCCAGTCTTTTTATGGCAGGGCATAAATATCACCAAATTGTCAAAACCCAGCTATTTTGTGTGCTACCTCTACAAATAGGTCCGATTTCTGGCAAGCAATAAAACACTTACTGCTGAATTCCTGTAGCTCTTTGATATCCAGAGCTGGCCCAAGGGAGCTTCAAAAGCCAACATATACACTACATGGTACAGCAACACAGACAGAGTCTGAACAAACACTACAAAAAAAAGATATAAAGCATTCTGTTTCTCATGCACACATTCAGGAAGTAAATATAACACAACTCTTGCCTTGTCGTTTTGCACGGTATTTTATTTAATTTATTTATACAGCATTTAAGCCTAATAATTTAAAGAGAACAGTCACTTAGCACTCATTATGAAAAATCAGTTCTTTATTACAAAGCACCTATTACTGGCAATGGATTAAAACAAACAAACAAACTTAAAAATTAATGCGTCACATTGAATAGCTATACTGCAAAAAGCAAGTAAATTCTTTAAAGAGCTTTTAATCTAGCACTCAAGGACTCAATCAGCATTTTTGCCAACAAGCCAAGCTGTCTACATCAGTCAATGACTGACAATAAGGTGTGTACACACAAGAATATCTTGCGGACATCAGATGTCAGAGCATGTGTGAAAATACAGAGGTGATAATACAAGAATAACCAACATATTTCTTTAAAATTAAAATTACTACTATCTGTTGCACAAATTGAGTTTTTTTTACGTGGTTTAGTACATAGATATTTTGGAGAATGTGAACCGGAAAGAAAGCTCAGAAAAGGATTTTAGTTTTTTTTTTTTAAAAGAGATGCAACGTCTTTTCATAAGATGCAATTTAAATTTTATTTAGGTTTAATTTTTATTATTTCTACAGTTTGTGCAGCAGGAACATCTCTGCTTCAGAGCATGAATCCAGGAAGGCAGGAAAGGATGGGCACATCTGTCCAATTTAACTGCAGGTTTCAGACTAAAGGTGTAATCTGACTCCATACTTATGTTCCATTTGGTAACATGTATGGTCACTGAAGAAATATTTCTGCCCTTCATTGCAACCACACAATTTATTTTTTATTACTTCCCAATGGTTTTGCCCTTTTCGTGACTCAGTACTTTTTCCCAATTTAAGGGAGAACTGGCTGTCGCTTCCTCTTTGATGGAGAAATCCATGGAAAATATCCACTTTGCCCACTTGATAAAGAAGCTTTGTGTGGGCAATGCTATCCTTTTAAAACCCTCTGATTTTTTTTACAGGACCATACACTAGCTGATTGTCCCTTTCAGTTGAAAGTAATGAAGTGCCATTTCCTACAAACACTTCTATCTTCAGGTATGTTTGTATATACTCAAACAACCCACTAGGCATGATTTACTTAACCTATGAATACTAGTGGCAACGCTCTTGCCATCTTTCAAGCAGGCTTTGTCTGAAGTTGTCAACTGAACAGTAATGACAAGTGTAGAATGTTATAGCCTAGTATAAAGGATTCCTTTTGAAAGAACGTATTAGAAGTAGAATTGGTAGAAAACAAGTCAGATGTATTTAAATGTGACACTACTACTCCCTTTCCCCTGCAGGTTTTTTTCATGTAAAGACGGACTGGTCAGAAAAAAAGCAGTGTTTACATTGCTCCCTAGGAACACCTGCAGTCTTCACACTCTACATGGAGATGCTGAACTTTCCCCATAAAGATGCATTGATTCAATACATCTCTGTGAGGAGATGCTGATTGGAAAGTGTGGCATTTGAGAAAGCATTGGACTGTCCAAGATAGTCAGTTCTGATAATCTCAGCCAGGGAGGCAGATTGGGTGCAGTTCTTGAATAGAGGTGGGTTCTAAACCCTATTTAAGAGGGATATGGGGGGTTAGCACCTAAAAAGTGTTTTTAACACTATAGGGTGAGGCGTTGTGTTCCTGACCCTATAAAGTTCCTTTAATGTTTTTGAGCTCTAATTTTTACATTAAAATTTCTTTTTAAAAAAAATCATAGTTTGGAGTGATGGAACTCGGCACAAGCGAATGCATACCTTCCTATCTCTAACTGAAATCTAAGGCCTTCGCAACAAACACTGCATTATTTCAATTTTTCTTACCACAAATGTCACCAAATTACAGGTCATATGCTTTAAAAAGAAATAAAAAGCCAACAGGTAGATCATCCTGAACCTCATTAAAAAAAAAAAAAAAAAAAAAAGCCTTCAGATCCCCTTATGGACAATAATACATCCTCTAGAAGGGATGTTTTTTTTTGTTTTTTTTGGGGGGGGGGGGGGGGGGGGTAGGACTAGATTTCCCTGGATTCCAGGTGCTGGGGTCAAACTTTAGAGGGCAAATTAACCATGTTAAGAATTATACTATATCAGCCACTCTCTTATGCAGATATTAAGGTGGCCACATACTCTCACACATATACATAAAAAGCATATGAAAATGGAGTGGAGATAGGAGAAGAGATCCAAAGGTTTGCAGTAGTCACACCCTGCAGACAGTACTGCAGGCTGCCTTTCATTGCATTCTCGATCAGCATTTTCTAAATGGCAACCTGACAGAGCAACATGAGAATGTAATACCACATTATATCCTCCCACTACGACTCACACTAAGGATCCCATGCAGGAATACAAGGAGTCCCAAAGTCATCTCTGCAACCCTTGTATCCTACAGGGGCATATCATAGGAGATGTTTTAATCTCCAATGACAGTCAGGGAAATAAAAGTGTGTGCTTCAGGTCCCATTTCTGTGTTGCCATGGTGATTTTGCATTGTTGAGTACTGACAGAGAACTAGCAATATATTATGCACGTGTATCAATTTCCATTGGTAGGAGCATTCTACGTAGCATTACTACTAAGGCTCATTGTTTTGGTATAGTTCTCCCCCTTTTCATTAATATTTATAAGTGATACAGAGATTGCTAGGATTGATCCTGCTGTATCATCACTTTTATTCATTAAAAAAAAAAAAAATAACTGTGACATTACTTGGCAGGTTAATTGAAACTGTGAATGAAAGTCTTTTTTCCCACTCATCTTCTAATAGAGTGCCAAAAGCTTATTAAGATATGGATAGTACACTTTCTGGGTTAGTTAATAAAGTGGGAATTGTCAGGACCTTAAAGGAATATAAACATCTCTAGCATGTAAGCTCATTGAGCAGGGCCCTCAACCCCCTCTGTTCCTGTACGTCCAGTGGTCTGATCTCAATTATGTGTCTGTTAGTCCACCCATTGTACAGCGCTACGGAATTTGTTGGCGCTATATAAATAATAAAATAATAATAATAATAATAATGTATTCCTAATACTATAGTTACATGTTCAGTGTTAGGTATCCAGCCCCCGTCCAAGTGCATGAAAAGGTGAGATTTACTTTTTCTCACCGCAGCTGGCCACACCTCTATGTCTGAGATAATCAATCTGGACTAGCTCAACCATTCCAATGCTTCCCCATAGGAAAGCATTTAGAGGCTATTTCGCATGCACAGCAAAAGTTCAGTGACGGCTACTAGAGGGGTTATTAGCCAGCAATGTAAGCACTGCCTTCTCTCTGAAAAGCCAGCATTTACATGTAAAAGCTGCAGGGACAGGCTATAAACACCAAAACCACTACATTACTGGATAGTTAATGCAATGTTAAACACAAATACATACTCCAAGGAATTTAAATATATGAGTGGAATTATGAGGCAAAAATGTGGTTCTTTGTTGAGCTAATTTGCATACACATAGCTAGAATCCCTTGCAGTAGTGACAGCACTGTTAAAGTGAGATTTCTTGGGAGAAAGCAAGCCTTATGGCTTGACTGGTGTCTGTATTTGTGTTAAACATTGCATTAATATTATATAGATAGATATACTACAGCACCCCTCACAAACACACACTGCACCACTACACACATTACATTTCAGACACACGCTAGACCCCTTACCCAACTCTGGATCACCTACTCTGCACACACACACATCCACACACACTAGATCCCTATATACACTCTGAATCCTCTACACACACTCTGGGTCCTTCACACACTAGATTCCCTACACAAACATGCACACACACACACTCACTGCACCACCTATACACACTACATTCCTGACATACAAACTCTGGATCTCCTATGCACACACTACATTCATGGTAAGCAAACACAAACACAAACACACACACACACACACACTCTCTACAACCCCTACACACACATCACTAGTACACACACTACAGCCCGTATGCACACACTCGCTACATCCCCTAGCCACACATATTACACCACAAACACGACTGAAATCAACCTATTTCCACACCACCGTCACTCACTCTACACACACGCAATCCCACAAGCAGGCGCCAAACACATGCACGATACGCTTTCCTGGCCCTTTTGTCTCCTGGTATCCCACTTATGGAGATATCAGATACAATTTACAAGTAAACACAGTGCAAGCATGTTATTAAATTTTCTTGCGCTGCGCAAAACAAATACAGGGCCCTTTTCTCATGCTAGAGCTCTTCAGCGGGGCTCTGCGCATTGAACTAATATGCTCACTTTGAGAGGGGGCGTGCTTGTCATTGGTGATGACAAAACACATCCACTCTGTCCCTGCCCCTTTCTCAGGGGGCCACTGTGAATAAAAAATGCCCGGGCCAAATTTTTTTCCCCAGTTGTCCCTGGTTGAGAGGCATGCTCTCGGTTAAAAATTTGATGGGAAAAGTAACGGTGACACTTTGATAAGTATATTCCAATATTTCTATTTTTCCAAATCTGTAATGCTTAACCTGACTTTGCCTTGTTTGATAGTCTGGACTATGATTTTGTTTGCTAAATCTTTAGTATGAATTTAGAAAGAAAAAAAAAAAGCATCTCATGAAAAAACGTTTAACATAGGCATCTTGTGATTTTATGTTGTATAGGTTGGTGTAAATGCCAGAGCTGTAATTTTTTAATTTCAAATTGGAGATCAAAATAACAGTCAGCTATAAGTTCGATTTGGCTGTTTTGCTCAAAAAACACAAAATCCATGGCAATTGATACTTTAGTAAATAACTTTCCAAAACTCTTAAGGACAAATGTTCCACTTTACGTCTATTATTATTATAATTATATTATTTATATAGCGCCAGCAAATTCCGTAATGCTGTACAATCTTGGTAATTAATTTGTAGGTACACTTTTGCTAATCTTACATCACACTGCTGTTATAATTGTGTCAATTATGCTGCACTAATGATTTCATATACTCATATTAAATATATATCAAATATTTAAGATAATTCAAAGCAAAATAGTGTATTAGTGTGGTGTTTCCCCTTGAAAGCATATCAGTTTAGAAAGCTGGTAATTAAGTGGCAGTGAAAACCCACCGTTCCCAAATCCTCTACCAAGAAAAGCCTGGACACACAGACAGACTAATCTTTATCAGTGCTCGTAAATTATTTTAATCTATTTTAGAAAATTTGAAGGCACTCATCTGGGGATTAGCAAAGGCTTTCAGATACTTTTTTTATGAGGGCTTTGCCTTTCTTGATTTGTTTTTTAAGAGAAAGGCTACAAACACTGTAATAAACCCCCAGCTGCACAAGGTTGAAAATTGCCTTTAGGTGGCTTTAAAGTGAAATAGCCTTTTGTGCTATTTCTATCCTTGTACATGCTGAGCAGTCAGCTCACTGATAAGGCCATTACTTAACTCACTTCTGATTAATTGAAAAAGTACCACACACAAGGATTTGTAGGCCATTATCTGTACTAGATTACTTCTCTTCAAGGGAGAGAAGGATTTAAGGTTGTGTTTAGTGGAGGAAATCAGGAGGATAAACCACTCCAGCAAAATAAAGATTGTGAAGGTGCTGGGGGCAAGTATTGAGTAAGCATGTAGAGTCAAGTTGCAGGAAACCTTACAAAATGTGAAAGTGGATTGTATTGCTGCACGCAAAAACATGCGCAACAAGAATGGTTTAGTATAGTGTGTATTATTTGGGGGGGAGGAGGGGGAGCAGTAGAGCTAGAAAAAGCAGTTGCTATGAAAAAGCTTTAAAATAATAGTAATACATGTACACACACACACACGTGTGCCAAAAGGATTGTTGTGAGACCACACAATAAAACTATCCACAGTGAAATAAAAAAATATTTTAAAAAAGTATATATAATTTTATATATATTATTGTGCATCACCTGCATTTCTCAAGTTGAACTTTGTGTGAAGTCTGAAGCACAATGCCTGTCTGTGTTCATTTGAATGTAAAGCTGGGAGCTCTGGGATAGGTGTGGAAACAACAATAACATATGCAGGTGATAAACAACAGTAATCCCTCTCATATATGTATACACACACACCTCTGCCAAAACTGGTACATTTGTGTTGTCACAGGCTTATGCAATGTATGCTGATATACTGTAACTAAATCCCCCAAGTCAGGTGTTTGTTTGTTTTTTAAAACATTTCATAAAATGTTGTGAGCGTTGATGTTGATGTTTAGTAAGTGAGAGCTTTGGGTCTTCTGTGTTGTATTAATTGACCCAAGCAGTCCTTTATAATATACACATGTTCAGGTGAGTGCAGTCCTCTTGGTTTCATATGTAAATATATTTGGCCAACGCATGTGGGTTTGCACAGCTCCCTATCCCAGGTGCCTTATTCCAAGGCCCTATTTAACCTTGCACTGTAGAGAGTCCCAGGTGGGAGGATTTTCCAAATAAGTGGGTTAATCTCATCAAAGCAGGCATTAGCTTTGAAATTGGTGTTTAGTGAGTGAGTGAGTGAGTGAGTGAGTATGTTGGATTTAAGAGTATGAGGACTAAAACATATGTGTGTATGAATATAAAATACAGTTTGCAATGATGATTAAAGCAATGTTTTGCCCTGTAAATTGTTATCCTTGTTTAGAAACAGAATCTCTCGTAAAGTGTGGCCTCACTTTTCACACTGGAAAATATGTACACTTGCATGTGTGCTAAATATCAAACCACAAGAACTGCCAAGAAGACACTCTAATCCCCAAACATCTAAGGTCAGTAGCGTGACGAGCATGAAAAAACATGAAACGGAACATTAGGAAAATAAATAAATAAATAAATAAATAAAACCACAGAAACCAAAATAAAAGAAATTGAAAAATATTAAACAGAGACCACATGGGCAATAGACACTACCACAGAAGATTATATTGACATTTCAGAGGCTATGCAAATGTATGTTCATCATAAATAACATAAAATCAGACCCTATAGGTGCCATGCCAAGGAATGCCAGACTTGGGTTTCAGGTAAGTAAGAAGCATTTCCCCAAGCATCACAATGGTAACAGATTTTAACCCCTTAAGGACACATGACATGTGACATGTCATGATTCCCTTTTATTCCAGAAGTTTGGTCCTTAAGGGGTTAAGCAACCAATGAGCCTCCCTGTTTCCTAATACAAAGAGATCCCTTGTCCTGTTCTCCCTGAATGGAAAGGCAAAGATCACTGCGGCTGTAAGACTGCCCCCTTTACGTTCTCCTTGCCATCTAATCGAATATTTATGCATGATGCATGTGCATGCAGGACAGGTGCATGCATTCATGCTCCCAAAGCATTGCTATGGATATGCTCAGTAGATTGCTACACACAGCCTAATGCACTTTCGGCAGTGAATACACAGTCACCTTTTGGCTGCTCTCAACTCCCAGTTCCACATATCAGATTTTGAGTTGTAACCGCTTTCTTTTTTCATTTAGACTAGGTGCTCCAGATTCTTGTTGAGAATTATTGAATTGTTGGTTTAGGTTTTTTTGCTGTACATGTTCCGTGTGTCCATGTTGCTTCTATATTAGAACCTTTTGATATATAGGACAAAAGCTTGGATAGAGAAGTTTATATCTGCAAATAATCTTTGTGATAAAGGTCTTTGAAACATGTTTGGGTGTTAATAGCAAAAATCGTATGATTACTGGTGTCTAGGTTCTAGGTATAATATCAAATAGTGCAAAATTAACTTTTTTTTTTTCTTAGATAATTTCAACTCACAACATATACATTTTTATTATGCTTTTAGGATGCATGCTGATAACATGTATACCCCTGAGAAATGTCAAGTACACATTTTACATGCATGCGTGGGAAAGCAATTTGTTACTGACTTAATGAAACAATGTAAAACCTATGCCTTGGGTGAGATGATGAAACCTTTGATCAGAGATTGAATCTTTTGTGGCATCAAAGAAAATGTGTGTTAAGAAAGGCCTCTCTCTGATGTAGATCAATCCTTAGATAAAACTCCCCAGATAAGCAGATTGGTAGAACTATGAAGACGCAACAGCTAATTTCACAAGTGGTTTTATATGCACAGGGTAGAACAGCAAGAGAAAACAAAATTACAGAACACAAAAAATAATGTATCAAATAAATGAAAGAAACAGGACAATAAGTTAAAAGACTGGGTCATAAAAGCAACAAGGAAACTTATAGAGAGATACTTAGAAAACCGATTTTTCTTTCTGGATACTTTCCACTGCACATTTTATTAATGAAAGTTAACACGGGTCTTTTACTACTGTTTACTATACAAACTAAGAGGATACAATAAATACTCTGATAGAAGTAACACAACATCAATAAAACCAACAAGGACATCAAGTTAAGTTTAAAAGGCAAAATACTTATAATTGCCTTATAAGTAAAACTAAATAATTTAAAGGGACACTATAGTCACCTCAACAACTTCAGCTTAATGAAGCAGTTTTTGTGTATAGAACATGCCCCTGCAGCCTCACTGCTCAATCCTCTGTCATTTAGGAGTTAAATCCCTTTGTTTATGAACCCTAGTCACACCTCCCTGCATGTGACTTGCACAGCCTTCCATAAACACTTCCTGTAAAGAGAGCCCTATTTAGGCTTTCTTTATTGCAAGTTCTGTTTAATTAGGATTTTCTTATCCCCTGCTATGTTAATAGCTTGCTAGACCCTGCAAGAGCCTCCTGTATGTGATTAAAGTTCAATTTAGAGATGGAGATACAATTATTTAAGGTAAATTACATCTGTTTGAAAGTGAAACCAGTTTTTTTTTCCCGGCAGGCTCTGTCAATCATAGCCAGGGGAGGTGTGGCTAGGGCTGCATAAACAGAAACAAAGTGATTTAACTCCTAAATGACAGTGAATTGAGCAGTGAAATTGCAGGGGAATGATCTATACACTAAAACTGCTTTATTTAGCAGTTTTTAGGTGTGCCTTAGGCTGGCCACAATAAAAGGCCACTCTAAATTGTGCATTGCTGCAGAGGTTGAAGGCATGGGGGTTCAGCCTGTCAGTGCTCAGACCATACGCCACACACTGCATCAAACTGGTCTACATGGCTGTCGTCCCAGAAGGAAGCCTCTTCTAAAGATGATGCACAAGAAAGCCCGTAAACGGTTTGCTGAAGACAAGCAGACTAAGGACATGGATTACTGGAACCATGTCCTGTGGTCCGATGAGACCAAGATAAACTTATTTGGTTCAGATGGTGTCAAGCGTGTGTGGCGGCAACCATGTGAGGAGTACAAAGACAAGTGTGTCTTGCCTACAGTCAAGCATGGTGGTGGGAGTCTGGTCTGGGCCTGCATGAGTCTGCTGGCACTGGGGAGCTACAGTTCATTGAGCGAACCATGAATGCCAACATGTACTGTGACATACTGAAGCAGAGCATGATTCCCTCCCTTCGGAGACTGGGCAGGGCAGTATTCCAACATGATAACGACCCCAAACACACCTCCAAGATGACCACTGCCTTCCTAAAGAAGTTGAAGATAAAGGTGATGGACTGGCCAAGCATGTATCCAGACCTAAAACCTATTGAGCATCTCTGGGGCATCCTCAAATGGAAAGTGGGGGAGCGCAAGGTCTCTAACATCCACCAGCTCTGTGATGTCATCATGGAGGTGCGGAAGAGGACTTCACTGGCAACCTGGCCATGAGGGTTAAGGCAGTGCTGGAAAATAATGGTGGACACACAAAATATTGACACTTTGGACATTTCCACTTAGGGGTGTACTCACTTTTGTTTCCAATGGTTTAGACTTTAATGGCTGTGAGTAGAGTTATTTTAAGGGGACACACACACACATATCTGTGGCTTAGCACCAGGCCAGGTCCGGCAATCTCCTGCGCCACCCTCCACTCCCTTTAATTAATATATACTGCCAGTGTAGGCCCACTTTATTTACTGGCCTACAGCATCCGTCGGTTTCAGCACACCTCAACCTACTTTTTCATATTAAGGTTATTAACAACAATCCAACCTGAATCAGAACCGGTGTAGCCCCCAAACACAAATATATATATATATATATATATATATATATATATATATATATATATATATATATATATATATATATATACACACACACACACACACACACACATATACACAATAGAGTGTGTATATACACATACATATGTGCACACACACACACTATATTATATATATATATATATATACATACAAATTGAAAATGGAGGCTGCACTCACGGTCTTTAAATTTAAAGACCGTGAGTGCAGCCTCCATTTTCAATTTGTCTATATCAAGATCCCTATAAGGACTGGCACCCGGCAAGCCTAATGTTAAGGCACAAAGAACATTAAGCGTGAGAGTGCAAGGAATTTTACATTGTGTATATATATATATATATATATATATATATATATATATTGGTACTTTGACTGTTCCTTTAAAATACATTTTTAAATCATGTGTAAGTATATTTATGCAGCAATAAAAATTAACACAGGAAGTTAAATAGAATAAAATCATACATTTAATAAAAAAAAAATCAACTGCTGCTTTTGAAGAGATTTCTAGTGCAGTTGCCTGTGCCTCTCAAGATTGAGCTAGAAGTTTATGCCCATCAGGCATAAAACCAAAGTCTAGTTAGCATTTCTCAGTCTAGAAGGAATACATAAAAGAGCAGGGGAAGACATTATTTGGGTGAGTGCTTTTATTCTGAGCCTCATTTACCTAGCCAAGAGCTGTACAGCTTGAAAGCACATACTGTCACAGCTCACTGCTCCTCAGGCCTGAGCAACACTTTGAGCCTCAATCTACAAATGCAAATGATGGTTTCCTTGCAAATAATTTAGTTTGCAAACACAGCCTGATTTAAAGCAGGTAATCTTAACTGATTACAGCATAGGAACTAAACTTCTTTCTATTTGTTGTAGTTACACAGGTACAAAACAGCTTGCTCACTTCAGTGCTCCAATTCACCAATATTGTACCTTGGTGACCACTGGACATGTCTATGGTCAAATACTTCTGTGGGGGTACAGGCAAAATTGGCAACACTTGCTACCAGAAGCTGTTTTAATCAAGTTACTAAATAGGATAACTAATATGATTTAGGGTTTGAAATAAAGAAATTATGTCAATGAGAACTAGAATTCTTCCTCCTCATGCCACGATTTCCACATCTTCTACTTTTGGCTACCAGGAGGTACATAAATATTTGTACTTTTGGCATCCACTGAAGATCTTTTTGCTCATGTGAATTAGATACCCCAGGCAATTTTCTATTCATAAAAAATAGATTAGATATTTACACTTAAAGCAATATATTCTGTTAAAAGATCACATAATGTAAAAAGACACTCAATGTATATATGAATACACACACACACACACACACACAATTAATATAGAATAGTAATTACTTTAAAAAATTTTGTATTTTTGGGAAACTTACACAACTATTATATTTTAAATTGACTCTCGTCACTAATCACAGCAGCACTCTTTCATGGTTACATTGCCAGGTAGTGTCAGACAGCAAATGAGTAGCAGGCTGTTGAATGTAACGCCTAATTTTACTATGATCTTACTAAGCATGGTGTAGGTTTAAATAAAAATAAAATATTATATATAAATATATATATATATATATATAAAATTATTTTTATATAGATTAAAAAACAAAAATATACACCTTTTTATCGTTTAGAACTCAACTTCATCCTTACAGCAGAGTGGACACTCTTTGACATCCAACCCGATCATTATTAGAAAAAAATACAAAGTGGTTCCAGGGTTTTACTGCTGACTTTGGCTGCAGGCTAAAAAAGATCATCTTGCCAATAGGATTGAGCAGGATTCTCCCCAATGTTTTACAGTCTATTCGGATGTAGTAACGATTTGGGTGTAGATGACCCAAAATAGGGATAGGAACATCAGACATTTTTGCTATGTTGCCATCTATTATCCTATATGTCTATGTGAGGTATCTGGAGGCATAAGTTTGTGGTGTAGACCGTATATTAGGAAGTCTGTTCTACATTAAGACATTTTCTGGGTCATGTTTCACAATTGTAACAGAGGAGGAGACGTGGTGACAGTGGTGGTATCTGAACGATTCCATGGCTGAGGGGGCACTATCCGACAGCAGGTCCCAGAGAGGCATCAGCGCCCAGACGATGCTCAAATAGAAAAGTTGTATGTAGGCAGCTTTCCGCAAAAGGTCCAACGCTCGTTTGTGTAGGCCAGATTTCCTGTAACTGGTTACATTGGACCACCTGGAGTTTAAGCGAAAATTGGTTACAGATTTGGTGCCACATTTTCAGCGTGTCACCATTGAATGGTTGTTCCCAGATCAATGTCCTGGAGTAAGTACCTGGCATCCCTGTTGCAGACGGAATCTGGCCTTCCGACGTCTCCCTCTCATGGTGAAACCAGGTTTTTGGGGGAGTTTGTGTCGGACTATTCTACTCTCTTTACTCTATGTGACTTTTTGCTATACTGCTGCCTTCCTTTTAATAAAGATAATGGGGGGGGGGGGGGGGGAGTATAATTAAAACAAAGGGAAAAATATTTATGGCTGTCCTGTAAATGTAACAAATCTACATTTTCTAAGATGCGTGCGCCAGCATAATCTGTTCTGATTAATGTGTGTGTATTAGTCTGAGCACTGCTTTAAATCCCAATCTTCAGCAATGTGTACAGTGCATGACTAGTGACAAAGTACTTTTTCATGGGTACATTATTTGTTTATTTTTCTTGCTATGAATAACCTCTTGATCCATGATAATAAGGCAAACATGAAACAGATACATTTTAAAAAGCCTGCATCATCCCACTCCTCTGCTTGTGACTCATAACTAACACACTTCTGAGAAAGCTGGTCCTTTGGGTCTAACAACCACTGATTGTTGTTGCCTTCTTTTTCAGTAAATCTTGGTCTAACTGATGAATTGTTATTATGTCAACTTCATCAGCACCTGCATAAATGCTCAGGGGACAACCACATTTTTTACAATATAACGTGCCTTTAAAACAAACTCATTTGTGCTTATCAGACAGAGTAAGTAAAATATAAATCATAGTGATTATTAAAGGGTACCAAACTAAAGGGTGTCATACTAAACACAAGTTAGGATATTTTAAAGAGCATTACATTCCATCCATACATTGTGCAAGAAATAATGCTACCAATTGTATAGATTTCAAATGAAAGATTTTTTTAGTATGTTCTCTCGACACCCACCTGTCAATCAATTCTTCGGCATTAGACCTGTGTGGTGGTGAGCAAGAAAATCTTTTCCCAGATGGTTCTAAGCTCCCTGCCACACTGATTTGCCTGCTGGGATAGAAGGAGTGTGACAGAGAGCAGGAACAACTAGCACATTGGCATCAGCAGGAAGATTTGCCCTGCATTGGGAAGTGTCAGACAATTAACAGAGGTGTCACAGGGATGGTGTTACAGTGCCATAAAACACCATAGACCCTACAGGAAGTCCGTGCTGGAGCAAGGGGCAGCAGGTAAGTAACAATAAAGCAGCTACCAAACCACAAACATATATTTAATGTCTTGGGAGCCGTTCAATGTAAACGTGAACATGTCATGGCAAGTTTGCTTTATTAGAACTATTCCAACCAGCACCGTTCAACATATCTATCCTCAAAACAGTACTTCAGGGAGCGGCCATCTTGCTTTTAATATTATTTTATTATTTATATGGCGCCATCAGATTCCATACCGCTGTACAATGGACCTACAAAAGTTTACAGGTCTGGCCAAATATATAAAAACTCATCAACGTCACTTTTTTAGTCATTACATTGTAAATTGACACGATTTAAAAACTGAATTTGTAAACTTTTGCCCAAAGTAACTATGAGAGTTTTGACATCTTGGCTATTTTTACATACATTTTGCAATAAGGTTGCCAGTTAAAGTATTTCATAGTTGTGTTTTGCTGAGGAAGAGATTCCAGTTATCAGCAATAGCATATAGTTAGAGGCGTATTAAGGGAGAGGCAAGAGGGTCACAGAGCTCCAACGTCATGCTCCTATATATAGGACTGAATAACGGAGAAGGTATAAGGAGCAAAAGACAGTGTTTCTAACCAAGTGCAAACAGAGGCAATATAAGTTAAACAGGAATCCCTGCTGGTCATCTCCCAAGAAGGTATGAAAGCAGGACAGAGAAGAGGGTTATGTGTCAGTGAAGCAATGAGCATCCCAGCTGATATGCAGATTGACATTTTCCAGAAATCAAAAGGAACTATACTGAATTGACATGCAACTGTGACGGTCAGCCAGCTGGGACTAAACATACTCATAGAATATAATAGTAATACGGCACTCACAAATAAATCATGAGCATCATTATTTTTGAGTGCGGTTTTACTATTATTTTTTGTTTATTCCTTTGTGGGGGGGATTTAGAGTGTGGTCCCCAATACCGCAGCACCACTAGATCATTTGAGTGCCAGTACCGTATCCAGTACTTGTAAACACTCATATCATTGCAAAAGTGGAAAGAAACAAAACATTAAAAAAGGTTACCTGCACACAATTCCATATCCCTATGCGCATTTCAATAACAAAGCTTTTCAGACATTTGCTTCCCCAGGAAAAGGGACACCAAAGAAAGCAACAATAAAAAGTCAGGATTGTCCTATCCGGGGGATGTGTTTACACTTAGGTCAACTCGGCCTTGGCCAGGATGGGGGATCAAAAAACTGATAAGCAGAAGCCCATACAAGTGCCAGATATCTAGATTTAGCTTTATTGTGTTAAGAATGGGTAGTTTGGATCTACTCGAACAGATCCTAGATATATCACTGTTCTCATAAAACCAGTCATCATTTTTACAGCAACAACAGCATATGCGCTCTAGCAGCTGTAATTGCCTGGAGCACTTAGAGGAGGGATCTCCTGTACATCCCTGTCACTTAATCCTTGGCACACATGCTGTGCCATCATTATAGACCTATATGCCGAGCAATTGATTGATTGATTCAATTGATTGAAGTGATGGGAGGGACCATACCTTCTTTTTTCTTTAAAAATGGTTAATGGATATTGTTAATTTTGTTGCTTTCTCAAAGAAATCAAATAAAGGAACACTAAACACCAAAACTACCATCACATATTGGTAAGGTGACGATACGGTTGTGGCTGCAGTCCCCTTGTTGTCTTTCAAACCACATGTGAGTATGCCCAATATGGGACCCAAACCCAAGTCCTTCTGCAGCTGCTTAGGTAATGCAGAAGACGGACCTTCATCCACATCTTGAAAGCCATGATAGGCCACAATTGCCAAGGGTGGCTTTGAAAGGATAATCAGCAGTAAATATGCTGAACTAGGAGGAAACAGTGCACCATGTTGGATATGCCTGTAAATATTCAATAACATAGAAACTGTGGACACTGGTTTGTGATGATGAGATGAGATCATACATGTTCACAGCATTGTGAACATGCAGTAATATGAACAGTATAATTCAATATATGGGTCTCCATGAATGGTCACAGAGTTCTATGTTGTTTTAAATGATGGATAGCAGCCAAATGAGGTCAATGTATATCTTCCTGACATTACAAATGGCCAAAGGAAAGGCATTTTAGTCAGTGAAACCCTAGACCATAGTTTTGCACGCATTTCTGCCATTTGCTATAATGGCAGACACAAGCAAGGGATAGAGTTTCCATTATATATCAAAAGTGATAGTATTCTGGTTGTTCTCATCTGTTAACAAATCACTGACAGGAGAGCCAAAAAGGTGAAAACTGACACATCTAGTTTATAGTTTAGATCGATCATAAGCACCATATGCACAATACACGCATCCAAAAAACTTTCAACGCTTAAAAATCGGGTGTTTTATTTAAGAGACATTAACTCAAACACAGGACACAAAACCACATCAGCAAACAAAGTAAAATTCCAAAGAAAACTCTTTCACCCCAGGGTGATCACAAATATTTTAGAACTGCCACTTATGTGATGCTTTGCCATTCTAACAGCTGCATCATGAAAGCTGCCTTTTTTTTTTAACTTTTGTATATTACTGCCTTAACCCAAATAAATGTTTCACAATTCAAAAGCTCAGCTAACAGTTAAACTAGACAAACAGAATGTTTCAAAAAGGACAGAGCTCCAACAACATGTGAACACACACACACACAAACACACACTATAACATATTTAATAACATATATAATATATATATAAATTATTTATTTATTGTGGTACCTCGGTTTACAAATTTAATGCGTTCTCCTGGACTTTTCTTATTGCAAAAAATTAATAAACTGAAACGTGGTTTCCCATAGGAATGCATTGAAAACCAATTAATCCGTTCTGCAGGGCAGAAAAAAAAAGGTCAAAATGAGCTGGCATGGAAACCAACACACAATGCAGAACACACAGTAAAAGGCACGCAAATGATTAAGCTCAGCTCCCTACCTTTCAATCACTTGAGAAATGCACCAAAAAGTCCCAAAACTGCTGCAAAACATTTCCAAAATGGCTACAAAACTCGATGCAAAAGTCACTCCAACACCTCCACACTCAACGCCACATTCTACCCACAGGCTCCAGCATGCAGGGGGCGGTGCTATAAACCTCCCAGGTGCAATGTATCCTGGGGAAAATTGCTTCGTATTGAAAAAACTAATTAGTAAACGGAGGCATTATTTTCAATTAATTTTCATTTGTAAACCAAAAATTATGTTAACTGAGGCGTTTGTAAACCGAGGTACCACACACATACACATTATATATATATAAATATATATATATATATATATATACACACACAGCAAAAGTTGGATATAATAAAAAAATTTTAATAAAAAGTAACAATGAGCAAGAATAAAACAGAAATGTATTTGTATTCATGCATACATTTCTACATTAATGCAGGCTTCGCTATATATGATAGACCTTTACAAAAGAATTCAAATGTTTCCTTTAGTAAAACATGAAGAGGAAACTACCACAAGCTTCAAAAAGAAGGAAAATTAAACAGAGAACCAAAATGCAATTTGCTTTCACTGGTGATTTCCATTTGAATGTACATTGACTCCTACTGTGTAGGAAGCATTTACTTATCAGCATGTAGACCATTTACACCATGGAGAAAAGAAAGGACCCAGGCACAATGCATTATAGCACACATTCTAAGTCGAGAAAAAGCTACATGCTCACTCAACAGCGCAAATAGATTTCGCTTTGTTTGTCTTTTCCTCCAACCCTTTCATTGTATCCCTTATTCATTAGTTTTTCTTTTTTCCAGAAAAGGACGTTATTAGCAATGCTGCATGGAATAGAACGCGAACAAAAAATAAATAAAAACCTAATTCATTTTAAAAAAATACAGATTGTATGAGCATTGCATGTCAAGTAAGAAGCCCTATGTTAATCAGATTTACATGTTAAATTACACATTGCTCATACATGCAGTGTACGAACTGTCGGTACAAATTCATATTATGCACAGCTTACACATTAATTCGGTCTATCATAATCAAATTTTGACATGTTTTTGAGGATGACAGACATTAGCCAAGTGATGGCCAGAATTGTCAGCACAGGTATTTTGTAAGCAAAAACACAACAGATTATCCTCAAATTATCCTCAGATTATCCTCATTATGTCAAAATAGCTGAAATGGGAAAAGGACTGCAGTGAAGAATAATAATAAAAAATAATAAGATGAATGTTAATCAAGTCAGAAAGGGCTGTAACTCTGCTAAATGCTTGATATTTCCCCATATTATTTAGTTAAAGTCTCAAATATACCAATGTCCACCATCTCATGAGCGATCATGGAATCTTGGTCTGCTGGCTTCAGGGAGTGAACAATTCAAGTTGCTTCCTGTTGGCAAAGATGCCATCACTATTTGTATCTTTAATGGTGGAGTATTCCCATAATATAGAATATCATACGAGATGTTTTTTGAACAATAAAAGATTGCTGCATCCTGATGTATTCATTGAAATACGCGTATTAGCAGAGATTCTCGAGTATCAGAAGGAATGAATGACTATTGCAGCTGGCAGCTAGCATCTTTAAGCACATTAGCATGACAAAAATGACATCCCTAGAAAATTCTATGGCGGAAACAATTAATCTTCAGCTTAATAATGACAACTTAAAGACCACTGAAATGGATTTATCAGGCAACTCGTAGAACACAAAAACCGGTGTGTTTGCTGCCGGCGTAACCTCAACAAGCAATGTATGGTGTACAATGACCTTTCCAAAAGACACAGTTGATGTCGGAACAAGATGGAGATAACTGATATGGACAAAAAGTGACAAAAGCAGTGTGTGAATCGCAGTCCCCCCCCTCCCTCCAGCTCTGTCATGCTTTGATGTATGACAGCACAGATCAGCGGCACATTAATAATGCTCAATTTAAAAATAATTTCCTACCGCACTCTGAGAAATATTGTGAACCTTACAGAAGGCAGGGAGTGCTGTGCAGTCTGGGCTTTCATCTTAAGCTCAATGGATTGTTATGCTTACTATCTGTTAATGAAAATCTGCTTGATTGGTTAAATCTCAATTTCTAACAGAGACAAAGCAATGTCAAACTATATGACAAACAGCCAGGGGTGAGGGTCAGCAATTTGCTTAAGCTACTATGCAGTCATGATTTAAAATGTATTACATGTAACGCTGGGCATAGCATTCAGATCCCATGCTGTTTAACACATGCAATATTTTACTTTGCCGAATAATTAATATTGGTACAACATGGTTAAGGATCAATATAAAATTCACAGAACTTTAAGGAGATTAAATAAACAAACAGTCAACACTAACTTACACAGGGGATATGACGTACCCCATGCAAAGCTAAGTTATGCACGCTGTAATTTACATATTGTATTCTTTGTAACTACATTTCTAGACCAAGAACAGCAAGCAGGTGGTTGTTATTAAAACGTCACTCTACGGGGCGGGGCCTGAGCTTCATGGCGGCTGGACGTGCCTCGTGTGAGCTCCGAGCTCAATCTTCTTTCCTAGCCGGAATAATTGCACTCCAGCCAGCCAGAACCCGCAAAAACGCCTGAAGCCTGATCGTACCTACCTCAGGAGCCAGCCGAGGTGCCCCGGGTCTGCCGCCCACGGGTGCACGGAGCGTCCGCCGAGGGTGTCGGGAGTGAGGCCTAGCAGTATCGCCGGACGGGTGAGGCGGCCGATCCCCTGCTCCGCGCGACCTAGTGCCCTCCTAAGCCTGAAATAGAGCCCTGTTCCCCCCCCCCCCCGGACCGGTGGGGGTTATCCTGGTCCACCCTAGCCTGTACCTGGAACCAAGCAACTTAAGTTTATCGCCCTGTCTAGTCATTGCCACAGCAGAAACACAAGATGGCGGCCCAACATACCCTACAAGTAAATGACTCCCAGCAATCCGAACCGGAACCTCTAAGCCCGGCACAGATCACTCAGAGGAGGCTGGATGACATTTTTACCCGCTTCTGGGCAGGATTGGAGGCACGCCAAAAAGCAGCAAAGGCCCAACACAGGGAGGACGACCGGGAAGCTGAGAGCCGGATGGTGAGGGGGCTCCCTATACAAGTCCACAGCTCTAAAGCACATAAACCTCCTCCCATTACGAGATCACTTAAGCCGAGGGCCACGAGGGGCAGAACCCCACGACATCGTCCACACAGGTGGAGGATCACCCGCTACAAGCAGCCATCTTCCACCAAATCCTCTTGCTTACCCCTCAGAGGGGAGGAAAGGGACCCCAGGAGCCCAAAAGTCCGTGGCATGAAGATGTCGGCCTATCAACCGGCCTGGGGCAGGAGAGATACCCAACAGAGCCATCGGACCGCAACAGCCACCCTCGCCCTCAGCCCACAGGACTCACACTTCCCATCCTTGGGAATAGGCTGAATCAAAGCCCGCTGCCTAAAGCTGTACCGCCAATATGGGACTAACCGCTAACACAGATTACCACCGCCGGGACTTCCATATAGGTCTCACATGGGCCAGCCAGACTGGGTTCATGCAGACAGCAAGCACACACACTCAGCCTGTTAATGCTACATGTGAATTACCCATATTCAGCAGCTAGGCCTAGCCTGTATCAATCAGTTCATATGTTATCTTTTGGTATTCGCAGTAACTTTAGCGAGGATGCACTCAGTTATAGCTGTTATGACTTTCGATAAGCTACTTTTTCATCTTTATTTTGTTGAGATCTGTGTTCTTTGTATAAGGTTGTAGCCCAGGCTCTATGATCAAATACTTAACTATATTGCAGCATAACTTTGTTAAGGTTAAGCTTGTGTAGAGCCTATCTAGCATGTATATTAAGCCTACTGTTTATATTACACTAGCACAACGAGCCTAGCATGTGTCATACACCCATGCACATACATCCAACCCTACAACCCATTAAAGCTACTATACAGGATGCTACTAGGACACCACAGGTAGACTTCACGTGTTACAAGCCTGATCCACTTAACTTGCATTACTTGCCGCATATCGCTAGTACACCGAACACAGGTCTCACTAGCCCTGCTACATAGGATACTCCAGCATCAGACATATCAGACGAGATGCATAAGTGTTTTTATAACTGAAATGTGCACCTTTACCGAGCCACTGTTTATTGTACCCAAGTTTATATATACCTGTACGCTGTTGTGGCGTTTGCAGACACTACTCGAAATATCAATTTTGCTTCACTTAGTTACCAGCCTGAATTAACCTAAAGCTACAGATTGTTTTACCAAGCCTGACTTCTCTTGTTTTAAAACACAAAATGTGCTGATAATGTTTGCCATGTTGTCAATACTCTTGTTTCATTCCATCGGCTTGTATTTGCTGTCGTGGCAATATAAGCGTGTTTTGTTACTCTAAGCACAATAAAAATAAAGAATTTAAAAAAAAAAAAAAAAAAAAAAAAGTCACTCTAGGCACCGTAGCCATTTCATCTTATTGAAGTGGTTATGGTGCCTGGAGTTCCCTGGTCTCAACCTAGAGTTCATGAATCAAGATCCCAGGTGCCAATGGCTCTGTACTGAGATGAAGCGTATGGCCAACACAGAGTTTAACTCAACATTAGCCATACCACTTCATACCAGCAACGGGGAATAATTAATACTATTATTACTAATATAACACCAACTTATTCCGCAGGACTTTACAATATTATAAAGGGGAGATTTAACATAAAATTAGAGAAATATTGACAGGAACAATGGGTCAGGAGTATGCTGATCAAAGAAGCTTACTTATATAGTCTGAGAGAGTTTATCTGATGCAGAAGCAGCAAGCGGCAAAATAGGAGTGAGGAGGGACCCTACTTAAAGGACCACTATAGTGCCAGGAAAACAAACTTGTTTCCCTGGCACTATACTGACCTTAGGTCCCCCCGCCCCACCCTCAGGGGCCCCCTCCTTTTGGGCTGAAGGGATTAAAACCCCTTCAGCCACTTACCTTTCTTCAGCACCGGGCTCCCTCGGCACTGGGGAACTCTCCTCCTGGCAAGAGCTGCGTGCGGGCATTCAAACCGCCCATAGGAAAGCATTACTCAATGCTTTCTTATGGACGTTAGCGTCTCCTCACTGTGATTTTCACAGTGAGAATCTATCGCGGAAGCACCTCTAGCGACTGTCAGTGAGACAGCCACTAGAGGCTGGATTAAACCTCAGTGTAAACAGAGCAGTTTCTCTGAAACTGCTATGTTTTGAGCTGCAGGGTTAAAACTAGAGGGACCTGGCACCCAGACCACTTATTGAGCTAAAGGGATCTGGGAGCCTATAGTGGTCCTTTAAGTGTCAAACTGATCAAATATAGTTTAACACACAACAGTGGGCCAGTATATGGGACTCTTGTCACTATTACTACTTCAATTAGATAAAATCGTTATAAAGCCTAGCTAGCATGTCTCTCTCAACTTTGATTCCCTTGATTTGGAGTTAAGTTACAGACTCAAATACTAGATGCATAAAAAAAAAAAAAAAAAGACATATGCACTATATTTTGGCTACCTGATTCAGCAAAGTATAATTATTCTTGCCCACCTGGATACAGAACACAGTCTAAGTGCCTACAACACTGTTATGTTGCCAGGAGTTCATTGGTGCAAATATTTGCACTTTTTGGTAATCTTTCAACAGAATTTATTCTTACAAATGATGCTAAAAGAAGAATTATATGCACCATAAGAACGACATGCTGATGTTGTAGTTATTAGCCCACTAGGCTGTGGGCATTATCTGATGACTCTTGGTAATTAGCAGTTTAACCAAAACAGGGGTTTGTTGAAGCTCAAAAACAGTTTAATCAAGAACCAGAGGGCAGCACTATGGAACTGTAAAACCATTACATCGGTATATAGTATATATAGTAGAATGATGGCTAAACTGTTCCTTTAAGCAGCACACTAAAAACAAAAACTGAATACCTGTAAAAAAAAAAAAAAAAAATATTTGGTCTATTGCTAGTAATGGAAGTGTCCTTGATGACGAAAAAAAAAATGCACGATAATTGGCTTTTAATTGCATTTATTTTAGGTATGACAATCCTTATTTTGAGTCCATATCCACTGGTACCTCTTTTCTATGCAAAAGTCCATAATTCCTAGAAGCACCAGATCTGAAGTATCAGAGTGTATATACAGTACTCTCATACCAATAAACTGGACAGCAATGTATCTTTAAATTACATTAAATGTGGTTCAAAATCTGAATGTGTAAACAAAATAAATTTGATATTTTTCTAAATAACACTTTCAGTTACATAAATCAGCAGGTTTGGTGGTTACCTGAAATACCTGGGCATACCTTCAAACAGACCTCCAAAGTTTGAAACTGCCCCATCTTGATTATTTTTAAATTTGTGAGATAAGCTGTAATTGAAGATGTGGGAGGGAGGGGGGGGGGGGGGGGGAGGTTGCAATGGAAATGCAGTTTTTAATTAGGTGGTTTGTATAATGGGTCAGGATATGTATTGAAGGTCAACAACACAGCATATTGGAACACAAGAAAGGGGTCTGTGATAATCAAGTAAAAAAGAAGAAGAAGGAAAGCAGATAATTTGCAGTCTAGGTGGGTCACTGGTGATAGATTAGAAGGATGGGGACTATAGATAAAAAATAAATCCGCAAAGTGACACTCTCCTGGAGGCAATCCTAACTCAAGGGGCTAACTATTCTAGAGCTTCATGTAGATGAAGTGGAGTGTCCCTTTAAACCATTTTTTCAGATTTCCTTACTTTTCCTCTAAAACACCCAAATGTCATTTTCAAGTGGAAATATGGATGACATTAATATGATATCCAATAACACATTCTTGAAGAAAGGAAGACCTCCCATTTCAGAACTTTTAAATCAATATCTGTTTTTGTATGGTAAATAAATACATTTTGCAGTGATTGCCTTGGGCTACATCATTTCAAACGAACAATTAAAATGAAAAGAAGAAAGCACATTCATGGTTCATATTGTAGCGTGCTGTACATGAGCGCACATTGTGCCAAAAGAAAAAGGATGAAAACCCTAATAAGCGATGTGGGAAGATGCAAGTAAAGTACTATACTCCGTACATCTGTCCTATATTTGTTCAAGTTTGGTTACGCATATGAAAAGCAGGGGGACGCATTAAAGAAATATATTGGCTTGCTGTATTAACGTACTACGAGTAGAGAGAGGAGGAGGGAGATGCAGTATACAGGATGAGTGTGTGAAAGGGTCAAAGACATTCACTCAACCGTAACACAATTTTGTTTTATGGCTTCTCTTTTACAAAGAATTTGAACATTACAGGCCCCTTAGCAATGCACAGGCGGCCATGTCTGGGGAAAAATCTCTCCACACAGTTTACTTGAAGTTGAATCAATACAATTTATAAAGCAAACTGAAAAAAAAGGCCAAGATTCAAAAAAGTCTGGTAATGACATGTTTACTGTAGCTCCTTGCAGGCTTATAGAAAAGCCATAAGAAGGTGAATAAGGCATTAAAAAAAAAATATGAAAAATGTAAGAAAATGCCAAAGGGAAAAAAAATACCTTCAAGGTTACCATAACTTTGGCATTGGCAGAATGCACTGAGACCCTACCTAGGACAGGAAGAAACTCCACCAATCAGAAGCCTCTCATTCTCAAATTTTCATAGTCCATTTATAATCCATTCACAAACAGTGAGTTGGATTTTATAGCTCTCTCCCCCCAGCAGGGTGCGTAGTATTGGTTAGTTTCCTGCAGAGTATGGTTTAACCCGTTTCAGACCTGTCAAATATTCTCATGTATTGAGCAGGTAGAACTGACATTTATTGCAACACTTACTAGTTCCAAATAGACAATTTAAGAACAAAATCGCTTATTCATGAACTGCAGCTGTGCAGAAGCCTGAGGTCATCTTGAGCAAATTTATTTATTAGTTGAGATGATGTGAAGCTCGCCATGTTGATCTCTGGAGCAAAGAAAACACTGTCTTTGGAGGAATAAGTCATTCTTTAATATTTGGCAGTCCACTGGACAACTTCAAGATTGGGAGAAGCCATTAGACCAGTTATATTAAAGCTTGGTGGAGGAAGAATAATGGTGTGGCCTGTTATTCATGGTATGGGCTATGTCCATAAGAGCCAGTGAAGGGACATCTTAATGACACAGCATACAGTTGCATTAAATATATAAGATTCTGCGGTTTCAGCGTTGTAGCAACAGGTTGAAGATGTCCCTTTCCTCTTCTCCCACTTTCTGCACCACTATGCAACTCCGGCACCAAACAAGGTCAATACAGACCAAATTCAAGTCAAGAATGGAATAACTCGACTTTCCTGTACAAGGCCAACATCAACCCTACTGAATACCAACTCCATGCCGGACATAATCACTCAGCATCACCGTTCAATCCCACAAATATACTTGGCTGAATGGAAACATAAAGTGAGAAATATACAATATATACACACTAAAATAATATGAGAACGTGAAACTTAGGTATTCCCCAGGTGTACCTCACAGACACCCAATTAACCAAGTAGAGAAGAAGAAAATTGGGGGAAAAACCCAGTACACGTATAAAGTTAATTATAAAATGCAATACAAGCTGGTGAATGGAAACAAATTCTAACAGCATACAGGGAAACCAACTATGACTGTGGACAATTTTTAAATGAAATGTTCAGCAATCCTCATTCTTCTAGTCACTGAGTGTTGATACACATGTTCTTTTTAATAGTCATTAGTCCATAAAGGCCAATAGCAAACAGGTTCAGAATTTCAGAGTATCTTGCAATACCTTTTAATTGGAGTAGCATTATTTTAGATGTTAGAAAAAAAAAAAAAAAAAAAAAAAGAGAACAAACCCCCCCCCCCCCCCCCAAAAAAAAATGAAAATTCAGGAGCTGCTCCCTTTTTCACATAGCATTTTTCTCAAAACATTCTGCAAGATCCTATAACACATACGAGAGAATTATTAGTGTTACATTTTGTTTACTTGCATTTTATGCAATATTTCTCCTTTTAAAGCAGCTTTGTCAGGTTTGTTGTTTTCTTTTGGTTTTACTTCCCTTATGTCCCTTGTTATCTTAAAGGGACACTACACTTACAAAAAGAACTTTAGCTTAATAAAGCAGTCTTTGTGTATAGATCATGCCTCTGATGTTTCACTGCTCAATTCTCTGCTATGTAGGAGTTAAATCACTTTGTTTCTGTTTATGCAGCCCTAGCCACAACTCCCCTGGCTGTGACTGATACAGCTGAATAAAAATTAAATGGTTTCACTTTCAGATACTATCTTACTTTAAAAGATTGTATCTCCTTCTCTATAAATTGAACTCTAATCACACACAGGAGGCTCCTGCAGGGCCAAGTAAGCTATTAATTGAGCAGGAGATAAGAAATTGTAGATTAAACAGAATTTATAATAAAGGAAGTGTAAACAGATGACTCTTTACAGGAAGTGTTTAGGAAGGCTGTGTAAGTCACATGCAAGGAGGTGTGACCAGAGATGCATAAGCAAAGTGATTTAACTTCCAAATGGCAGAGAATTGAGCAGTGAGGCTGCAGGGGCATGATCTATACACCATAACTGCTGCATTAAGCTAAAGTTGTTTTGGTTACTATAGTGTCCCTTTAATGATTATACTATTCCCCTCGGCACTTGCCTTTATTTAGATTTACTATAATTTCTTTCTTGTTCTGGATCTCAATATCTGGGCGCAGACGTTTTGTTGTCCTAAGCCCATGATGTCTGCTGTTTGCCTTTCTGTAATATTGAGTTTATTTTTATTATTATTGATTGTGGATTAACCCCTTAGGACCGCAGCCAAATGTACAAGTTGTGATCCAAAAAAAACGTAAACAAAACCTGGCATTTGCGCTACATGTCTGTCCAACCGTAATTCACCTCTTTCATATTAAATGCACCCACACTTATTATATATCATTTTATTCAGGGGAAACAGGGCTTTCGTTTAACATCAAATATTTAGGTATGGAACATAATTTAATATGAAAAAAATATTACAAAAATGGAAGAAAATAAGATTTTTTACATTTTTTTAGTTCTACGTGACATTCTAACTGTGAATGTCATAATACTGTTTGCTTTTACTGCAATACAATACACATATTTGTATTCAGCGATGTCTCACGTGTAAAACAGTACCCCCTATGTACAGGTTTTATGGTGTTTTGGGAAGTTACAGGGTCAAATATAGCAGGTTACATATTTCAGTTTTTTCACATTGAAATTCGCCAGATTGGTTACGTTGCCTTTGAGACCATATGGTAGCCCAGAAATAAGAATTACCCCCATGATGGCATACCATTTGCAAAAGTAGACAACCCAAGGTATTGCAAATGGAGTTAGTGTTAATATTTGAAAATGCAAAAAACGAATTTGAACGCAAATTTTGGCCAGTGTTTGTGACTAAGTGGCTACTAAAAAAAAAAAAACATACCCTATTTGCAATACCCTGGGTTGTCTACTATTGCAAATGGTATGCCATCATGGGGATAATATTCATTCCTGGGCTACCATACGGTCTCAAAGGCAACCTGGCGAATTTGAATGTGATAAAACTGAAACGCAAACCTTATATTTGACTCTGTAACTTTTGAAAACACCATAAAACCTGTACATGAGGGGTACTGTTATACTCAGGAGACTTCGCTGAACACAAATATTAGTGTTTCAAAACAGTAAAACGTATCACAACAATTATATCGTCAGTGTAAGTTTCATTTGTGTGTGAAAAATGCAAAAAATGTCACTGTCACTGACGATATCGTCGTTGTAATATATTTTACTGTTTTGAAACACTAATATTTGTGTTCAGCGAAGTCTTCCGAGTAAAACAGTACCCCCCATGTACAGGTTTTATGGTGTCTTGGAAAGTTACAGGGTTAAATATAGTGCTAGCAAATAAAATTCCCTATAGTTTCAGCATGGATTGTCAGGCAGGTCCCGCTAATTGTAATTAATAAAATGACCTAATTATGTAAAATGATTACATAAATATATGCGTAGAATTATTGTATATATAGGTGTGTGTATATATATATATATATATATATATATATATGTGTGCATATATATGTATATAATTTTTTTATTATTTTTATTTATATATAGGTATATATTTAGTGATATATACGTATATACTTATGTATATAGATATATATATTATTTCGTTCTACATGTATTTTGATATCAATATATATATATTAATTTTAAAACACAGTTAGAATGAAATTACGCATGTTTATATATTTTTTTATCTATTTATTTTGTATTATTTTTTAATTTTATTTTTTAACGTATTTATATATTTATTTCTTTTTTATTATATATAAATATATATATAATAAAAATTATATATATATTTAATCAATATCATTGTACGTGTATTTTGATATTAATATATATATAATTATGTATATATTAATATTAAAATACATGTAGACAGTGTATGTATATTTATGTGTATAAGTGTATATGTGTATATATATACTTAGATCATATATATAATAAATATATATATGATCTAAGTATATATAATCTTATTTTTACACTGTTTTAACGGATTTTATTTGAATTTCAGACAGCAGGGGGAGTACCTGTCATTACAGGCACTCCCCCTGCTGGCACTGCCTTGGACGGCTATGCCGTCCATGTGATCGCGGGGTCCTCGCAAGGACCTCACGATCACATGGCCCTGGGGGGCCGAAGAGGACGGAGGGGGACTCCCTGGGCTCCCAGGTAAGTCCCCCATACCGCGATCGCCGGCGTGGGATCGCCGGCGACCGGGTAAGTACATAAGATCGCAGGACGTTCTATGCCGCCCTGCGGATTTTAGAGCCATCTAAATAAGGACGGCATAGAACGTCCTGCGGTCTTAAGGGGTTAATTTGATTCGCAACGGAAGCGGAACCTTCATTTATGCTCCACCCATTGTCAGATTGTTTTCAACCTGACCACTACACAGTATGAAAAATAGATCAGACTTTTCTTTAAATATTTTATGAAAACTAGAGAAGTCGGAAAAAAAAATAAAAAAAATAAAAGGAAATAATGACATAGAAACATAGAATGTGACGGCAGATAAAAACCATTCAGCCCATCTAGTCTACCCAATTTTTGTAAATACTTTCATTAATTATTCCCTGGCCTGATCATAGTAAGGATAGCCTTATGCCTATCCCATGCATGCTTAAACTCCTTCACTGTGTTAACCTCTACCACATCAGCGTGAAGGCTATTTCATGCATCCACTACCCTCTCAGTAAAGTAGTACTTCTTGATATTATTTTTAAACCTTTGCCCCTGACATGTGCTCTTCCCTCTTTCTACTGCTAATACCTCTCCCAATACAACCAAGCATTCTGCTAGCATTTCCTGATGCTCTATTACATTGTCTGCCTATCTTTAAATCATCAGAAATAATTACCCCTACATCCCTTTCCTCAGAACATCAACCCTGTTACATATCTTAGTATCATCAGCAAAAAGACATATCTTACCATCAAGACCTTCTGCAATATCAGTAATAAAAATATTAAAGAGAATGGGTCCAAGTACAGATCCCTGAGGTACCCCACTGGTAACAAGACCATGCTTCGAATATACTCCGTTGACTACAACCCTCTGTTGCCTGTCACTCAGCCACCGCCTTACCCATTCAACAATATTGGAATCCAAGCTTAAAGATTGCAGTTTATTGATAAGCCTTCTATGTGCAACAGTGTCAAAAGCCTTACTAAAATCTAGGTAAGCAATGTCTACTGCACCACCCTGATCTATTATTTTAGTTACCCAATCAAAAAAAAAAAATCAATAAGATTAGTTTGGCATGATCTCCCAGAAGTAAACCCATGTTGTCTCTGATCTTGAAATCCATGTGTTTTTAGATGTTCAACAATCCTATCCTTTAACATGGTTTCCATTACTTTCCCCACTACTGAAGTAAGGCTTACTGGCCTATAGTTGCCCGACTCCTCCCTACTACCTTTCTTGTGAATGGGCACAACATTCGCTAACTTCCAATCTTCTGGGACTACTCCTGAGTTATATAGAAGCAGATTAGATAACGTTTATTTCTGGTGACAGAGCCACTTTGATGAAGATTTAAATGTAAATACTGACTGAAAAAATATCTTTTTACAGAAAAAAAAAACCCCAAGAAAAACGTTACACCCCTTCTGCCCCCCCCCCCCCCCCCCCACAAACCATTTTGCAATTAAAAACCTAAAACTAATTAAAAGAGGCTCTCCCCACAAACACAATTCTTCAAAGCATTCGGTAGCCATGTGACACTAATCTACTAAACTCTAACTTATCAAAGTCTGAAATGATTAGGAGATTTTGAGGGGTCTGCCTAATGCTCATTACTGTAATTTCCCAAACCCCAGAAACTGAAAATAATTCAAGCAAAATGAGTGGCATGTTTAGTGTACCCTGAACTGCACCATACAAGAGCGGCTAGTGAACAGTGAATGTTCTGAGTCATGCGTAATCATAATATGACGAGGTCTCTGCAGGGCCATGTAAATTGGCAAATTTCCCAGCACTTGTCACAGTGTGGAAACACACACAGACAACCACCCCCTCCCTAAAAAAAAAAAAAAAAAAAAATCACCTCACAAATGCTATGATTTCAAATTAAAGAGAGATGACAAAGATCAATGTATTTTCCACTCAAATGAGTACATTAAAAGGAATAATGCAAAACAAAACCTACATTTGCCCTACATTACATGATGGAAGATGACTGAATTTCAAACTGTAAAACTAGGTTTCATTTACTCCACCTAGCAACAATTTCCAAGTGTGACTAGCAGCACTCTCCCCTAAGACAAGAGCACAAAGTCACTGGGGAAAATTACCAAGGCAGTGTGTGGGGCTTATGATGCAGTAGTGTTTATTATCACTAAGATATGGCAGTCATACAATATGAAAAAAAGGTTCTGTTATGCAGAACTATGTTGCAAAATGGTGCCTTTAAACACCGCATGGTAATGCTTTATTGCTTTTTGTGATTCCTTGCATATGAAGAGAAACTAACAAGCAGATGAAGGTTAAAAAAAAAAACACAAACCAAACACAAATACATACACACAAATCTTTAAATAGTGGTACTTTGATACTTAAAATGTGTGTTCATTTTGAGTTTGGTAGCACCTGCCAGAAATCAAAATGTTTTGTTCATTATTAGAAAATAACATGTTTGCTTGTCGTGTCTTCTAACACAATGGATCTTATACTCCAATTGAGACAGGGGAATATTCCAATCAGTTTTCAAACTACAAATCCCATGAAGCTTTGTCAGGCTTAAGGTGGGCAAAGCTTCTAGGGTGTTGTAGTTCTACAACAGATGGGGCATATAGGTTTGATAGGCCCGATCTCATACAGACTATCTGTGATGGGTGCCACAATGAGAAGTACGGTATTTTAGCATTTGTTAAAATTGAAAATACTTACTAAAAAACAATTCTATATTAAACAGAACATCGCCTGTCTGATCAGAGAGATGCAACATAATTTGCCAGATTTAATAAACAGAGGCTGAATGGCCATTACAAAACAGAAAGTTCCATTCTTTTAAATAGGATAGCCCAATATTACTATATACTGGCCTCACGCATTCCTTAAATCAACGTTTCAGTCACTTACTGGAACTTTTATCAAGGCTATCAAGGACTGAAACATTGATTCAAATTGATATGCAACCCGTGATGATAAAAACAGCTGTATTGCCTTAAAACAAGTCCCATGAGTGCTCTCCTTCTGTATTGTTACAATTGAGGCCAGAGATTTGAAACCGGTGCAAGTACCTATTGAAATGTTGAGTGCAAGGTTCTCAAAATGTTTCATACAGTATACAGGGTGGCCCATAAGTACCTAACCATCCATATATCTTATGTATCCAGTGTATCTGTGTGCTGGATGGGTAGGAACCTATGGGCCACTCTGTATTATAAAAACAGACAACAGAATAAAACCACTTAAAAGAATATCGCAAACAAAATGAAAATATCAAATAAACCAAGCAAAAAAGATCAAAAACATCCTACTGCATCAAGCGATGCATTCTCTCTCTAATGCATTAAATAACGCAAAACAGATGTAATCAAAGATCATTAAATTAACACCACAGCATTTTTGAGACAAAAGTACATAGCAAAAGAAAAGACTTGAATAGGACCAAAAAGGTACACACACATAAAAAAAAAAAAAAAAAAAAAGTTACCCCCAATTCGAAATGGTTTTACAAGGACTATTGCCACTGTACTCTTTGGGGGCTCGGAGAAGCCACATTTGCCAGACATTGTAAAAGCTCAGCTGGAAATCCATTATACAATAACATCAGACAGACATTGTGTTTCTATGGAGAGGTTTTTTTTTTTTTAATTGACATGAAGACAATAGATCAATTTAGAACACATGGATAATGTACAAGTGAACTTTAAACTATGCAAGGGTTACATGTAAAATGGAATATCAAACAGATTAACATCAATACAGTAACAACAAATCAGCAGGCCCTGTCATACATTCAAATAAAGCTATTAAATGTATTTAAACTTTGGATGTAAGAGGGATAAGAAATGCATAAAGAAACATAAATCATATGAATCAATAGCAATGGTCGCCAGCAATGAGATTACAATTGAGTAACAGAAACATATACAAACCATTGAGAGACTAATGTATTTCCTGAAGGATCACACAAATGGGGACTCGGTGATATCTATTTACACTGAAACTCAAATCAAAGGCTAGAAATATGCATTGTATACATTGAATCAGGAGGGGAGGTCTGCCTTGCTAAACTCTCCAAAGTAAACATTCTACCACTTAAATGTTCCATATGTCAGTTGTAAATAACTTTGTCAAGCATTCCCCCAAAGCCTTACCATGCAATCAGGCTGATGTGCTAATGGAAACAGGCAACAATCATAGGCCAAAAAAACAACTGAGATACAAACAACCATAGGCCAAAAAAACAGCAACTTTAAAACTGAGATACAAGGGACATTAAAAGAATTTTCAGGATTATTTTTTTTAGCTCTCATAAAAATAACCATCTCGGCATCTCCTTAAAACTCAAACACCCAAAAAAAAAACCTTATGTCAGATTATAGTTATTACAGTCTATAGGAGTATGCAGGGGTGTATTTACCACAAGGCAAACAAGGCATTTGCCTAGGGCGGCACTTTCAGGGGGGCAGCAAAAAACGCCCCCAAGTGCCCAGGTAAATGCCTTGTTTACTGGGAGGCTCAAGAGCTGGCTGTCACCTTAGGGCCCCCTCTAGGTGTTAACGTACTAATATTCTAGCCGGGCGATGAGGGAGATATGTCCTTTTAGATAAAAAAAAATATTAATAATTAGTGAGTGTATGAGAAAATGTGTGTGTGTCTGGCAGTGAGGATGTTTGTGACTGTCAGTGAGTGTGTGTTTATGTCTGTCATTGTGAGTGTCTGTCATTGTGTGTGTGTGTGTGTGTGTCTGTCAGTAAAAAAAAAAAGGCCTTGACACGAATTGGTGGGGCAAATTTAGATAAGGGGGTGCCGAATTTAGTCATGCCTAGGGCAGCACAAATCCAGAATACACCACTGGGAGTATGTGGTGTTCAAAACATAATATATGTAATTTTATTGTACACATTTGATTTAAAGATCCATTTCAAACACCATGACCAATTCAGTTTGCTCTTGCCAAATCAGCCAGCTGGAAATTTTGTTTTTGGATATATCAGTTTTATCAACATTTTGCATGTTGTGATACACAGTTTGAGCTCCGTTTTTTCTCCTCTCTCAAGAGAGTCAAGCCACGGACCTCCCATACACAGAATTCAGCTCTGCCAAAAATTTAAAATAGCCAGGTTTATTAAACAGTCAACTGGACTCTGTTTAAACTGATAGCCACTGTAATTTTTATCGATTTACTGAGTGGTTCCCAATCATCCTAATGAGTGGAATTACTATAGGGGAGTACATTTATTTTTTTATTCCTTGCTGCATAGAGATTTATGGGATAAGAGTTCCTCCCAAAATGTTAAAGGCTAGTATGTCGTTTTTTTGGGATAATTTTTTAACACATAATATTTATAATGCAATAAACATATTTAGATTTAGAACATGCATGGTGAATATTGGCAGCTACGTATTTGCAAACTACTGGAGCATGGCTGAGTTTCTTGGGAAATTAAAAGTTTGGCTATTATTAGTTTAGGTTTTATAAGCAAGTTATATTTTTTAAAGACCTTCATACTGACTCACAGTTCTTTAGAAATAAAATATTATATGCATGATGCACATATGTACAATACATTAAAAGAGCTAAACTGGCAGATTTTTGACATTAACAAGCAAATACATTCTTTCTACAATATTTATTAAGCAGAAACTTAGTAACAGGTAATCTAGCCTGAGAAAGAAAAAAAAACAGTCTTTGTACAATGGAGCAAAGTACTCTAAACAGAATTTTAACCAGAAATCCAATGAGAATGTCTAATAATATTTTTTTACTTTTTAAAAGCACAGATTTTACGAAAGCACAAAGTACAGTCACAGGAATTTGAATAAGTAATAAGTACAAAACAAGGATATGTAATATCAAGATTACCTCTTTTGGGCCTTGGAAAGCTCTCGTGCAAGTGAAATACGACTTTCTCCACAAAGTGCTGAATGTTACTGTGCTCTGGTCCTCTGACAAATACCATCCAATCGTGGGTGAATCCTTCAAGTGTAGGTTTCTTTCTAACCTGGGCACGATGACCCAGCTCAAGTTTTACTTGAACAGCACACTACAATTCAAGAAAGATAGAAAATAAAACACAAATCATCCATGGAGAACCATTTATTAAATGATACAAATATTAGTTTGTTTTGCTGACTAACCCTTACTCAACTGAATATTTTTTTTTAATATATAAAATCATTTATATCACTATCTAATTTATCAAGGTTTAGAAACCATGGATCTAGAAGTGCGATGATATAACAAACTACTACCCTGCAAATAGTGTTGCGTGAACATGCGATGTTCTGTGTTCATTTCTCTCTCCTCCATTGTACGTTTTTTTAATTTTCTCTAAAAACAATTGTTTAAAAATATATTATACATCAACATTAGCGTAATGAAATAATAAAGAACAAGATTGTCTACTTCCTAAAAGACCAAAATACTGGGAAGGATTCCTGGTGGACTGATTGTTCTGACGTGACATAATGCAGACTAGTGTACATGCAAGCACATCTTATTTTAAACCCATTGGATTCCAGAGAAGTCACCTGGAATGCCTAGTCAAATTATCAGCTGGCAATCCATTTTGTGTCCAACATAAAATTAGTCTGCCATATACACTATTGAGTCAACTTGGGCAAAGGCATAGCCAAGCAAGCTCATCAACATCAGTGGGTTCTATTTACTGATATGTCAGCAGTGTGCAGCTAATATGTTTTGCTGAAATTTCCCTAGCTTGTCCTAGACAAAATGTTGGAGGGTTCCAGCCGCAGTTAGATTTCTTGTGGTGGAGTTTGTGCTATTGTGTGCCCAAATTCATTATCATTAACAAATATGAGGTCTTGTGCCATTTATGTTGGTATCCCGATTAATCATTTTGAGGATTTTAGATTTTTCTACAGTTATCACAGCAGGAGTTAACATACAAGTTCACAAATCCCATACAAAATATTAATAGTATTATTAAGGACTGTCCATTTAAGACGCTTACCTTGCAGCCTCACAGTTTGCTCAGAGACTTTTCAAGATCCCAAATAATCTACAAAGATGCAACTTCTGCTATACACCTAGCTTGCAAGCCGATGGACATTGCAACAACAAATACAATGCTTCATCTTAAGTGTAATTTATGCTATCATGCACATTTAAAAAAAAAAAAAAAAGTTAAAAAATATGTGTAGCTGCTGAAAGACATGCATATTTCATATCTATAACGCCTCGAAAAAGTACATTTTTCTAACAGGCAAGTGTTGGAGATTAACTGGTTCTCGTGTGCAAGAACAGTGTTGAATAGTAAGGGTTTAAAAATGAAGTAATACTATTTCAAGATGGCCACCATCATTCTGAAATAATGTCCCAAGTCAGATATTCAAGTGCTAAACCAACTATAGTGTGCTTAGATAAACTTTATATTTAAGGAATATTGTTTTAATTTGATTTATGTACAGAACATATTAGGTGACAGAGTAGCTTTGAAGGTTTTCCATTAAGTGCCAACAAATCTTGGAGTTCTCTGCAGTTCAAATATGGGACTAAAGAAATATGATACATAGATATAGATATGAAAGGAACTGAAGCCCTTACTTATAAAGTTCATAATCCAACTTTTATAGAGCTTTCAGAAAAAGTGCTTAGTGCAATTGAAGGGCTTCTACGAGTCATGGTTTTTAGCTTGCAATCTGGAGAACACACAACACGAGGAAACTAATGTAAAGGAAAACTGGTCTGATTCTTCTAAAAATGGGATTAAGAAGAGATTTACTGAGCTAAAGGTACAAGCAAGCCATGAAAAAAGGCCTTACATGTTTGATGTTACTACTTTGAAATTGCAGTGAAATATATCTGATCTGTAAAGTGTTTCGTTTTGTTTTTTTCCCACACACAATTTAAACATTTTTTTTTTTTTTTTTTAATGGTTGTGGTTGGAAAGCAGAGGTTTGCAACTAGCAACTTGTCATAGAGAGGAGAATACAAACACACAGCAGATGGAATGGTGGCGGTCAGTCTCAGACTGACTAAAAGCCTTGAACACAGGCCTCCCAACCGTCCTGATTTAGGCAGGATAGTGCCGCTATCATGGCCCTGTACTGACTCTGGCCCTGGTTTAATACTTGGATAAGCTTTTGAAATGCTTAAAACAATCTTTTTAAATATTAAAATATATAAAAAATAAAAAAAAAATCAATATATGTAAAAAAAAAATACATTTAAAATTTTTGTTTAGAATATTAAATAATTGAAAAGCTTATCCCAAAAACATATATTGAAAACTGGGCCATAAAGCGTAGTGGGAGAGAGTCATTAGATGTGTTTTCACTATGCTCAGGGCACAAGTATCCTGCAGAGAGCACTGTGGGCTGGCGTGGATGAATGACAGGCTATGGAGTGCAATCCATTGGGCTGTGCCATCCCTTTGGGCAGTGCCAGTGATGCAATTCACTTCACTAGCATGCCTCCGTTTACCCTTCTCATCGGCACCGATGTAGTGGGTATGTGAAATTTTCGGAACTATCTGAATTTGTATAGGTTTTATTTGTTTCCGCCACACACAAAACTCAATTATGAAAATTAAAATAAGAGGTCATTCTGTGCGAACAGAAAAGTATAACTGCAATCCAAAAATTAAGTTAACAACTCATTAATAAATACCAATTACTATAGTAGTTTTATCCAATACTCTTGCTACAGAGTTTGTTAGCCCACTGTATACATTATATCTTATCATATCTAAAGCTGAACTTTGAATTCATGTTTTTTGCGGTTGGAATACTGAAAAAAAAAAAAAAACATTACAGGGAAAAATATAAAGAAAAGATATGTACAAAAGACAAGTGACTCATTGTGACAGAGTTCCCTGTACACCGACTGGGTACCTCCGCCAAAGTACCGCTTCCTAGCTGTAACAGGGGACAAACCACAGCACTTGTGGGGGACTGCAGCACAAAATTACAAACCAATGACAATAAGGTTACACGGCACAACACTCCCACACACAGAACACAATCCCTCCCCTCTGCCTACAGATACTGTATTAACTCAGAAAAAACACACATTTCTAAAGTCCCAAAAGTACCCAAAAACACATAATATCCCCACAAATGTTACACCAACATATCCGAAAATCACCCAGGCCGGTTCAGGGGTTCAGGAATTCCCTGGTAGTCATAATTTTGACCGACCGTGCACATGGTCCTATGCCCAAAACAGTTCCATGAAATCAGTGCTAACAGTTGGTCAACTTCAGTAGTCTTTTACATGTTTCCCTGCAGGGCCCATAGTCTGTGGGCAGGAGGCTGGCAAGTAGGCTCCTCCAGGAGCTCGTGACAAACTCACGTGGTTTAAGTTACAAATGTAATGCTGAGTTAATGATCCCTTAAAAAGAGTAGCTTCAGCAACAAAATAGGAAATTAAATATCCTTAGAATCACTAAAGTTTACGTACAACCTTTGCTTCATTTATAGTTTTTCCATGTGCCAGTCACGTTGGAGATGAATAGGCAGAAGCCAGGTCAGTGTGCAGTCTTCTGTCCCTGCTTGTTTGTTGAGAAGAACTTGTGTTCTTCTCAATGTCAAGTGTGAGGGTTTTTTCTTTTTGTACAAAATGATAGCAAAGTAAATGTTAATTCTGTGTTTTTTTAAATTTTATAACTTACTATGTATGCCATGCGTAAAAAGGGCCATTACAGGCACCCAGACTACTTCAGCTCATTGAAGTGGGGCAGTGTCCCTGTCCCCTCTGAACTACCAAACTTCGTCACTTCCGGACTTTGGCACTTCGGACATTTGTAAGCATCCGAATGGCATTATATTCGTACAAATGTACATTCAGCTGATGTTCTCGACTAATGAATAAATGGCGTGATTGTTATATGGCATCTACAGCTCTGCAGCTCTCTATACCTTTGTGCAATTTGCACAGGGGAATGGAAAACTGGTAGGGGACCAGGTAAAGTCTGCAGAGCATGGTCCGGGACCCATTTTTTGAGACAAAAGCCACAAATTCTTCTCAGGTTAGGAATTCCCAATCAATTTACCAGTTGAACTGCTAAAGGCAAATGTTTTCAGTTTAGCTATTTTAGCCTAAAATATTAAAATTAGATTTCAATACATTTTACATTTCCAACAACTTACATTTCCGTTTAAGATTTCACTGAATGCTCCTGCAACTATACCTAGTTTGATATTATATAATGCTGCAAGAAGGTTCTCATGTCGCATACAACTTTATTATATGTATGTAAGTGTTGGTGATTATATATATAAAAAATATATACATCTACACACATACACACACATGCTGGCCCTAAGGCAGTTTAGTAGCGAGTCCTCTTCATGGCAGTATGTGATCAGGTTGTGGTAGATGATTTGAGATTTGATACCGGACTGTGTAGATGAATACAAACATGGAGATTGGTGTACATGACTAAGTGTATATATGTGACTGGTTGGATGGGTACATATGACAGGGAAGTGAAGTGATAAAGTGGATAGGATAATTTCTATACACACACTTAGTGTGTTGACATTTAAAAAAAAACTCTACCTGTCCAAGAGACAGACCAATCTACTTATGGGTCATGAGAATCTACTTGCCCTGACTGACAATTTCAGATTGGGACCCCTACCTAGAACCCTTGACCTTCATCGGGAATCTCAGAGGGCAGTGTGAGAAAACCAGCAGCTATCCTCTGATATATCTGTGGGTGCAAGACCGCGTGGAGCGATTACTGTGTTCTGATGATGTACAAACCACATATTAGCCGAATTGTTAAAAGAAAAAAAAAAAAAGGGCCTTGTGATAATAGGCAACATATATAAAGGATAACAATGTCTGGTTTTTAGTGTTATTTTATGCTTAACCCCTGACGCGATCGAAACAATCTTTTAAATATTATATACTAAAATGCAATGTATTAATTGTCAGCAGCAGGGATGTGAAGAGTTACATTTGACAATACAACATTGACAATACATTCTGGCATCATTGTGATAACTGTAAACATAATGTCAATGGTCTCTAAGTGGTTAAATGGACACTATAGTTACCAGAACTACAGATTATTGTATTTGACCTGGTGAGTGTTTACTGTTTGCAGTAAACACTGCCTTTTCTCTGAAAAGACAGTGTTTATGTTACTGCCTAGGGATACCTTCACTGGCCACTCCTCAGATGGCTACAAGAGGTGCTTCCTGGGGCAGTGTTACACACTGTGGAGTACAACCATTCAGTGTCTCCATTCTCTGCATGCAGACTCTGAACTTTCCTCATAGAGATGCATTGATTCAATGCATCTTTGTGAGGAGATGCTGATTGGCCAGGGCTGTGTTTGGCTTGGACTGGCTTTGCCTCTGATCTGCCTCCTTGACAAGCTCAGCCAATCCTAGGCTTTCCTTTGTGAAAATATTGTAATTGGCTCAGATCAACACTTCTGATTATGTCAGCCAAGCAGGCAGATGAGGGACAGAGCTAGCAACAGCAGACTGGAATCAACGTAAGATTTTACTATATTTAGGGGAGAACAGGGAGGGGGGGCCAGATGGTGTTTTTAACACTATAGGGTCAGAAATACAGGTTTGTGTTCCACACCCTATAGTACCCCTTTAAATTATGTAAATCAGTACTTTGTTCTTATTTTTGTCTTAACTTATAATTTCCATTCCATATTCAAAATAAAATATTTTCTATGTTTAAGTAGAAGTAAGGATTTTACGGATTTGAGGACAAATAAAAAACAAGACTTTAAACTAATGTGTACTAGAGGTCCATTGCGTGTAATACAAGCTAGCTTGGCCATACCTGGCTACTTTTGTCTATATTGGTCATTTTTTTTTATCTAAGTGTTTGTCACTCACAAAAGACCTTAGTGACTGCCCTTGGAAGAAAGTTAATGCGTTAAAACAGTGTTATCCTTGCTCTCATTATGGTTCAATAGAAGCCTCAGGGTATTAAGCAATTGTGTATTCTGCCCATTATCACCACTTACTACACTCCTAGGAATAGATCTTTGTATTTAAGTGAAGGACTGACAAAAACAAAGAAAAGGCATCAGTTAATATGCAAGCCAAACATTGTCTGACAAGCACCTTCAAAACAAAAAGCAAACAACTAGACTAACAAACAGTACACAAGGTTGGAGCAGAGATCAGACAGTGGTCTGGAATGTCACTAAATGACAACCAGTCCTCTCACTTGAACCCAGGATAGACACATTTACAGTGACTGGGAGATTAAAAGAGAGAAGCATGCTCTAAGCACCACAAGTCTCAGCATGCTGTGCCAGCCATAGCAGAGCCTTAGGATACAGTCTTATGTTCTGAATATTAAACACATTCAGAAAAAAAAATGTTTTCACTATCAAAATAATCAAGTGATAAATGAACTAATAATGTAAAACAGTAAACTGGATTAAGCTGACAAGCCTGTTATAAAAAGAAGAGAAGAAATGAGTGTCCGATATGGATATAAAATGTAACCTTTAATAGTAATAATAAAATATCGTATAGATGTCCATAATTGAGAGAATACTAAATAATAAACTTAAGTGTATGTACAGTCTAATAGGTGACAATCAAAATAGGAAAATATGTGAAGACTTCCTGTAATTATTTAAATAAATTGATACAGGAATAGATAGGTTCAGTTTCAAAATATACAGGGACCTAAGAGTGCATATATGAACTGAAATATATACAATTAAATAAACTGATAAATAACAGAAGTATATACACAAGGATAAGTCCTGTTCAAAAATGACAAAGATCTTCACCGCTAATATAGGCTGAAACAATAAAAAAACGAAAGTATATACATAATGAAAGGAAGGTTCTGTTTAAACATTCTCGGAAACCTTCACTTAGTAGTGTGAGCAAACACTAAGTTTTGCAATTCACGGAGCCTGAGTCAAAATAGAGTTTAGCTGTTCGTTATTCAATATAGAAAATAACTAACAAATACCCTGGTAATTAGCAGGTCCTGTTTAAAAGTTTTCAGAGACCTGAATATTAATTTGTATGCAAAACCAAATGTTTCGCAATTTGCAGGTAGCCGAAACTGTCATTTTTTGGGTTAACCCCATATACGAGTGTTCCTTTAGCTTCCATTTTTTCAGCTTGTCTCGACAAGCCTATTATACTAGGAAAAAACTATAGAGAAAATTAATATTTTGTTTTTTGTCTAACAGTCTGACATTTTGTTTTACTGAGGTTTTTATGCCTCTTATCCTTTGTTACCTTGGGGCAATGTTACTTCTTTACTCTAGTCTATTATGTTAGATATTTTGCTTAATTTCTCGAGATGGTTCTAAAGAGCTTATCCCCACCTTTAATCCATTCACCACCATTTTGAGTTTCAAGATGATTATTATTTGTGATGAAAGTGGGGTATGTCTCGTTAGTCTAGTTTAATGGATATCTTCCAAATTATCAAACAAACAATGAGGCAATAATTTAGTCTAGCTGTCACCTTCAGCACAGGCTCGGAATCTGTTGTTTTTGTCACTCCAGTACTACTTTTGGCCTCTTAACTTACTGGCCATCAGAAAACCAATATCTTGTCATTTTTACCAGTCTTACTCCTATACTAAGAATTTACGACAACTATTAATATTTTTTAAATGAACACAATAGCATTAGAAATACAAACCTACTACTATAGTGCCCTAGACCTGAATTAGATTTAACCCCCACATTCTTTGCATAAAAAATTGACACACACACACACAAAAAATAATAATAATTGTGTTTCCAACGCCGAGACTCCCTTGGTGCTGCTCCCTTCGCCTCCAATGACATCGTGGAGGGGTCACCTCTACGGCAATTGTCCAATACAATGCTCCTCATAGGAGCATTGAGTACAAAACGTGCAAGCACAGCAAGTGTCCAATCAAAAGCTTCTCAAAAGAAAGCATTTTATATAATGCTTCTCCTATGAGCTACAATTGGTCACTCTGTTGTCTCATAGGTTTAACCCTGCAATACAAACATTGCAACTTCTACAAAGATTGCAATGTTTTACATTACAAGATTAAAACTAAAAGAACAACTGCACTCCGACTACATCATTGATAAGAAGTGGCCTGGGTGCAATAATGCAAAACTATAGTTTTAGTAATACAAACATGTATTCCTAACACTTCACTGTTGGACTATCAGAATAGAGATAAAAGGTAGTTCTACGTACGTTGCCTCCATGGCTAAGAACATAAATCTTTCCCATAGGAAAGCATTGGGAGGCTATTAGACATGTGCGTCAAAACACATTGCTGCGCCAGTCAGCATCTTCTCCTAGAGATCTTTCAATGCATCTCCTTCCTGCAGAGCATGGAGATGGTAATCGTTGGTGCTACACACAGTGCAGCACTGAAATAGTAAGCAACTCGAATGGCCGTCTGAGTGATTTGCAATGTTCAGCCTGCAGAGACAGGTTATAGACACCAGAACCACTACCTTAAGCTGTAGTGGTTCTGGTGACTATTGTGTCCTTTTATGTAAAATTTTTCATCCATACTTTATCCATTATCTTTGTGTAGTGGTCTTTATTTTATAGGAAATTAAAACAAGCTTCTAAGTTCAGCCAGGTGGGAATTATCTTTCAGCTCCATCATGGTTGTGCAGTAAAATCCTTGGAAATTCAAATCTGAATTGCGATATTTAGGTTACATTTTTTCAAAATGTGACAATACCTGATCTGGATTATTTCTCCAAAATTGTTTGCCTAATTTTTGCAGTTTAGATTTCAGTTCAGAGCAATTTGGAGTTATGTCAGGCATAAAACGTTTATACCATTTGGGTATTTCTACACACTCCCAAATATGTACACAGGCATGCCCACATATACATGCATGCCAGCTGGCATATACACTCCCATACAAACATACAGGAATTCACAAACTACCAAACATACATTAACACCCTGAACTGATCAGCTGAACCAATCAAATTCTCTAAGCCAGTTAGGTTTTTGGCTCTGGCAATAAAATTTTAAATTCACATTGACTTCTCACACTGCTAAATAACCATGATAGTGTGCTGGGGTCCACCCTGGCGGCACAGGTTAGGATATATTGTATTACTGACACCATGCAGGAGGCTACAGCCAACCAAAAAGACCAAAAATGACATGAGCACTTCAACTGTATAGCTGTTGGATGCCCAGGCCCTGTCCATTTTCAAAGACTAGTGGACAAATACACAGAAGTGGCTGCAAAGAAAGACACTAAACAGAATTGGACACATTTTGCACATACTTACATGCAGAATGTTCCAGTCAATGGATTATTCAGCCTCTAGAGGCAACTGCAGAGATAGCAAACTACCAGTAACCATTACGTGATTATTATTATTTATATAGCTCCAGCAAATTCCATAGCGCTGTACAATGGGATGAACTGGTAGTGCAAGATGAATCTTTGACCACCCCAAGTGTAGTAGGTAGCAAAAACTACACGGTCTGTTTTATACCAAGGTGACAACAGAATAAAAAATAAAAAAAAAGTCTAAAATAGTAGTGTTTCAAAAAACAAAACAAAAAAAACATTAATTCATCACAATTTCAGCCTAATTTAAGTACTTTTATCAAATTTAGCTAACTAAGTCATAATGTAACGGAGTTTGTTTTAAATGAATGTTTTGTCAATTAGCCCTTATATTAATCATGCTACAGTCTCTGAGAACAAGGGAAGCTGTATCAAAAACATTAAAAAGGAAATCCTATATTAACGTTAAACTTTCTTTCACGATGGAGTAAATGATCTAGCAAATTATTGCCTGAAATGCTAATGCTATCAGTTTCACATCTGTAATTAATTGTTTTTTTTTGAACAACGCCAATATAAGTCTTGTCTGCAGTAGGTTTTTTTTTTTCCTATTAAAACACAAATTAACTTTAAATAAATAAATAAATGGTTTACATGCTGGAGCAGTTTTTATCTTCATGGTTGTGGTATTGCAATAATTATGGCTGTGCACATGTAAAATAATTGTATTATCTTTTTCATACAAAAAGCTACTAGACAATCCCCATAGGGTTATCCGAATCATATTTTTAAATCTGAATGGTAAAACTGAGGCTAAACCACTCAATATGTGATTATAAATTTAGTTGGATTATTTATTCAGATTATAAAGCCTAATCATTCACATTCAGATTTCCATGGTTTCTCAGAGCAGTAAAGATATTCTACTATAAACACACACGTAGCCATGCCATGCACAGCTATCAGTGTATAGAATGTGTTCTATTGCTAGTGCTCTTAGTATGGAGTTCCAGCACATAGAACTCGCTCTAATAAAACTACTTCCCGGCAGCCGGAAGTGACGTAGCGAACCCAGCCGCCGCCAGACTTGCCACCACTTGCAACGTCACTTCCTCCAGCCGGGCTCCCGCCATTGATATGTGATTGGTAATTCATTCTGTCATTCGGTTTCAGCACATATCCATGCCAATGGCTGCTTGTATTGTGTGGGGGTATATAGAGAGAGGGGGAACGGGTCACCTTCTCTGGGGGCTTCTAATGCTAAGGCCAGCTACACAGCCATGTACTATAGAGCCAAGAGGTTCTGCAGCAGGTTAAGGGCCGAGATGGAGAGTCCTGCACCTGTACGGGGGTCACGGGGGGCTGTATTTCATGGGAAATAAAATCTCTCTAAATTACTTTATAAAGGCATAGTGTACAGAATGTTAGAGGTGGGGGGGGCTCTCACAGCAGCCATATTTTCATGGAAAACTAAAAGCCTTTTACGTTTCCCATGGAAATGTTTATTCTGCAGATTGTAAAATGAAAAATATTCTAAATGGAAATTCTTATTACTACAAGGAGGAACCTTGTGATACTATGTTTATACTACACTTTTGATGTGCTGTCAAGCAATATAATTTATGTGCCCAGGAAAAAAAGTCTGGCGTATCTATTCAAAACTAACGTGTGTGTGAGTATATAGTTTCTTGCAGGGGAGGTTTTAGGTCCATTAAATACAATCAAGAGATTCTAACAGACCCAACATGTTTATTTTTAAGGCCTGCTTCTCATATTAGTTTAATGTAACTCTTCTTTAGCCTGACGGACCTCCATGCTGTAGTTTTATTCGGTTTTAGTATGATCAACCCCCATCCACCTGAAACCCCAAATCCACAAGATGTTCTTCAGAAGCTGAATCTCCCACCCCACAGTTGTCCAATTTTCTTTTAATATATTATTGTGACTGAAGTAATAACTCATTGTGTGACAATCATCCAAGATGTCAGGCGCTTTACCTAGAAACAAGATGTTCTGTAGTAGCTGATTTTTTTTTTTTTTTTTAAATCTGTTTGACAGCCTGAGATTGATCTCCAAGAGCCCTGCAAGATTTCTGAATCTTGACCTACAATAAAGGTAATCAGGCACCCACATACACATGTGGAAAATATACACTGTAAAACTGCATTATCAGATTAAGGAAATAGAAATCTGTCTGCAGCACCTTTTTTAAATAAAATAAAAATGCACAGATGCATTGCAGGAGGTCAGTCTTTCATCCCTAACCAGTTCTCCAGGATCTATTAAAGAGTTATCATTTTAAAAATCTCAATTTAAATCTATTAGGCAGAGAACAGATTATCATTCAGAGGCCGGAGAAATATCTAAGACAAAAAAAATCTTAAAACTCCACAAGGGTAAACTTTAAAAAAAAAAAAAAAAATCAGTATTAATTTGTTCTGTATGCAGTGCTGCAGAATATGTAGTACTTAACAAGAATAATATGTGGTCTTGTTTGCATTACAGCGATCTGTTGCTATAAATCGCTAAACCATAAATATAATACATTGGAGTCAATGTCTCGGCAAGCTTTATGTGCCTTGGCATTCCTTTGTTTTCTATTCTAGTATATCTAGTTCTAACCACAATATGTATGAGTGATTACTTGAATGCAGTATTTTCTTTAGAATTAATGCTGAAAGCCTCAATAATGTAACGATCAGCATCTTTGCAAGAACAATACTGTAGGTCATTGTATCAGGATTTTTCATTAATGTGTAACCCTTAAATAAGCTACATTTTCTGATACAGGTTTCTTTTTACATCTATTGAGATCAATAAAAAGAAAACAAAAGTATTGCTCATAAGAGTAGTAAAAAGCTAAGCCATATTAACATCTCAATCTAATGCATTTAGCTCATTCATTTATATTTTCACAACGAGTCACATTTATTTAACTGAATGGATACAGGAGATCCCCAATAAAGGTGCTGTTCCCAGGCCCCCAGAGACCATATATCTGCCTCTGGGGTTAACAGCAAAGAATATGCTTTAGGTAGGCTGTCATTAGTATGAGTTAACCCCTTGTTAACATCCTGTGTTGCCTGCAATCTTGGCATGCATTGCAAGCAGCCCTGTACTGAAGCCCTTGCTAGTAAAGACACAAAGTGAACGCACCATACTAGCGGCGCCTCCTGCAGTTGCAGCTCCTGGATGTCCGGGCTGCCTTTATTAAGGGGATCCTGCAAAACCAGCTTGGAGCTGCTGCTGCCACTGCTTTTCTGAATCCACTTTCCTCTTTCTGATTTGGGATCCAGGTCTTGATCCACCTTCTGCAGGTGCTTGATTGAAATCCACTCTGATCCCCCTTAATTACCACCACCCCAACAACCCCTTCTTCAGCTGTGGTAATCCAGGTGCTGTTTGTATCCTCCACACAATACAAAGTGAGAAATAAAATCCATTCCAGGTTATGATCCAGTTCTTGGTGCTGTTCCACTTTCCTGCTATTGATGTTTTAATCCAAGCTCAAGCAATCCAGCAACCCTGTTACGCTCAGGTGCTGCTGCTGATCCAGATTTGGTTTGTGCTGTACCCACTTCAAACTCAGATCATGCCAATCCACATAATTATGTTCTCCCTTCTGGGTTCTGGTCCAAAAAAAAAAAAAAAGGCCAAATTCCTTTATCCTTGGTGTTCTCAAACCAAGCTCAGTCCCACCTTTAGCTGCTGATCCATATGTTTATCTACCTTTCTGTCCATTCCCATTGCGACTTATGTTTCTTCTTCCTATCGGTATGTGGTCATTTACCACAGTGAATGCAAATGGAGAAAGAGAATAGAAGAAGAAAAGAAAAAAAAAAAAAAAAAGCAATCACTTAGGAAAAAAATAAAGCAATGCTGCCTTTGAGTCCAGGTTTGATGTGAGCAGTTGTAGTACATAAATAGCAGTGCTGTGGCTGCAAGCTAAGACAGTCTGCAGTAGGCTGCATTAAGGAGAAGGGTTAGTTCCTCCCCCTCCACTCACTGAGCTGGCCATGCCTAGGGGATGGGGCAGCCTCTTATTCCTCCTCCTTTAAGTTGAATTTGTGCTGCCCTTACTAAGAGGGAGGGAAGATTAGAAGGAGGTGGAGGGCAGCAGCAGGGAGATGGAAGCAGCATGTATAGCTGAGGCTTGTTCTCCCCTCGTCTTCTACAGTCTGTCTGCTTCTCTCTTTCCCTGTCTCATTACACTGCGTCTGATAGCTGCAAATACTATGGAGCATGCGTGTTCGAGGCGCTGCCTGACACTCAGACATAACAGGGTGATAGAGAAGGAGAGGAAGGGAGGGTTTGCAGAAGAGGAGGGGAAAGAAAGAAAGAAGAAAAAAGGAAGGAGGGGACTTTATGGGGTGGTTTGGAGGTTAGAAATACAGGGTTGGGGTTTATGAGCAGGTTGAAATTAGGTATTGGGCTGGGGTAAAAAAGGTGAGTGACGAAAGGAGAGTGCAGACCAAACAGCAGGAGATAAGTAAGCAATGGAAAAAGTAGGGAAGTGATACAAAGCCAAAGGGACATTCCAGACTGAATGAAAGGGAAAGCTGAAAGAAACAGTGAGTAATGAAAGAACGGCAAAGTAACCAAGGTTTCAGGCACAAAGGTAGCTTGAGGAAAAAAAAATGAAATGGTTCAGTTGCAAATTACGTGAGAAAACAGTGGAGTGGATGGCACAGTTTGCAAAGGATTAGAATCATCTGAATGGATATTTAACGCAGTTAACTGAGTGGTACCTTGAGCATTATTAAACATGTTGGCTACCAGTAGTTTGGCAAGGTTCTGTTTAACCCTACTGCCAAAAACAATATTCTGGCATCGTCTACTGGGTTTCTTCACTAAACTCCACAAATTCAGAATAATTATCCTTGTTGTGACTATAGATGAATTGAAGGATTTTTTTTATTTTAATTTTAGCATGAATTTTGCCATCTGATTTAATTGTGTAATTGTATATTTTTATGTGCAGTATGAGTACAAGCTCTGGTCATGAGGTCCAGCATTTTCAACAACACCAGTTTGACAGTTTGGATGTCTGTGTTCTTTCTAATATGATATGAATTGCTGCCAAACTAGCTTCTGTGTACTACAACTCCTCCCGGTGCGAGCTTTGTCATGGTAGCTTTTCTAAAAAATTCTTGGACTGCGCTGCCTAAATTCAGGCAGTCTAAGAATTTTTTAGAAAAGCTACCATGACAAAGCTCGCACCAGGGGGAGATGTAGTAAACAGCAACACGTTTATCAGTAACAGTAGGGTTGAGAAGAACCACCATGTTTACTTAGGCAAACTTTGCACTCCAGATGGTGTGGACTACATTTCTCATAATGCGCTTACAGCCGTAATGCTAACAACATAATGGGAGATGTAGTCCACAACATGAATGCTGAAGGTTGTCTATCTCTGTCTGAGACTAATGCTGTAGGTAGCTGGGCAGTGTATAAAGTTATTAGCTTTCACTTTTTATTAGCAACACTTTATCTTGCTGAAATGCTTTATGTGTGAAGAGTGTCTTCTTTTTTTAATTTTACATAAAGTGCAGATTTAAAGGGACACTCCAGACCCCTAAGGACTTGCTTTATGTGGGAAGAGTGTCTTCTTCTTCCTTTTTTTTTTTTTTTCTTCCCATTTCACAAAAAGTGCAGATTTCAACAGAACTTGTCATTTTTATAAATTAACCTTGTTACACCCCTTGGCTGTCAATAAGAAAAATGGTTCTGTTACTTCCTGGTTTACATAGCTCAGTGGAGCTAACTCCAAAGGCAGCAATTTCCCAGTGCACCTGCCATGCAAAGACTTTTCATTGTGCTGCATTGGAAAGTCTGTGATAGGACAGTCAGAAAGTCTGGGCTGAGGAAGAAGAGGAGGGCTTGTAAAGGCAGCAGACAAGAGATCTGCAGATTTTGCAAGCTATTTTTAAATATACCCCTTATGAAAAATGCATTATAAAATAAAAACATGGTTTATTTGGGGGTATATCTACTAAACAGGGATTTAAAAATAATTATGTATTTGGGCAGTGAAGTTTCCCTTTATTCAATGCCAAAAATCCTACAAAGTCATTATCAAGGCAATATTAAAGCCAAATATGTGTGAATATATAGAAATCAACCACACAGCACCATTTGAAGCATCAAACCCCTACTGTAAGCACATCCCGAAAAACCCAGAAGTGATGTCCACACACCAAGTAATTACACTTCATGTACTCCCCCAGAACGGCTATGAAGAGACAGGGAGCGGAGGAGAGAAGATGGAGCCTGGACTAGCGGCAGCCCACTCTTATCAGCCACAGCCAACCCTTGTTTAGTGTCACCTGCTGCTTAGTCACACAGGGAAGCCACCATCTTGCATTGTGATTGGACTGCCACAGAAAGTCTGGACTGGGTAGCAAGGGGGGAGGTATTGCAAAGACAGCAGGTAAGAGAACTAAAGCTTTTGCAAGATGTTTTTGGATACACCCCAATGAGAAAATGCATAATTAAATGCATGCATGTGTTTGGGGTTGTTTTATCTACTGAACAGTATTTTTTATTTTTTTTTGAGTAGTGGAGTATCCCTTTAAACTTAAAATTTGAATTTCTGCTAATTCTCACTTTAGTGAATATACCTAAATGACTTGCCTTGTTGTATGTAGAATTTATATGCTGTTGTGTAGAAATCGGTTAAAGGGATAGTATAAGGTAAGGAATACAAAGCTAAATTCCTTACACTATAGCTTAATCACCCTCCCGGTAGTGGAAGGATTACAAAACATTACTATAGTCTGCGCTGGGTCAATGCTCCGCCTTCTCCCACGTCACCTGGCGGCGGGGAGGGGTGCTAATGCATGTGAGCGCATTAGTCCCTCCCCATAAAAAAACATCATTGTAAAACTTTCCTATAGGGCTTTTACTCACGCTGGTTGTCCTCATGCAGAGCCTGAGGACATCCAGCATCAGGCGACCAAAAGTCGGTTAGCCACTGGAGGCAGTCTTAGTACTGAAATGTAATAATTGCAGTTACCGTATATACTCGAGTATAAGACGAGTTTTTCAGCACATTTTTTGTGCTGAAAAACACTCACTCGTCTTATACTCGAGTCAGTTGTCTGAATTATGGCAATTTTCATTGCCATAATACAGACAAGGACCGGGGGCTGTCAGGAAGCTGTAACTTACCTTCACCGCAGCTCCTGTCAGCTCCCTTCTCTCTCCTCCGTCCGTGCAGCTCCCAGGTCAGCTTCCTCTGCAACTCTCGCGAGAGCCGCGGGGTCAGAGCATTGCCACGGGTTACCGCTTCCTGACAGCCCCGCTCCTACAGCCCATCCACTGGACCACCAGGGAGTGAGAGCCCCCCTCCCTGGCCAGCTAACAAGCAGGGAGGGGGGACGAAAATAAATAAATAAATAATAATAATAATAATAATAATAACATTAAAAAAATATACATTACAATAGTTAATAAAATGCCCACCCCCACCAATGCTCTGCACTCACACACTGCATTCATACACACACTCATACACACTGCACTGCATTCATTATATATGCACACTGCATTCATACATACATACACACACTGCATTCACACTGCACTCATACACACACTGCACTGCATTCATTATATACACACTGCACTCATACACACACTGCACTGCATTCATTATATACACACTGCACTCACACACTGCACTCATATACACACACTGCACTGCATTCATTATATACACACTGCATACACACTGCACTCATACACACACACTCCATTCATTATATACACACTGCACTCATACATACACACTGCATACACACTGCACTCATACACACACTGCACTGCATTCATTATACACACACTGCACTCATATACACGCACTGCACTCATATACACGCACTGCACTCATATACACGCACTGCACTCCATTCATTATATACACACAGCATTCATATACACACTGCATTCATACACACACACACACACACACTGCATTCATTATATACACACACTGTAAATAAATATTCAGTTAATATAACTTTTTTAGGATCTAATTTTATTTAGAAATTTACCAGTAGCTGCTGTATTTTCCACCCTAGTCTTATACTCGAGTCAATAAGTTTTCCCAGTTTTTTGGGGTAAAATTAGGGGCCTCGGCTTATATTCGGGTCGGCTTATACTCGAGTATATACGGGTACTCAAAAAATGCAGTGATATCCGTTGCAGCACGAAGTAGGAAAGGCAAAGGAAAGTGCCTATAATATTATTATTATTTTTTTTCCAAGCAGTTCCTTTTGTATTGGGATCCCTCTTTGAGACAGCAGCTTTTCCTTTGGTAGCATATGCATTCTACATAATATAAGACAGCGTGATAAAGGGATATCTGAGCACTCCACGTCTAAAATTGTTAAGGACAAACAAAATAAGCAAAAATAACTAAAATAAGTTTATTCTCTAAACAGTTGATTGAAAACCAAGTTATAACATTTCAGGCCTACAGGAACACTCCTCTCCCCCCCTTCCCCAACTTTTTTTTTTTTTATTTAAACAGCTGCTTAATAGATATGCCCCAAATTAAAACATGCATGAATATAATTATATATAACCAAATAACACGCTCACCCTCGTTGCACAGTGCAAAAAAAAAAAAAAGATATATTAAAAGGAATAATTACCAAATATAATTAGAGTAGAAAACACAAGGGTTCCTCAAAACACGATATACAAAAAAGTGTATCTACAAAATATAAAGGGGCGCATGTGCATTAGGTCTCCTCCGCCGGCTGACGTCGGCGGGGCAGGATCGTGGGCTAAGCCTGACCCAGCGCGCGCTGGATTCAGGTAAGTCACTGAAGGGGTTTTAACCCCTTCAGCAACATGGGAAAGGGGCACTGCAGGGACCTGCAATGCCAGGAAAACGGATATGTTTTCCTGGCACTGGAGAGTCCCTTTAACCCCTTAAGGACCAAACTTCTGGAATAAAAGGGAATCATGACATGTCACACATGTCATGTGTCCTTAAGGGGTTAAGGACCGGACTGTTTTGGCCATGTTGTACGATAAGGACCAGGGCTCTTTTAACACTTTTGTGGTGTTTGTGTTTAGCTGTAATTTTCCTCTCTCATTTACTGTTCCCTTACAAATTATATATTGGTTTTTTTCAGGACAAGAAGGTCTTTCTTTACATACCATTATTTGTATCATGTCATATAATTTACTTTAAAAAAAAAATAATAAAACATGGTGAAAAATTAAAAAAAACAAACATTTTTTATGACTTTTACTTGAAAAATCTTTTACTTATCTACAAAAGCTAATGAAAAAACCTGCTAAATAGATTAAACATTTTGTCCTGAGTTTAACCCCTTAAGGACACAACTTCTGGAATAACATGGAATCATGACGGACCAGTGTTTACATGCTCTTTTTTGCAAGTTATATTGTATAAGTTCAAGTAGGAAATTGCTATTTCAAAATATATCAATAGTGACATTGTAACACTGTTATAAATCTCTGAATCACACTTCACATGTATATATTTTCTTTGAAGTAGACAACCCAGGGTATTCAATATCCAGTCTTTTTTAGTAGCCACTTAGTCACAAACTCTGGCCAAAGTTAACATTTAGATTTGCTTGTGTGTTAAAAATGCAAAAACAATTATAAAAGCTAACCTAGGCCAGCGATCGGGTAAGTAAATATTTCCGTTATAACGGTCCTGAACCGTCATCGGTCCTCAAGGGGCTAAAGGAACAATATAGTGTCAGGAATAAACACATGTATTCCTGACACTATAGTTTTAAAATAACAGCTTAGGGCCCAAGTCCTCCTCTCTTTTTCTTTAAAAAAAAATAAAAATTACTTACCTTTCTTCTAGTGCCAGCTGGCCCCTCCCCACCTCCTTGGCTGAGATCATTAAATTTAATATTGGTCATAACAGCCAATCCAATGCTTTCCCAAAGGAAAGCATTGGGAGAATTGGCGCATGCACGGCAAAACCCCATGCTGTTCCAATCAGCATCTCATCCTAGAAATGCATTGAATCAGTGCATCTCTATGGAAAATATTCAGCGTCTCCATGCAGAACGTGTAGACGCTGAACAGCAGTTCTGCACACGGTGCAGCACTACTGACTCAGGAAGCAATTCTAGTGGCTGTTTTGAAAAGGCATTGTTTTCATTAAAAATCCTGCTGGGAAAGGCTGTAGACACCAGAACAATTACATTAAAGGATCACTATAGTGTCAGGAAAACAAATCGGTTTTCCTGACACTATAGTACCCTGAGGGTGCCCCCACCCTCAGGGTCCCCCTCCCGTGGTGCTGAAGGTTAAAACCCCTTCAGTTACTCACCTTCTTCCACCGCAAGGGCTCCTTTACCTCTCCTCCCCCACCGACGTCAGCTCCCCCGTCTGATGTCAGCGGAGTGGAATGCGCATGTGCAGGCAGTGCCGCACGCGCATTCAAAGTGTCCATAGGAAAGCATTTTTCAATGCTTTCCTATGACGCTCTGCGTAATGGAGGCATAATATGCCTCCAGCGTCGCAGATGCGCCTCTAGTGGCTGTCCGGAAGACAGCCACTAGACGCTGGCTTAACCGCAAATGTAAACATAGCAGTTTCTCTGAAACTGCTATGTTTACAGCAGGCAGGGTTAACCCTAGAGGGACCGATTTCTTCTATTATATCTACATCTATATTTATGCTGTTTGTTCACCTTTTTACAATAAATCATCCTTTTTACCTTCTACCATCTGGAGTCCTGTTCTAATTATCTGCTGATCGTGGAGTGGAAAGTTTGATCAATAGCCCCCCAACTACTTTGGGGGAGGCACCCTATGAGCGCTGTTTTCATCATCATCTCGTGAGTGCATTTTATGTGGCGCATAATACATTGTTTTTACTGTATTACACTATTTTGTGTTTATTTTCCTTTGTTTTAGATTCATACAGCCGTATCCCAATATATTCGCTCTGTGGTTTTCTATTAACCCTAGAGGGACCTGGCACTCAGACCACTTCATCAAGCTGAAGTGGTCTGGGTGACTATAGTGACCCTTTAATTTTGGCAGTGGAGAGTCCTTTTAAACATGACTGGAGTTTGCTGTAGTTCTCTTAACATAAACAATTTAAACTGTATTTCCTATAAGGGACAATATAGACACCCAGACTACTTCATCTCATTGAAGTGGTCTGGGTGGAGTGGCCCTATCGGTTTAACCATGCAATGAATATTATTGCAGTTATTGATGAACATCCTCATGCTATGCTTGAGGACATCCAGCATTGGCTAAAACGCCATAGGAAAGCACTGATTCACTGCTTTCCTATGAAGTTGTCCTGACATCAGCCGACGTCTGGGGAGGAGGATCTTGACAAAATGCCAAAGGACATCGGTGCTGGGTTCAGGTAAGTAACAGAAGGGTTTTCAACACTTTCTTTGCGGTGGGGATGGAGGTGTGAAAACACACACACACACCACACACACCACACAACACACTCCCCCCCCCCCCCCCCCCCCCAATCGTTGGGTATAATAACGCTAGGGATACAATTTCAGATTCCTAGCCCATAGTTTCCCTTAAAGGAACACTTCCTTGATTTAAATTTTCTTTTTTTCTACATTTAAGTAGATATATTTAGTAAGCAGGAGTGTTCCTTTAACACTGTAGTAAGTGTCATACTTACCGGGATTGTGCTCTCCAGCTACCACAGGTGCTGTGGTCAGCTACTCCCAAAATGGACATGTACCAAATGGTTGAGCCTGGTGAGGGTTCCAATTCAGATATAATAGTAGGTAAAATGTTTTTGCCTCAGATGCAGATTGCCACCAGAGCAGGTAGATGATTATTATGAGTGTTTTAAAAGCCTCAATGTTCCCTGCTAGGATTGCTTGACCCACCATATTTTTCTATAGGGTTATTCACGAAGGTGTGAATTTCAAATGTATTGAAAGTGAATTTAAATGTAAGATCCTAGTAATCTAACTGTAAAAATTCTCTAATCGGCTACACTTACAATTTGGTCACTCTGGCCTCAAGTTTCACATTCACTTTGAATTCTCACTTAGTGAATAAGCCTAGACACGTCACTTAGAAAATCAGGTAGAAAATCAAGTCATTCGTCATGATTCTGGCATCATTCTGTTGTACCGCTGGCAGAACTCATGGTGTGACCACCAGCATTATGTCTATCAAGTAAAGTATAGTGGATATGCAAATCCAGTTACCAGTTCAGAAGACATGCAGATAAAATTTAGTGGGTTAATAAACATAGGGGTATGGTTTTGAAAATTTGGAAATTGTATAAAGCACAGGGGTGACACCACTTCAACACCTGCGTCCGTCAGCATTGTCTAAAAAAGACTCAATAAGAGTCATTATAGGTTGCTCAGAATATAGACATATCTGTGTTTGTACTAGAAATGTGCGATTAGATCTTTAATGGTGTGTTAACAAACGCTCAAGTTCACAAGAACTCAACGTCACCCAAACCCCGTCTTGCTGATTTTCAGATCCCAGGTTTGGAAAACCGCACTGTAACTCTTGGACGGATTGATTTGTACGGGAGTAGATTATAAGGAAATTGATTTGTTTGATCCAGCTGAAACACATTTGTGCACAGTCTACCACACAGCTGTCCTTTTGTGCTTATTATAGTTTGCCATAGGCAGGTGAAGAAGATCTGAAGATTATGACCTCTTAATTAGCCATCAGCCTTTGAAGGGACAATAAAGAGAGTGGAAGGCTATACCTTTGTCATGATAGATGGCCATTTGACTTGATACTGCAAGTAAGGCAGTCCACTAAATGCAGATCCAGATCATTTTCAGAAATTTATCTGAATGCCCATTAACAAGTTGGAGCCATCTGCTAAAAATAATTCTGAAAATGGAATGTTTTCAAGCATGAACTGACCAATAATTGTCTCTAAATTGCCATATTTTCAGAGTGCTACTTCTAGGATTCTTTTCATTCAGTAATTGGATAGAAGAAGATGTAGTGCCCGAATTGAAATCTCTTCCCAGAAATTGCAAATCTTTGAGCTTAGCATCTGTGGTTAGTAAGTGATAATGTTAAGAAATTCCTTGTCATTAGTAGTAATCAACTTTTTTTTTTTTTTTTTTTAAACTGACCATGTCAAATTATGATAACTGCATTCTATTTGTGTTGCAGTGGATGTGACCAACTTTAGATATATATTTTTATTCTTGGATAGTGCATTAGCTTAAAGATAGAATGAGTGTTGATGCTAATGAAAGATTTTCACATTGGACAAAAGTGGAAAATGGAGTCCATGCAGTGTCAACTTCTTTTAAATTTGTTTGTCAATGATTTTGCTATAGCCATTGAGCCAAGTGTCAGCATTTGCAGATGACACAAAACTAGTTAAGGAAATGCGGAGTGAGCAGTCCATTGGCAGATGAGGTTTAAAGTGGCTGTGGCTCTTTCATCTTTTGGGTGAATATGCAAAGAACTTCTAGGGTGACAGCTGTGCTTAGGATTGGTGGCACAATGGAAAGTAGTTATACTTACTTGATCCTGTCCACTGAATGGAAGGATGGCATTAGTTCTCCAGAAACTATAACCACCTCAATGAGATCAGGCAGCTACTTTGCCTTGGGTAGCCCTTTAGCTTTGCCCTACCTACCACTTTCGCTATTATTTTTATTAGGACAGGTAGGAGACTTCAAAAAATACTGAATGCCTACAATATCCAGGGTTGTAAGCAAACGTTCTTGAAACCCTCATATTCTGCCCCCCCCCAAAAAGATAAGCTTTCAAAATAAATGTATAAAGATCTATCATGATGATAGAAGAAAAACAAAATCCAATAGTTCATTTCGATAGACTGACACTTCCTTAATATGTATATGGCTGGAAGCATATGTAAAAATACAGCTATTTACATGCTGTGGGTCTCATTTTGGAAGGGACGTGACAGTAGCCTAGAGTAATAAATATATCCTGTTCTTGTAAGAGGACAGACACAAAATTGGAGGCATGCCCCCAGTACTATACTCATCCAGGTAATAAACTGAAATATTTACGAACATATTTTTTCATAAACATGAAATGAAATCTGTAATTATCTTTACCGTAGTGAGTGTTGATGGAGTCATTGGGGGACTATTACTGTGCTATTGAAAGGCTTTCTTCATAACACCATATTAATGTATTTCATTAGAAGGATTGCTGACCTCTATGCGCTCTTAAAAGCATAACATTAAATAGCTCAAAGGGGACACCCTGGGCATTAATGCTACTTTAATGCATTTGAAAGATTTTGGCCCTTTATTAAAATGCAGTATTATTTAGTTTTTGCATGCTCAAATGTTTATAGTTTTTGCAAAAAAGATAAATGTTTTGTAGAATGCTGCACAATTTTCCCGCCTCGTTAGCCACGCATCCTCATGTCATCAACATCTTCTTATAAAAGTTATGCACACATTCTCAGTCCAAACAGCACAGAGTGGGCAGCTTTGAATTCACAATGTGCTGAAAGTAAGAGAAACTGCATACCGTATATTGGTGTGGTGTTTAGGCTCACGGGTCGCGCGCGAGTTAGCACTTTTTCCTGTTGGTTATGGACCTTAGCCTGCATGAGGCCTACTGTGTATGAGAGTGTTATGCCGATATCTAGGGGTGCTTGAGTTATTGTTTCGTGTGGCCTATGTCATCTACTCCGTATGTTGCTGCGTTTTGTCTGGAGTGCCAGTTCTCGTTATTATGGGAGTGGTCAGTCTGTCCCTCTGTTCCCCCCCCACCCCCCTCTCCTGCCATATTGTTGTTCCCTGCTCAGTTCATAGTGTGGCTATGCTGCCCCACAAAGTTTAGGTTCTCGTGTGCGTGCTCTCGTGTCGCTTTGGCCCTTTACCATGGAAGGGGTGGAACGTCCCCTGGTGGTTTCCTCCCTGTTTCGCTTTTTGTAATCTCCATCTCCTTGGCCCAGTCTTCTGTCAAGCCATGTGTTCGTTTGCTGGTGTCCGTCTGTTTATGATAGCATTAGTGTGAGTAGGCCTGATTTCGCGTTTTGTTGTGTGCCCGTAGTCCTATCGTATGGTGGCGTGTCTGCCCCGTCTGTATATCTTGTCGTTTGTTGCTAGTCTTCTTACTGCATATCCTTTTCCCTTGATCTGTTGTGTGGTTTAGTAAGAGCTTTTTTGCGTGTCTGTAGTTGTTCATATTATTTTTTTTATTTTTTTTTCGCTACATTTTCTTTGGTTGCCCAGTGTGTGTTTGTTGTGAATGTTGCTTCTTTGTGTGCTCCGTGGTTTGTGTATTAGTTGTGTATCCCCCACTTTGGAGTTCGTGTCTCTCTGCTCTAGTCTTGTTTCATATCTGCTTCTAGTGTGCTAGCTCCCGTTTCTTCTTTACCTTTATGTTATGTGTGTGTGGATATCTTCTCCCCTTGAGAGGAGGGAATGGGGGGGGGAGAGGATGAAGGGGGGGGGGGAGAGGATGAAGGGGGGGGGGGAGAGGATGAAGGGGGGGGGGGAGAGGATGAAGGGGGGGGGGGGAGGATGAAGGGGGGGGAGAGGATGAAGGGGGGGGGAGAGGATGAAGGGGGGGGGAGAGGATGAAGGGGGGGGGAGGATGAAGGGGGGGAGAGGATGAAGGGGGGGGGAGGATGAAGGGGGGGGGAGGATGAAGGGGGGGGAGAGGATGAAGGGGGGGGAGGATGAAGGGGGGGGAGGATGAAGGGGGGGGGAGGATGAAGGGGGGGGAGAGGATGAAGGGGGGGAAGAGGATGAAGGGGGGGAAGAGGATGAAGGGGGGGGAGAGGATGAAGGGGGGGGAGAGGATGAAGGGGGGGAAGAGGATGAAGGGGGGGGAGAGGATGAAGGGGGGGGGAGAGGATGAAGGGGGGGGAGAGGATGAAGGGGGGGGAGAGGATGAAGGGGGGGGAGAGGATGAAGGGGGGGGAGAGGATGATGGGGGGGGGAGAGGATGGGGGGGGGAGAGGATGGGGGGGGAGAGGATGAAGGGGGGGAGAGGATGGGGGGGGAGAGGATGAAGGGGGGTAGAGGATGAGGGGGGGGAGAGAGAGGATGAAGGGGGGGAGAGAGAGGATGAAGGGGGGGGGGAGAGGATGAAGGGGGGGGGGAGAGGATGAAGGGGGGGGGAGAGGATGAAGGGGGGGGGAGAGGATGAAGGGGGGGGGGGGAGGATGAAGGGGGGGGAGAGGATGAAGGGGGGGAGAGGATGAAGGGGGGGGGAGGATGAGGGGGGGGAGAGGATGAAGGGGGGGGAGGATGAAGGGGGGGAGGATGAAGGGGGGGGGAGGATGAAGGGGGGGGGGAGAGGATGAAGGGGGGGAAGAGGATGAAGGGGGGGAAGAGGATGAAGGGGGGGGAGAGGATGAAGGGGGGGGGAGAGGATGAAGGGGGGGGAGAGGATGAAGGGGGGGGAGAGGATGAAGGGGGGGGAGAGGATGAAGGGGGGGGAGAGGATGATGGGGGGGGGAGAGGATGGGGGGGGAGAGGATGATGGGGGGGGGAGAGGATGGGGGGGGGAGAGGATGGGGGGGAGAGGATGGGGGGGGGAGAGGATGGGGGGGGAGAGGATGAAGGGGGGGAGAGGATGAGGGGGGGGGGAGAGGATGAGGGGGGGGAGAGAGAGGATGAAGGGGGGGAGAGAGAGGATGAAGGGGGGGAGAGAGAGGATGAAGGGGGGGGGGAGAGGATGAAGGGGGGGGGAGAGGATGAAGGGGGGGGGGAGAGGATGAAGGGGGGGGGGGAGAGGATGAAGGGGGGGGGGAGAGGATGAAGGGGGGGGGGAGAGGATGAAGGGGGGGGGGGGGAGAGGATGAAGGGGGGGGGGGGAGAGGATGAAGGGGGGGGGGAGAGGATGAGGGGGGGGGGAGAGGATGAGGGGGGGGGGAGAGGATGAAGGGGGGGAGAGAGGATGAGGGGGGGGGGAGAGGATGAAGGGGGGGGGGGAGAGGATGAAGGGGGGGGGGAGAGGATGAGGGGGGGGGGGAGAGGATGAGGGGGGGGGGAGAGGATGAAGGGGGGGGGGGGAGAGGATGAAGGGGGGGAGAGGATTACACGTGAGTTTACAGAGGAAGAGGTTCTATTTCAACTGTCAAAAGTAAAGACAAATAAGTCAATGGGACCAGATGGAATACACCCAAAGCTATTAAAAGAGCTTAGTGGTGTACTAGCAAAACCATTAACAGATTTAATTAACCAATCATTGATAACAGGAGTAGTCCCAGAAGATTGGAAGTTAGCGAATGTTGTGCCCATTCACAAGAAAGGTAGTAGGGAGGAGTCGGGCAACTATAGGCCAGTAAGCCTTACTTCAGTAGTGGGGAAAGTGATGGAAACCATGTTAAAGGATAGGATTGTTGAACATCTAAAAACACATGGATTTCAAGATCAGAGACAACATGGGTTTACTTCAGGGAGATCATGCCAAACTAATCTTATTGATTTTTTTTGATTGGGTAACTAAAATTATAGATCAGGGTGGTGCAGTAGACATTGCTTACCTAGATTTCAGTAAGGCTTTTGACACTGTTGCACATAGAAGGCTTATCAATAAACTACAATCTTTGAGTTTGGATTCCAATATTGTTGAATGGGTAAGGCAGTGGCTGAGTGACAGGCAACAGAGGGTTGTAGTCAATGGAGTATATTCGAAGCTTGGGCTTGTCACCAGTGGGGTACCTCAGGGATCTGTACTTGGACCCATTCTCTTTAATATTTTTATTAGTGATATTGCAGAAGGTCTTGATGGTAAGGTGTGTCTTTTTGCGGATGATACTAAGATATGTAACAGGGTTGATGTTCCAGGGGGGATAAGCCAAATGGCTAATGATTTAGGTAAACTAGAAAAATGGTCAGAGTTGTGGCAACTGACATTTAATGTGGATAAGTGCAAGATAATGCATCTTGGATGTAAAAACCCAAGGGCAGAGTACAGAATATTTGATAGAGTCCTAACCTCAACATCTGAGGAAAGGGATTTAGGGGTGATTATTTCTGATGACTTAAAGGTAGGCAGACAATGCAGCAGGAAATGCTAGCAGAATGCTTGGTTGTATAGGGAGAGGTATTAGCAGTAGAAAGAGGGAAGTGCTCATGCCATTGTACAGAACACTGGTGAGACCTCACTTGGAGTACTGTACACAGTACTGGAGACCCTATCTTCAGAAGGATATTGAGAGGATGAAGGGGGGGAGGAGGAGAGAGGATGAAGGGGAGGGGGGAGAGGATGAAGGGGAGAGGATGAAGGGGGGGAGGAGGAGGGAAGAGAGGATGAAGGGGGGGAGGAAGGGGGGGAGGGGGGGGGAGGAAGGGGGGGAGGAGGGGGGAGAGGATGAAGGGGGGGAGCGGTGGGGGGAGAGAATGAAGGGGGGAGGAGGAGGGAGGAGAGGATGAAGGGGGGAGGAGGGGGGAGAGGATGAAGGGGAGGGGGGAGAGGATGAAGGGGAGGGGGGAGAGGATGAAGGGGAGGGGGGAGAGGATGAAGGGGAGGGTGGAGAGGATGAAGGGGAGGGGGGAGAGGATGAAGGGGGGAGAGGATGAAGGGGGGGGGAGGAGGAGGGATTGAGGAAGTCTGTCTCCCCCCCGTGGCGCGTCCGGGCCCCCTCTTATGCTCGCTCTCAGTTGGGCCCACTCTTTCTGTGTCATGTCTTAAGTGATATACAATATCCAGGACGTCCACAATTACGTGTGTTTATCTTCCCTGCCTAGTGTTCCTGCTATTTTGGCTTCTGCCCTTCTTATGTTTTCTACTTTATTCTTCCATTGTTCTATTGTTGGTATATGTTCTCTCCTCCAGTGCAATGGAATCAGGGATTTAGCCACATTTAGCAGGTGTCTCAGGATTGACTTTTTGTAATAGGGTATGGGTCGTTCTGTGTGGTGTATGAGGGCAGCCCCCATTATCAGCTCTGTAGGGTCTCCTATGATGTGTCCAATTTCCTGTTCAATGTTCCCCCAGTACGGTTTTATTTTATCACAGTCCCACCAGATGTGCTTCAAGGTTCCGGGGCCGTTTCCGCATCTCCAGCAGATGTTCGGGATTGTTGGTGTGTAGCGGTTAATCAGGGAGGGTGTGCGCTTGTATGCATATATATATAGCTGGATGAAGGGGTGACAGTGTATTGTATGGAGGGGGCAGTCAGTGTGTGTGTATGAGGATGATAGGGTGTGTGGGCAGGCAACAGGGTGCATGCATGTGGGGAGTGACGGGGTGTGTGTGGAGAGGTGACAGGGGGTGTGTGTGGAGTGGTGACAGGGGGCGTGAGGGGGCTGTGACAGGGGAGCGTGAGGGGGCTGTGACAGGGTTTGTGGGGGGTGGGTACACAGTGGGGATGGCTGCGAGAAGGTAGGGGGGCTGTGAGGTGGGTAGGGGATCTGTAAGTGAGTAAGGGGCAGGGGGGCTGTGAGTAGGTAGAGGTTCTGCAAGGTGGGTAGGGGGGCTGCAAGGTAGGTAGGGGGCTGTGAGTGGGTAGGAGTACTGTGAGGTTAGTAGGTGGGCTGTATAGTGGGTACGGGGGCTCACTGACTCAGTGACTAACAGACACACACATACTCATTCATTGACAGACACACACTGACAGATCTACACACACAGACTCACTGACAGCCAGACACACGCACATCACAAACACACATTTCCCCTAAACACTCACAGATTATTTTTTAAAATCCACCCAGCCTCCCTACATTTGGGAGAGCTGGGTGGATTTTTTACCTGGGTTTCAGTGGGGCTGATGGCCGGGCTGTACGGGCAGGAAGGCAGGTGAGAGGTTAAAGTCCAGGCGGGCGGCGAGGGAGCATTGATTTGTGAGCTCTCCCTGCTCAGCTCCATCGCGCTCCGCAGAGTGATGCAGGGAGCCTGAATATGACATCATATTCCGTCTCCCTGCATCACTCTGTGGCTTGCGAGGATGCTGACCAGTGAGAGCTCACAAATCAGCGCTCTTTCCCCAATCGCTTGGAGTTCAACCGGCTGCCTGCCCCGTGGCTAACAAGCCAAATGCCTTGTTAGCCTGGCTGACAAACAAATCCTGCAGGACCACTAACGGGAACAGCATTCCTGCTGTGAAAAAAGTGCAGGAACGCCGTTCCCACGCATTCCTGCAGGACTCGAGCCCTGGTTATTTTCAATCCTATTGGACCCCATGAGTCTAAGTCTTCCAAACTCTTTATAGGATTTCGGCACAGATTGCTTTGTCTTGATTTTACCAGCAGGGTCTATTAGTTTCTTATTTTATTATTATTTATTATTGCCATTTATATAGCGCCAACAGATTCCGTAGCGCTTTACAATATTATGAGAGGGGGATTTAACTATAAATAGGACAGTCACAAATAAACTTACAGGAACAATAGGTTGAAGAGGACCCTGCTCAAACGAGCTTACATTCTATAGGAGGTGGGGTGTAAAACACATTAGGACAGGAATTTACAATCAAATAAGGTGGGCTGCCCTTTTGGAGAGGGCAAGAGACAGGTATGTGAGGTAAGGGTTAGTCTTGGAGGCCATAAGCTTTCCTAAAGAGATGGGTTTTAAGGCACTTCTTAAAAGATGCAAGACTAGGGGAGAGTCTGATGGCGGTAGGCAGGCTATTCCATAGGAAGGGAGCCGCCCGCGAGAAGTCCTGCAAGCGCGAGTTGGCCGTACGAGTGCGGACAACGGACAGGAGGTGGTCACGGGCAGAACGGAGAGACCGAGAAGGGACATACCTATTGTTCACTGGTTCACTGTCTCAGCTGCCGAGTCATACTTAACCTTGCATCATGTTCTATGCAGTTTAAACTGTTTTTTTAACAAAAACTGCGAAACATATGCAGACATTATTTATATGCTGGTCATTTTAATGTACTTAGAAACATTTATGTTAATGATTGTGTATTTTCTTCTTCAGCGGTCCAGCCAATGCCAAGTCTCCCAAACTCATAGGCTTGTTTTAGACCAGTTTGTTTCTAAATGTAATACTTTGGACTTTTTGAGGTATCATCCAGTAAAATGAATTTGAACATTTGTGCAATATTCTCCACTCTTTTTTTTCTTTCTGTACTGCATTCATAGACTTGCTTAGTAAATCATTTAATTTACTGCTTGTTTGACATGATTTATCAAGTTATATTGCGTTTTTGTTGAACTCTGTTTGAGTGGAATTATTGCCCAACATATTATTGGACAAGTTAACTGATCTTGTTCCTAAAGCTAAAACATGCCATCTTGCTTAAGGCCAAGTTGTTGTGATCTACTGAGCTTGCTATGCAGAGTATTTTACATGTGACATGCCTACGTTTGAAATATTACGTTGTATCTTGACACTGCCCTGTTTTGGTGTATGTACCAACTGGTCTGTAATGCTAGCATTGCTGTTACACAAGGCACAGCTATTTCTCGGTGTTTTTCAGTAGTAGAAGTTTGAGGATCATCAGAATTGACAGTAACATATGGGTTACAACATAATGTAAGCAAGACTTGCATCTTAATTTGCCACAACACTAATTGAACTGTCCTGTTGATTTGTTATTGTTGTATATCCACACCACTTATCTTTAATGAAAACAAGCATTAGGCTATAAAAAAAATATGCAACTGACAAATCATATTACAAAAAGTGTCATGAATACTGGAGATATGACAGAAGTAGCGGGTGCCAAAAAATTATATTTCTAAACTCTGCAGTGATAAAATGAGAGTGATTTGTAAATGTCACAGGCTAGTTTTAGAAAGAAAATAACGCTATGTATGTTACCCACCAAACAATTGTTACCTATTATACAAATACAGATTTGGGATTATAACAACCCCACTAGAACTGTCATAGAAATATATATAAACTGTGGCTACTTATGAAGTATATTTTCAGGCGTTTCACTTGGTTTCTGTTGACTTAAAGAAACACAGCATCATAAAGAATGAATGAATATATAATTATACAATGTTGGAGTGTTAGTACGTATCCCAGGACACCTTTGCTCTCCCTCCTTATTTAATCTGTACCAGTGATTTTATACGAAATAGTAAAAATATTAGTCAGTGGGTCATTATTGGTATATGGGTTCCCCATGGGCTTTGTCTATGATACCATGACCTTATATTCAGCCCCGTTGGTATTTGTTCTCACTCAAGGGTGCATGTCTGAGAGCTCTAAGATAAGCAATGATATGAGACAGGTGTGTCCCTTGTCCTCTCTTCTCTATGTACTTTCTCTAGAGCTATAGGTGAGCAAAACTCAGCCCAAAAGCAACATTTAAGGATTTGGAATGCAACACATGTCGCAACAAAAAAACAACTATATATGCAGATGACATTATGTTAATGCTTCAAGATCCCTTGCCGTTTTTACTGATTCTACTATTGGTACTGGAATGATATAATAACATCGCCTACCAAAACAATATGGTAATATAGCATAAGGTAAATAACGGTAAATCTCAGGCGTCAGGTGTAAACCTATCACAAGAGTCTGCTAAAATGTTACAAAACACGTATAAATTTAATTACAAGCAGGAAGGTGCTCTATGCCTTGGCATACAGATATTGCTAGAAATCTATCTTGGAGAAATCTGCATAGTACAGGCCCAGGGTAATAAGGTTTTTTTTAAGTGGAATAAGTATAAGATCTCCTGCACGGGGCGTTGAGCCTCACGCACCATGATGCTTTTATATTCAGGACTATCCCACTAATGTTTCCTTTAACATATCTTCGGTCCATCCAGCGCGCACTTAACACTTTACTACACTCATACAAGAATCCCAGAGTTAGTGCTACCGAGAGTGGATCACATATTATGGATTATATTATACAACACCCCTTAGTCCTAAAGCCTACCTTGAGTCTACAACACAATCACTACATACCTGGAACAAACACTCTAAACAAGTCACAGAACTCTCTGATATCCCGAATTGTCCCCATCCAAACACTACAAAACTGGATACAAGATCTGCATATGGAAAATTGGACAAAAAGGGGCATATTAGATGTTGGGCTCTTGATTTTAGGCCCAAATTGATTGTCCTTTAACCCCTTAAGGACCAAACTTCTGGAATAAAAGGGAATCATGACATGCCACATATGATCTTGCCATAGGTGACCAATATAGGTTTATTAAACTAACTACAGGGAGTGCAGAATTATTAGGCAAGTTGTATTTTTGAGGATTAATTTTATTATTGAACAACCATGTTCTCAAAGCTGAATATTTTTGGAAGTAGTTTTTAGTTTGTTTTTAGTTATAGCTATTTTAGGGGGATATCTGTGTGTGCAGGTAACTATTACTGTGCATAATTATTAGGCAACTTAACAAAAAACAAATATATACCCATTTCAATTATTTATTTTTACCAGTGAAACCAATATAACATCTGAACATTCACAAATATACATTTCTGACATTCAAAAACATAACAAAAACAAATCAGTGACCAATATAGCCACCTTTCTTTGCAAGGACACTCAAAAGCCTGCCATCCATGGATTCTGTCAGTGTTTTGATCTGTTCACCATCAACATTGCGTGCAGCAGCAACCACAGCCTCCCAGACACTGTTCAGAGAGGTGTACTGTTTTCCCTCCTTGTAAATCTCACATTTGATGATGGACCACAGGTTCTCAATGGGGTTCAGATCAGGTGAACAAGGAGGCCATGTCATTAGATTTTCTTCTTTTATACCCTTTCTTGCCAGCCACGCTGTGGAGTACTTGGACGCGTGTGATGGAGCATTGTCCTGCATGAAAATCATGTTTTTCTTGAAGGATGCAGACTTCTTCCTGTACCACTGCTTGAAGAAGGTGTCTTCCAGAAACTGGAAGTAGGACTGGGAGTTGAGCTTGACTCCATCCTCAACCCGAAAAGGCCCCACAAGCTCATCTTTGATGATACCAGTACTCCACCTCCACCTTGCTGGCGTCTGAGTCGGACTGGAGCTCTCTGCCCTTTACCAATCCATCCATCTGGCCCATCAAGACTCACTCTCATTTCATCAGTCCATAAAACCTTAGAAAAATCAGTCTTGAGATATTTCTTGGCCCAGTCTTGACGTTTCAGCTTGTGTGTCTTGTTCAGTGGTGGTCGTCTTTCAGCCTTTCTTACCTTGGCCATGTCTCTGAGTATTGCACACCTTGTGCTTTTGGGCACTCCAGTGATGTTGCAGCTCTGAAATATGGCCAAACTGGTGGCAAGTGGCATCTTGGCAGCTGCACGCTTGACTTTTCTCAGTTCATGGGCAGTTATTTTGCGCCTTGGTTTCTCCACACGCTTCTTGCGACCCTGTTGACTATTTTGAATGAAACGCTTGATTGTTCAATGATCACGCTTCAGAAGCTTTACAATTTTAAGAGTGCTGCATCCCTCTGCAAGATATCTCACTATTTTTGACTTTTCTGAGCCTGTCAAGTCCTTCTTTTGACCCATTTTGCCAAAGGAAAGGAAGTTGCCTAATAATTATGCACACCTGATATAGGGTGTTGATGTCATTAGACCACACCCCTTCTCATTACAGAGATGCACATCACCTAATATGCTTAATTGGTAGTAGGCTTTCAAGCCTATACAGCTTGGAGTAAGACAACATGCATAAAGAGGATGATGTGGTCAAAATACTCATTTGCCTAATAACTCTGCACTCCCTGTACTAACACAGGGCTTGACAAATCCCAGATCGCCATGGCGCCTAAGTATTTTGACTTGGCGCCTGGGATATGAGCCCCTTAACTCCAAGCCGGGCGGCCAGCGGCAAGTTGGCTGATTTTGTAGGAAGACCGGTTGTTGGGTGGTCATGGAGGCGGGTGGCTAGCTGGGCAAATAGGAGGGCGGCGAGGGAGCTGTGATGTCTCTGTTCTGCTTCCCCACGCGCCGCTTAATGGGGCCGGGATATGACGTCATATTCCGTCCCCAGTCTCACGAAGTGCTAAGCGGCGCACGGGGGAGCAGTGACCTCACAGCTCCATCACCGCCAGCAACAATACGCGCAGCTAGCCGCCCGCCTCCACGACCAGACAGCAAGCCATCTTCCTACAAAATCCTCCAACTGGCGGCCTGCATGATCCCCCAGCATGCAGCCCACCTCCATAATCCTCCAGCATGCCGCTTGCCTGCACGATCCCCAGCCTGTCGCCTACTGGACCCCACAGGTATTAAAACAAGCAATAATGTGTGAATGGCTGTCATGTTGTGTGTGTGTCATGGTGTGTATCTGGCTGTCATTGTGTATGTGTGTGTGTGTCATGATGTGTGTGTTTAGGTGGCCAGATCCCTTCTGTTTGCAAGGCAATGGTGTTTTTATTCACCCTTTTTTCAGTGCACACTGTGCAGCACTGACACAGGAAGCACCTCTATTGACCGTCTTAGTGACAGTCACTAGAGGTGTCTCTGAAAAAGCAATGTTTACATTGAAAAATCTGCAGGGACAGGCTATAGATACCAGAACCACTACATTAAGCTGTAGTGGTCCTGGTGACTATCGTGTCCCTTTAAGAATTGTATTTTTGTCGTTGAATATAAGTTTAAAAAGAATCTGGCTCCTAACTTTTTTTTAGCTGGCTCCAAGATTCAAAGCAAATTTGTCAAGCCCTGTACTAACACCAGTCGAACAAGCAGTAACACATATCACAGGGATTAATCTCCACATTCTACCAAGTAACATAATGTAGGGCGCCTTTTGCTCACACAGCTTTCCAAATAGGATAGGTGAAAGAATTGTGACATACACTATCAGATATAGAGTTTAGAGAAATGATGGGAGTACCAATCATGTAGAACTATTGATAAGATTCTTTAAAGATGACCCTTTATCCCTACTAAACTAAGTCACATTTACACAGGTAATTCAAGGAAATGTTGGAGTGTGTGTGTGTAAAAGAGGTGTATTCACTTTGTATGTGGTGGGGATGCCCAAAACTGTCCCTGGTTGGCGAAACCACCTTTACATTTAATAAAGATAATATGGACATCACATTACCTATTGTATTTATGCAACCTTTGTATTTATGTAATACTATGTATCAATTGTTCAAATGTATGCACTTTACTGTGTGACTTTCTACTTATATAAAAAGAATGCAACAAACAATTATTAGCCAGCATGTCGCACTCTATGGTAGAAAGGTCTGAGGATGCATGTGCTCATATACATTTTTTTTTTTTTCCAGATGGCTGAATGCGTCTGGAGCATCATAAGACGTGGACATCACCCTAGAGACATAGAAGTACTACAGAAGTATTATGCTTACCTCCCTTGCACTTCTGACAACAGCAAGCAATTAATTAGCCTGATAGGAGATTATTAAACCCAATCTTTCTTAAACTGAGCTCCTTGTCTTTTCTCCTCCTAATACTGATCCTTCTCTTTCGCTCTCCTCTTCAAGTTAGTGGTATCCACATAAGTCTTCCTTGCAAGCGCGCTGTCTTGGCGTCCTAATTCATTCTGGCCTCACCTTTGAGCCTCACATCCAGAATGTTACCAAATCTTGTAGATTCCATCTTAAAAACATAGCCCGCATCCGCCCCTTTCTTACGCAAGATGCTACTAAGGAGCTTGTCCATGCTTTAGTAATTTCCCGCGTGGATTATTGTAACTCTCTCCTAATTGGTCTTCCCAAAAACCGTATTGCCCTGCTGCAGTCTGTAATGATTGCTGCCACCAGACTGAATTTCCTCTCTTGTTGGTCCTCTCACACCTCACCCCTCTGTCAGTCCTTGCATTGGCTTCCTGTATCCTATAGGAGTCATTTCAAAGTACTAACCCATACCTATATTGAACAATTCTAGCCCCTCCTACATCTCTTCACTGATTTATAGGTATGCTGCTTCTCGGTCACGACCTTCTCCTGTCCGCTGCTCGCACCCATACGACCAACTCATGCTTGCATGACTTCTCGCGGCGGCTCACTTCCTATGGCATAGCCTGCCTACCGCCATCAGACTCTCCCCTAGTCTTCAATCATTTAAGAAGTGCCTTAAAACCCATCAATTTAGGAAAGCTTATGGCCTACCAGAGTAACCTCTACCTTACATACCTGTCTCTTGCTCCCCCCTAAAGGGCAGCACTCTACTCTCTCCTCCATCTCTGCTTCACTCCCACCTTATTTGATTGCTATTTCCAGTCCTATTGTGTTTTATAACCCACCTTCTATAGACTGTAAGCCCGCTTGAGCAGGGTCCTCTTCAACCTATCGTTCATGTAAGTTTTCTTGTAATTGTCCTATTTATAGTTAAATCCCCCCTATAATAATATTGTAAAGCGCTATGCAATCTCTTGGCGCTATATAAATGGCAATAATAAATAATATTAATTTTCCCTTTCACAGAAGTGACAGGTGCCATTTGCATGAAACCTTAAAAGTTCACATGATACTTAACTCTGCATGTGCACAGAAAGCTCTTTGTGGTATAAAAAAATCCACTGCTAACCTGCTGTTAAAGGGTTACCCAAACCAAAAAAAAAACAATGTTTTCATAAAACACTGGATTTGATTAGAGTAACCCTTTCTGAGGTGGTCTATCTCCCCCCAAAAAATAAAAACAACTAAAACTTACTTTTGTGCCATCGTCAAGTCCAAGTTCCCCATGTGGCCCGATCCTTCTAGCCTGAGGTCACCTCCCCTCAGCAGAAGGGGAGGGCAGCGAGTGCAGACTGAGGGGAGCACAGAGAAGACATGGAGGTTGGAGCTGTGCCATCATTGGCTGCTGTGAGTGTTGGCATTAGATGCCAGATTTGCACAGAATTGACATTAGTGAGCCTGGAACATTGTTCTGGTGGTGTTACACCTTGTGTGTGCAGCATTTCATAGTGAAACCGTTCACATACAGACTCCAGGCACCATCAATAAAGTGTTTGTGGTGCTTGGAGTAACTCTTTAACCTGTTTGAGTTTAAACTTGAGGTTTAGGGTGTATGACTGAAAGTACAATGCTAATGGATTTAATCACAGAACAGGGAGAGGATTATTAACTAAGGTGAGAATTCAAATGCCAAAGAAGCTTAACTGAAAGCATGGATTCACATCTATTGTCACTACTTGGCTATATTTCCTAAATATTACAGTTTGGTTTTCAGTTAACTACACTTTCGTGTTTAGTGAATAAGTTCTTGATTTTATTTACTGTTTTCTTGAATTGTTTTTCTATGTGTAATACATCTAGATTAGTTTGGAACACCCAAGGTATCATATGTCATGCATAGCTGTGATTTGTTTGCATGTATGTCAAGTTTTGTGAAACAGCCCCTTTAAGATATTTTTTTTTTCTGCTATGGAAACATTCTTTTGACCTATTGGTATTATCTTCTTGTGTCGCATGACTACACAGACTAGAACTATTCAGCAATGGGTAAAATATTAGTAATGTGACATTCTTTACACACTTAATGGAACACTGCAAGCACCATAACCACTACAGCCAATTGTAGTGGTTATGGTGCCACGATTGCCTTGTCACACCATCCCACAATAAGACATCAAACCCTTTTGGTGTATTTTGACAACTTGACTGGGTTCAGATGGGCACCAGCGCCGCATATATTGTATCCTACCTCCCAATCACTGCAAATATCAAACCAAGACTATTGTCCTTTTCACCCTAACTTCTAAGAAAAATGTGTACAACACCTAAAGAGAAGAATATGGCTGTACATTTTTCCCCCAGAATAGTTATAGGGAGCACTTCAGCTCTTCCATAGAAGTTGCGTGCTTTTACAGTATACCCTCTCATGCCGTTTTATTCAGAGTCTTATCCAGCACTTATATAAGAACACTAAACTATTTTACTGACTAATTAAGATCGTTTGATTTTAATTTTTTTCCATATGTTATTGTTCTGACAGCAGAGGGCGCACTGATTTTTTTTTTTTCTCTGGTGTCCTTACCTGACCTTGACCAAAAACCTTATTGGAAATAATTGTTTTATTAAATTACAAGAATAACATCTAAAGTGTTGCCATATTTTTCCTTCTATCCCTGTACCAGGAAAACCAACATGGAATTTTAAAGGTATAAACACAATGTAGAATTATTTGGCCAACTATACAGTGTGATGTTCTATGAGAACAACATTTGTTTTGATTGATCTTATTATTCAAATGTTAATTCTCTTAAAAAATGGACTTTGGTGAATATGCCTACTGGGTTCACTTTGGATTCATGAAAATCCACACTTTGGTTGCCCTGCACAGCCTTTTTTCAAATGGTTTGACCAGAGGAGGCAGGTGAAGTTTAGAAATGATGCAGCACTGCACCCCTGACTTGTTGGACTCCATCACTTAACTCCATCATATGCCATGCTCTCTTCAAAACCAGCTGCATTAATAAAGAGGAGAATGGAAACGGCAGATATAATCACGACACACGTTTACATGTTTTGTCTAACACACACTTAACAGTAGTCTTTACTGTGCCATTAGATTTAACCCCTTAAGGACATACGACATGTGTGACATGTCATGATTCCCTTTTATTCCAGAAGTTTGGTCCTTAACAGGTTAAAGGGACACTATATAGTCACCAGAACTAATACAGCTTAATGTAGTTGTTCTGGTGAGTATAATCATAACCTAAAGTTATTTTCATGCAAACACTGCCTTATCAAAGAAAAGGTAATGTTTACATTGCTCTCTAGGGACACCTCCTGTGGCCACTTGGCCAAACCAGCCTTTGACCCGGCCTCGTGCTGCCTCCTTGCTAATTTCAGCCAACAATGTTTTCCCTATTTGAAAGCATTAGATTGGCTGGTATCATAACTTCTGATGTCAGCAAGGAGGCGGATCTGGGGCGGGGCCAGTGCCAGCAGACATGCGCAGTGCTGGAAATAAGGTAAGCTCTTACCTTTTAACCCCTTCACGACGGGTGACGGACGAGGTCCGTCATCCAGGGGATACCCTTAACGACGGATGACTGACCTCGTCCGTCACGCGGTAAAATTAACCCCAGATCGCCGCAATCGCGGCGATCGTGGGGTTAATGGTGCTCCGGTCTGCCTCTGTATTAGAGGCAGACCGGGAGCACCGGATCGGGCTGTCCCAGCACATGTGCCCGCTCTGACAGCATGTCTGAGCGGGCACATGTGCTCTGCATACTCACCTCCGCCTCCCTGCACTTCCGGGTTCAGTGTGAAGTACAGGGAGACGGATCTGCAGTGATCCTGCCCCCTGGTGTGTAAAAAAAAAAGTTAAATTAAAATCCCACCCCCCTTTACCCATATTAATAAAAAATTAACCCCTTCCCTGCCAATTGATCACTGACTACAGTGATCAATTGGCAGGGATTACATTTTAATATGATCTGATTTTTTTTTTAACCCCTGAGGGTTAATTCTTTTTTTTTTTAACCCTCAGGGGTTAAATTTATTTAATTAATTTAAATATTTTAAAATTATAAATTTAGCTAGCTGGGGAGGGTGGAAGTTAGTGGGGAATTGGGGGATTTAGTGTTAGGCTAACTAGGGGTTAACGTTAAAAAAAGTTTTAAAATAAGCTTTAAAAAGTTAAAAAATTAAGTTAAAAAAAGTTTTAATAACGTTTAAGTAAAAAATAAAAAAAAAATAAACCCTTTACCCAGTCCAAATAAAAATTAACCCCTTCCCTGCCAGTCTATCACTGCCTACAGTGATCAAAATACAGATCACGGTATTATACTGTGATCTAATTTTTTTTTTAACCCCTGACGATTAACTTTTATTTATTTTTTAACCCTCAGGGGTTAAATTAATTTAATTAACTAATTTAAATATTGTATAATTAAATATTTTGCTAGCTGGGGTGGGTGGGAGTTATGGGAAAATGGGGAATTTACTGTTAGTGCTGCTTACTGCTAGTTAGGGGTTAACGGTAAAAGAAAAAGCTTAGAAAAATGTTAAATCTGTAAAAAAAAGTTTTACGAAAGTTTAGGAAACTTTTAAAAAATGAATAAGCAAAACAAAAGTTTAAAAAATAGTTTTAAAAAGTAAAAAAAGTTTTGGGGGGCGGGGCCGGGCCGCCGGAGGGATCAGACGCGTTCTGTCTGAGCTCCCGCTTCAGGGCCAAAAATCGGCAATAACTGGGGGTCAAATCTAAACAAAGACACACTCCGGCGACTAAACCGACGCCCAAACTGTTGGGGTAAGCAGAGATACCTCCCAAAGACCCTACCTGGTGCCAACGGTGACCCGACGGAGGCTCGAAGCACAGGGGAGCTTGAGCCGGGAAGAGACGGCCGCTCTCCCGGGTCTCCAGCCGGCGGCTGGCGTCCCCCCCCTCTGGACCGGGGGGGTTATCCCGGTCTACACGGACATCCATCAAGGCGCCAAACCGGTCCTACAAGAACCACCCCGCCAAGGTACACTTACCGAGCAGTACCCCTCAAGATGGCCGCCGGTACACAAGCCACGTGCATGAACTGCCAGCACAATGGAGCTGATCGCAGAGGAGACTGCCCATCTGACCTTCTCCAGGGCTGTACCGGCTGACCACACTGAGACCGGCAGCGGTGAGAATGACGAGAGCGGGAACAAAGCGGAGGACCAAGCAACCTCTCCCACCTGCACAAGACACTTCACTGACGAAGAGAGGCGGTTGAACTTAGAGGCCACAGCCAGGCTGCCCAACTTGGACCCAGCTTCCTTCACTGGACCACTACCCATCTGATACAAGCTGAATAGACAGCTCGCTGAAACCTGCCAACCACAAGGACTATTTTACCAAACGGTATTGTTCGGACACTCTCTCGCGGGACTAGTGTCACATACCCATATGCTAGACACCAGGCCCACAAGTCTCCTTATGTAGAATGCCTAACATAGCTAAATCCTATGGCATGCCAGGCTACTAGCGAATTGAAGGCTACACACAAGCTGAGGGTAACTAAGTATTAAAGAACCAACCTGCTGATTTGGCGTTACTGCATATATACACAGCGATGCCCGTGTTCTAAGAAGCAAAGTATCACTCTCCAGACAAAGCTACACCCATATAATACACAGCCAAGCTACTTAAAACCACACTGTTATAATCAGATATGACACTTATAGTCAGCGTTCTATTCCAGCACCACAAGTGTCATTACGAGCATAGCCTCACACTACCCAAACCTATTAATCTAGCTAAGCTTGTATTTGCATAATCAATCTGCACCGACATCGACACGGATTAGTACTAGCCTGTTTGGGTAGCTACCGTTGAATATATCTGTGTTACTCTTGACCCATAAAATTTATAAAATGTGCAGCTATCTCAAATGCCACACATGTTTAACACTGTTCTAATAAGCCTGCTAATGCTGTTGTGGCACTGCATGCATATATGTTACTTCTTGCACAATAAAAAAAAGAATTAAAAAAAAAAAAAAAAGTTTTAAAAAGTTAAAAAATTAATTTAATAACGCTCATTACCACTACACCTGGTACAAGCTAGCGGAAAAATGATGCCACGCTAAGGTTCAAAATATGCCTTTTGAAATACCCTGGGATGTCTTCTTTAAGAAATGGTATGGCTTTATGGGGTATTTGGATTATATAGCCTGGTAAAATACTCTAAAATGGGACATGGGCACAGCGTAAAAATTTAAAGTTTGAAAAAAATGGAATGGCTGTGTCCCAAATGTGCCCCTCCGATGTCCACATATACCTGGCAAAGGTACATACGGGGGTATTTTTGTACTCAGCCGACATAGCTGAGCAACATATAAAGTATTATAGAGTGGTGGTACACATAAGGTTTGCAAAATATACTGTGCAAACTCACTTTGTGTGTCAAAAAGGCAGAAAAAACGCTTATTACCACTACACCTGGTACAAGCTAGCGGAAAAATGATCCCACACTAAGGTTCAAAATATGCCTTTTGAAATACCCTGGGATGTCTTCTTTAAGAAATGGTATGCCTTTGTGGGGTAGTTTGAATTATATAGCCTGGTAAAATACTCTAAAATGGGACATGGGCACAGCGTAAAAATTTAAAGTTTGAAAAAAACTGGAATAGCTATGTCCCAAATGTGCCCCACTGATGTCCACATATACCTGGCAAAGGTACATACGGGGGTATTTTTGTACTCAGCTGACATAGCTGAGCAACATATGAAGTATTATACAGTCGTAGCACACATAAGGTTTGCAAAATATACTGTGCAAACTCACTTTGTGTGTCAAAAAGGCAGAAAAAACGCTTATTACCACTACACCTGGTACAAGCTAGCGGAAAAATTATACCACGCTAAGGTTCAAAATATGCCTTTTGAAATACCCTGGGGTGTCTACTTTAAGAAATGGTAGGCCTTTGTGGGGTAGTTTGAATTTAAAACTTACGAAGATGCTTGGAAATTGCACATAGGCCCAGCGTCAAAATTCAAAGTTCTGTAAAAACTGATATGGCTTGGTCTCCAATATGCCACTGTAGCTGCACAAAATAGTGCCAAAGACATTCATTGGGGGTGTCTTTTTACTCAGAAGACTTAGCTGAGCATAATTTGGAGGTTTTGAACTTAGTGGCACATATGAAATATACAAAAGGCCCAGCAAAAATGCAATCCGTATGTCAAAAAATGCACAAAATTGTTTTTTACCACATACTTTGGCATATATTGGTGAAAAAATGGGGGCATGCTAAGGCACAAAATGCACCTTATGATATACCCTGGAGTGTCTACTTTTACAAATGGTAGGCCTTTGTGGTTTTTTTTGAACAGTCAAACTGTTATAATACCCCAAATGGAAGCATAGGCTCATTAAATCCGTCTCTCAAAATTCTACTGTGAATACTGAAAAGGACAGGTCTCCTGTATGGCACTGTAGCTTCACGAAATAGTGCCATAGACATACAATGGGGGTGTCCTTTTACTCAGAAGACTTAGCTGAGCATAATTTGGGGGGTTTGAACTTAGTGGCACATATGAAATATACAAAATGCCCAGCAAAAATGCAATCTGTATGTAAAAAATGCACAAAATAATTTTTTACCACATACTTTGGCATGTAATAGTAAAAAAATGGGGGCATGTTAAGGCACAATATGCACCTTATGAGATACCGTGGAGTGTCTACTTTTACAAATGGTAGGCCTTTGTGGGGGTTTTTGAACAGTCAAACTGTTATAATACCCCAAATGGAAGCATAGGCTCATTAAATCCGTCTCTCAAAATTCTACTGTGAATACTGAAAAGGACAGGTCTCCTATATGGCACTGTAGCTTCACGAAATAGTGCCAAAGACATACAATGGGGGTACCGTTGTACTCAGCAGAAGTAACTGAACACATAATAAAACTTTGTACAGGAATAGCACACACCAACTTTACAAAATACACATGAGAAGTTCTTTGTTATACGTTTGTGTGCGAAAACCCCCAAAAAACACAATTTTACTCCAATATTTAGCAGAGGTTGGCGGTAAAATGGCTATGTAGAAAGTGTCAAAACAACCTTAGGTAAATAGCCTGTGATGTCTACTTTATATAAATATATACTTTTGTGTGGCAATTTTGTTTTATTTTATGGCTATTAGGCTTACAAGACAAACATACCAAATTCTAAAATCGCTCCACATTGAAATTGTATTTTACTCCTTGTGCTTTGTGACCTGTAACTACCAAAAAAAACTGAAAATCCCAGACACATTATATATTCTGTAAATCAGAACAAATAAATTAATTTATTTTTAATTACTTTCCTTAACCTGCACTAATTATGAACACATTATGATTGCAAAAACTGTAAAAAAAAATATTTTTCATTTTTTTTTCATTTTTCTGTATTTTTTTTATAATAAGTAAGCATTTATATATATATATGTTATATCAAATTAAAGCCCTTTCTGTCCTTTAAAAAACAGTATATAATATGTGTCGGTGCAATAAATGAGAGAGATGCAAATTGCAGTTGAACGCAAACAGCAAGAAAATGCAAAAATTGCTTGTGTCATTAAGCGTAAGTCAAGCTTCTGAAGCTCTGTCCTTAAGGGGTTAAGGGGGGAGTATGCTTTTAACACTAGTGTCAGGAATACACATCTGTTCCTGCCCCTTTAGTGTTCCTTTAAATATTTCTGTTTTTTGCAACAAAAACCTGAGAAGGGTGTGGAGGCGCTGCCCCTCCTTCCCCTATGGAACAGCTTCCACTTGGTTTGACTATTTACTCTAGGAGGTTACTTCCAGCTGCCATATCTGCCTCCCCCGACATCTTGCTGACTCCTCATATAATTCAGTTCTTCTCGTGTAGAAGCATTGTGGATGAGACGTGCATGCTCAGCAAGAGCCACTCTCCTCCAATCAACTAATTTCTATGAGAAGTATTGATTTAAGAACCAAGTCTGAATCCGTTATTGCAGTGGAAGCACCCTCTTGTAGTGGATGCCAGTAAGGCAGCCACTGGAGGTGTGTTTAGTCCTACAATGAAAACATTGCGGTTTTACACCAAATCACATTTTTTTTTACTTTCCAGGACTAAAATGTCAGGGGCACCTCATCCATACCATTTCACAGAGAATCATTTTTTGAGTTTCTGACATTTCACACTATAATGAGTAACACTCAGGGTAACTTTCTACTGTGGGAATCACTGCCATTTCAAAGTTTATTTAAAATTTTAGACTATATAAGCCAAACTGGAAGCAGATTTAGGGATTCCCCCCCCAATTCAGCTAATTTGGCTTTAGATATAAAATTCACCTTTGAGTAATATTGTAAAGCACTGCAGAATACATTGGTGCTATATAAATGCTAGAAATAATACATAATAGTTCAGGATAATGCTCACATTAATGAATAACCCTGCTTGTTAATAGTATGATCTATTGATTGCCCCTGGGAGTTTAACAAAAAGAGAGCTTTGAAAGTACTTTCAAAGAATTTACCTTGACTCCAAGGTTCAAGCTTATAGGTGTCATTTTAGATATCCTATTTTAAAATCGGCTAACTTGGACTCAGGAAATGCTTGATGCTTAAAATGACACTTAAGACCATATATGCCTAGTTCCGGGGGCAGATAGCCCCCACCTGAGTTGTCTCTCCTAAATCAGTTACATTGTATTTGGATACATTTGTGAGTGATAATAATCTATATTTTCTCCCTGCAGTGCTGTGTGGTAATAATGTATTGAGTAAAGTTCAATATATATTTTCTCCATGCAGTTCTGAGTGATAATAATGTATTGAATAAAGTCTAATGTATATTTTCTCCATGCAGTTCTGAGTGATAATAATGTATTGAGTAAAGTTCAATATATATTTTCTCCCTGCAGTGCTGAGTAATAATAAGGTATTGAGTAAAGTCTAATGTATATTTTCTCCATACAGTTCTGAGTGATAATAAGGTATTGAGTAAAGTTCAATATATGCTTCCCTGCACACAGTAGGTCTTCCCAGCTGTCCTATTACTAATGAAAGGATCTTTGCACATGCGCACATTCGCCATTTAGCTGCTCAGAAGGTGGCTTGCAAGAACGCCCCTTTTACCATCTTAGCCAATCACAGGGGGATTTCGAGCATAGCCCCGCCCACGACAGCTCCCGGGCTAGGTGCTTGGCGCGTGGAGACGATCCGTCTCCTGACGTCATCACCAGGCCCCTGAAGTCGGCGCTGGCAGAAGGTGTCTCAGTAGGTAAGTTATCGGGCTGTAAGGTGTCGCGTGATGACGTCACGAGCAGCTTCTCTGTCACTGCTTGCTGTGCATTACTGCAACCCGTGGAGGCTGTGATGTAACATAAACGTCATACCACAGCAGGGATACTCAGAGAGTGCTGGTATGGTCAGATAGCACTCAGGATTTATTGTATGTCTTGGTGATTGTGGGATTATCAGTTTTCTATCCTTTAGTGACTATTAGATGATCTCTCTGAATATTGTATAATGTTTATGTATTAGCTGTGTAGGAATGAATACACCATCTCTCCTGCCATAGTGAGCAAGTCATCCATAAAGTTTCAGCAGTTTCAGCAGTATTATATAGATGCTTGTTACAAAGTCTCATCATCTTTAGGAGAGACAGACACTCACACAGGCTAACATAATTCTATAGCTCAACAATGTGCAAAGTGTATGGCAGAATTACACATCAATAAAAGGAAGAAAGATGTTTCCTTCTCCCTCTTTAACCACCCTGGAGTCACTCATTTCTATGAGTTTGGAAGGCATTGCAACATATTTCTCATATTACCCATTGGGCAACTCGGGCTCTTTGGGATCTATTCAACAAAAACGGAATTTGCTGTATTAAATTCGGTCATTTTAAATTTAACTCTGTTACATTCTAATCAGCTGGTAAAAACAAACAAACCCTGAAGTTCACTTTACTCACTATCAAGCAAATTTAACAACTTTAAATGGATTCACTCTGGTTTTAGATGGATCTCATTGCAGCAATAAAGATTGTTTGGAAATAGCTCCAACTGAAGTGCAACCAAATTGTAACTGAACAAGAGCTGAATATCTCTATAGCTGAATGGCTGTAACATAACAACCCTTCTGCTGAAGTAGGAGGATTTGGTTAACAGAATATCATTCAGCTAGCTTTTGGTGTTTAATAAACTGATCGTAAAAGAGTAGGGAAAATAAGTCTTACTTACCAGAAACTGTCTCTCGCTACCTCTGCCATCTTCTTCACTGGATCATTTTCAGCTTGTGGTACTTCACCTAAAAGCGGACATCAGTGCTGAGGCAGCCTCCAAATACAAATTATTTCTCCCCTCAGCCGTCACTAATGACAGCTGAGTGTTCGGCGGCATTAGCTCTACATTTTTGTGAAGTGTAGGAAAAATTCTTAAGGCAAAGTTGTCCGTACCCTGTCTTTATATCTTTTGTGAGCATTTCATAAAGATTTTATCTATAGGAATTTCTATTTTATTTTTATTGGGGGGGAGTTTAAATATATTTGGGTACATTATATGTCAAACATCAAATGGAATTGGGGGAAAGCACTGGGGGAGAAATTTGGGCTAAAACAAACCAAACAAAAAAGAGGAAGTGGAAATAGAACAAGGGAAAAAACAGGAATGCGATGATGAAAAAGTAGACCAAGCGGCACTACTCCCAGATCTGCTTTGTCTATTTATTTATTTAACAATGTTTATATATTGAGGTGTTTTTGAATTGAAATACATTGCAAGAGGCACATGACTACAAAGTGATAATTACAGGAGAGTAAGAGAGGCATGGGGTAGGGAAAATAGGAGGCAAGATGTTATTTCGTAAAAACGTACCATAGGTTCGTGTCCCATTTGAACATGAATCTAGAAGGCACTGGCACACACTTCTCTGGCAGATCGGCCATTTTTTATTTGAGAAGCATATTAAGCAAAGACAAGAAATTAAAGAAAATGCTTCTTGTAAGTATGTGGAAGTTACACAGTGCAGGAGTGAAATAATTCATGGAGGAGATGCCATATGAATCACATGCAAAAAACTTGAATTTGACAGTGGTGCTTTTTATAAGTTGCTTACTGTTGTTTTTTCTAGTGCAATGGAAAACCCTTTACTTTTATTTTACATTAATACACAATCTACTGCAGGGGTAGGCAACCTTTGGCATTTCAGATGTTGACTATATCTCCCCTGATGCTTTGCCAGCATTATGGCTGTAAGTGCATCTAGTCCCCAACAGCTGGAGTGCCAAAGGTTGCCTGCCCCTGATTTAGTGGATAGCTAATATCCTTACTGTGCAGATAAGTGTATGGCATCAGTATTTTATCTGATGGAAGTCGAAGTACAGGAAATAAACAGAAGTGGTTGTTTCCTGTGTATCTTACACCTATGTGCGTGCTGCTGAAGTTCTTAAAGGCATAGGCTAAGCAAAATATCCATTACAGCTCCTTGGGCAGGTTAGATCAACCCTTGGCCCTTGATCTTGTACAGTATGGACAAAATTGACATTGATAATGCATTATTTGTAAAGGAAAACTATAGCGTTAGTTATACAAATATCCTAGTGCTATAGTGTCTGTGTCCCTAGTGGTATTAAGCCATCAACCCACCTCTTACCATTAAAAGATAAAATGTAACTTTTTACTTACCTTTTTCCAGGTCGAGACTCCCTTGATGCTGCTAACTTCTTTGCCTCCCATGTTGTCATGGTGGAGGCATGGCCCTGTCCAATGCTCCTCATTGAATCGGTCTACAAGATGCTCTCTCTTGGTGCTCCTCCTACCTCTCCCAGCGCTTTTTTAGTGTTTCTTTCACTGGGTCTACTTCTTCTCCCCAACCCCTCTCTATTGTTGTCCCCCAAGGTTCAGTCCTTGGTCCCCTACTGGTCTCCATTTTTAATGCCTCCCTTGGTAAACTCATCATCTCCTTTGGCTTCCATTATCATTTAAATGCAGATGACACGCAAATCTACCTGTCCTTTCTCCTGAGCTCTCTCTGCCTATGTTGACTAGTGTCTCTGACTGCCTCTCCACGATTTCCAACTGGATGGCTGCTCACTTCCTTAAACTCAACCTGTCCAAGTCAACGGAGCCACCATCACCTCTACCTCGCAGGCTGCCTAGGGGTTCTCTTTGACTCTGACCTCTCCTTCACCCCTCTGTCTAGTCGATCGCCAAATCCTGCTGCTTCCATCTCAAAAACATAGCTAGCGCCGCCCATTTTTAACACCAGACGCGGCTAAGGTGCTGGTCCATGCTGTTGATATTTCTCGCGTTGACTATTGCAATCCCCTTCTCAGTGGTCTTACGTGTTCCCAGATTGCACTGCTGCAATCTATTATGAATGCAGCGGCAAGACAAATGTTCCTGTCCGCCTGCACCTCCCACGCCTCCCCCCTTTGTCAGTCCCTACATTGGCAACCAGTTGGATATAGGGCTCGATTTAAGATTCTGGTTCTTGCTTACAAGTCCCTACATAATGCTGCTCCAACCTTACCTATCCTCCCTAATACACAAGTATGTCCTGTCGAGGCCCCTGCGCTCTACCGAAGACCTACGTCTATCCTCTGTCCTGTCCATACTCTGATGCTCGCCTCCAAGACTTCTCCAGGGCTGCACCATTTCTGTGGAACTCCCTTCCCTTCTCCGTTAGACTTTCACCCAGTCTCCACTCCTTCAAAAAAATCTTTGAAAACACACTTCTTCAGGAAAGCATATCATTTAAACTGTTAGCGAGTTTTCAGTCTCCTCTCCTGCAACTGTCAAAAATAACCTAAGTTCTTAGTAAATACTTTTCTAGCAACCTTTTTCATTACCCCTACTTATACTCTATGTGTAACTAATATACCCCACTCCCTCTAGCATGTAAGCTCATTGAGCAGGGCCCTCAACCCCTCTGTTCCAGTGCATCCATTTGTCTGGTTACAATTACGTGTCTGTTAGTCCACCCCTTGTACAGTGCTACAGAATTTTGCTGGTGCTATATACATAATAAAATAATAACAATAATAATAATAATCAATGCTGTCCTACCGTGGCTTATGCGTCACTTCACAGAGTTTTACCTGATCAGGGCAGCGGAAGTGCCTTTAATGGTTGTCATACTGTAGCCACTAGAGGCAAACTTAAAATGGCTTCTATCACTTTCTGGGAACTTTGCATATTGATAGCTCCACTTGTATGGTGGCCCGGGAGTGTAGGGGAAGATAGTTTTTACGGAACCTGTCCCTGGCAGGAGCAGCTATCTTCTTTTACAGTATTTACCGTATATGAGCCTAATGCAGACTTTCTTTTACATTGTGTTGCAATTTTCCTTAAGCAGTACTGCTAATCATGCCTTCTGGGTCCTTACAAATACCTACAAGCTGAATATTTGACCGTTTTAATTTATTTTTTAATATATTTTTGTGATACCTACTGTGATAAAATAGTATATTTAGTATTTTTTTTTTTTTAATTCTTTATTTTTGTCGTGCAGGTGTGTACAGAGCGTTGTCGTGCGCCACAACAGCGTACATTGACATTCAAATACAGATAGTTTAGACAGTGGCATGAAAAAACTTGCACATTTTTGTTTTAAAGACATAGTAGGCTAGACTGATATGTTGAAACGTTAATAAGCTGATAAAGAAACAAGAAAGCTTGCAGCGCCCTATCTGCGTTGGTCCTCAAAATTGCTCCTAAGAAAGAAAACAGTGGTATTCATAACTGTAGCAGGCTAACATTTAAGTACTAAACCTAGCATCTTACGAATCATGAATTTTGCTAGCATGTTAAAGTAATGATTAAAGGTGCTATAGATGACTCGTAGATAGTAATATTATGGCTTTGCACATAGCTCGACATATTAAACGTCTTACACAAAACAAGATGGGAGAACTAAATCAAAAGAACTAACAATGTTAAAACGGCAGGATAGCGTCCCTTGTGTGTGAGACTTGTATGTTATCACCTCCGAGGTCCAGGGAATGTCCATTGGGCACCCGCTTAGCCTATTCCCTCTAGGGGGCAGACAGAGTCCCCGGGTAAGCGTTCCTGTAGGCTGTCGGTGCACATTTGCCTTTCTCCCCTGGTTGTTGTCATTCCAGGGGTTGAAGCCTTCGCTTGTTCCTCTCTCCGGACCCGGTCGGCAGCCTGTGTGTGCCGGTTGGTCCCTCCGTTGCGTGCTAGAGCTCGGGGGTTGGTGAGTGCGGTATGCAGGTCGGAGGTCTCTGGAGTCTCCGAGTGAGGTCGGGTATGCTGGCTGGTTTCGCGTTGGCGTGAGTATGGTTGAGTGCTGTCGCTCGTGGGCCAGGACGGCTTTTCCGGCCATCTCGTTTTTCGGCGCCATTTTAGTCGGGAGGCCACTCTGATGATTCTTGGTGGGAGTCCGCCCAAGGTTCGCCGGACCGCCGGGCGAATCCAGGCCGCAGCCGCTTTTCTCGCCATCTTGAAGGCTCGGCGCCCGGCATTGAGTTCCGTCCAGAGGCCTGCGCAGAGCCGGTCGAAGAATGCCCAAATATGTTTGGGTGGCTTGATACGGGGACTCTGTGTTGCAGGCCGTGCCTGTTCCGCCATCTTAGCGGTCCCCCTGCAAGTTCGCCTCACCGCATGTTTTGTCGTTTGTTCGCGTTGCTTTGCGGGGGTAGTCTGCCCCGGCAGGGACCGGGATATCCCCCGCCGGTCCAGGGGGGGGGGGGTAGCGGGGCAGCGTATGCTTCTTGCTTGCGAGCGGTTCCCGTGCCGGGTGAGCGGCCGCCTCCCCCAGGCACCAGTCTCCGTTCCCGTGGAGGCCTCGTGGCCGGTTTGAGCGCTCGTGTTGCAGGTAGTCGCGAGACACATATCGGTGCGTTCCACCGGGTGTCCTGCTGCATTTTCCGGGCATCAGGTGTTGCATACATTGTTTGATTGTCCGGGATTATTGATTTAGTGCCCGCTGGTGTCGGAGCGCTTAGAAAGCACGTCCGGCCACCTTGGCAGTCAGGCCCAGCCCCATAAAATAGTATTTTAACTTTCATACTAACATTTCAGACCCAGTTTGAAACATACTCTGTATACTGTCTAAAGCTTTGTGAAAAATAAAAATCGTGTAACTGTACATGTTTTTTAATTTTTACGTTTGTCAGGAAAGCAATCTATACACAAAATGTATGTGTGATATATTTATTTGCTAGCTATTCATCCCTTGCTTTAAAGACTTGTTATATTAGTATGTTTTCAATCAAAAAGTGCTCGGTAGTTTCCGTCCAGGCAAACATTGCAAAATAACAAGAATTGGAAAATGAAGGGTTATGCACTAAACTGAGAATTGCAAGTGAATTTAAAAATGTAGGCCAAATTAGCTGAAATAGCCAAATTAGAAACATTCTCCAAGTCTATTCTATTTTCAGTTTTGCTGTTTTGGCCTTAAATTAGAAATTCACTTTGAATTCCCAGCTGTTCTCACTACTAAACAACGCTGATTGTTCTATTTCTCCTGTTCTCGACATGTTTTCTTTATGCTGACGGCTAGATGAAACAGACAGCATTTATTATTATTATTATTATTATTAGCATCTATTCAGCTCCAAAATATTCAGAGTATATAGGTATATATAATATAGATGTATAGAATGGGAATATAAAACAAGAAGTATTGTCTTAAAGTTACACTATAGCATTAATAATGCAAACATATATTCCGATCGCTATAGTGTTTCCCTGCCTATTTAGCAGTGTGTCCCTCCCACCTGTAAGGTTTGAAAGGTCTCACTTTGGCAGCAATGCTCAAATGAATGATCGCCGCCAATCCAATGCTTCCCCATAAGGACACTGCACCCAGACCATTTCATTGAGATGAAGTTATCTGTGTGCTTTTAAGAGACAAACCAGCTGCTGATTTCTATGTATAATTTTATTTTTCCCACCTTTGTGATACAAATTTGTTGACTATAGAGGTAAATGAACATAATATTTAAATTCTGGGAAGCGACATTTCCCCTTCACCCTTCACATTCAGTATGAACCACCGCTACAGCTGGGGAAAATGACTCAATTTTAGAAATGCCTTGAGTATAAGGTTTCTAACACCCATAGTTGCATAGTAATACAAGCAGAAAAATCACTCAAATCCATTAAACTCCGCCTTTAACACCGCTGAATTACTGTTGTTGATCCAAACGAAGTTAAAACAAACAAAAAAACCTCCCCACAATCTGAAATAATTTCCAGTTTGGGGAGAATTCCTTCATGTCTCCTAGCTAGCAGTCAGATTTGTCCTTGGATCAATAAGCTATTATTAGCTAGCACAGATACCAAGCTTTTGGAGATATAGATAATCCCAAAATTCCCGACAGAAGTAAATCGGCTATGTCTCCTTAAGGAAACTCTTGTGATATTGAAAGCTCAGTCATAACCAGTAATTAATAGCAGTGGTGAACTCAGAGGGATGCAGTTAGATCCATCCTCTGTAATGAAATAGAAATGCCTGGGTACTGGCAACACTTGAAGTGAATGTTATTAGAACGTTAATAAAACCAACACAATATGTGACAGTAACATAGCAAAAATGGCGAACACAGCATAACCTGTCTGGTATTTTGACCCTCCGTATGTCTGGCTTTTGTTTCACTTGTGTATCCATGTCAATCATTCTTTAGACTGATAAGAAATGGATCGCTTTATCCCCCTGCTGCCAGCCAGCACTATTTTTTTTATTTTCTACCAATACAACATCTTACCTCTACAGATCTTAGAACCTGCCTTCATGCTTGGCTTTATAAATATATTTAAATATTTGCATTGGAAACATGCTCATATATCCATTAAGTGTCAAACACTTTGGTTGTGTTTGAATGGACTGTGCCTCCTCTATTCTTTAGCATCATAACAATGTAACAGATAAAACAAATGATGTGATAAGTTCCCAGCTAATGCACACAGGGACACACAATTCATAACTGTGTAGCCTGAGAAAATAACTCACATTTGATGTAATTCTTGGGTTTCTGCGTGCATCCCATGGACTGGAGCAGCTGTTTCTTCTTCGAAGCTACACACACATGTCCTGTTTAAGAGGCATGAGTAAGTGTCACATCAACTCATTATGAATGCATTGCCTCATATAGACAGAAGGCTGACTCTGAGATACATGATGCCTCTTTAACCCCTTCAAGGAAGGCAGCTGGAATAACCAGTTGACGATGCAAGAAAGTAAAAACACCCTGCTGTTCTGTTAAGATAAACGCTTTTTAAAAAGGGTGTGTTTTTACAGTTTGTACTAAACAAGCACATTACTTACACTTGCACTTTAGATTTGATCTCACAGTTTGTTTGTTTTTTGCAGCGATAAATACCTATAAATACGTATGTGGTTGATTAAATACATTTGTAATATTGTTTCTTAAATGTAAGTGAACGCAATTGATAAATACCTGTCTTTGACCTTATTTCAGTCGTTATTTAAGATGTCAGAAGATCTCAAGAAAAGATTACAATTTCCAAACTCTCTTATTCAGACACAGGTATGTGGGTGTCTTCTTTTCTTGTTTTAGGTTATAGCTGGTTACTTACGTTTTCAGAAATATTACAAATGCACTGTTCCTTATACCATAAGTAAACCTTGCTCTATATACTGTAATTCCATGTAATTAATAGAAACGTAGTCAATAATATAAATTCTGCTCCTAACAACTGTCATTTTTCTGGCAATATATTTTCTACCTTCGTATTCATGTCGGCACAATGTAGTGGATGTGGTAGCACTCCAGGGGAGTAACGGAGTAATCGGTGCGCAATCTGGTACATAGTGGTGGTGGTCTGCTACGTCCAGCATTGAATAATATAAAATAATCTATAGGTTCAACAGAAAAGGCACATATAATATGTAGGTTTATTGAAAACAGAAACACAAAACAAATATGTTTTGGCCAATGACCTTTAATCATGTATGGTTAAGGCCTTTTGACCAAAATGTGGTATTCTTTTATTTGTGTCCTGTTTTCAGTAAACATGCATATGCTATTTGTGCCTATTCTGTTAAACCTGTGTGTTCTTCCATATTTTATCTAGGAACAGGTATCATTCAAATAGATGCAGCATCAGTTTAATTGTTACAGCAGTGAACCTTTCTGTCATCTTTTGTGACATTAATGTTCTTTAGAAAAACAAACAAAAAAAAGGGATCCCACACTTGTTCTGGTACGAAATTACAACCAAAACCCAAACCAACATGGATGATGCATTCTGGTATATATGGCTATATTGGTTATGCAGGCTTATTACATTGATAACAGAGATTGCTGCCTTAATAAAAATTCAGGGATTGTGGGAACAACACTGCGACATAATGTAAAGATTGTAATTGTACAGTTGGTATTAGGTTTTGAACGTTCTTGTGAAAGTAAATACACAGGTGTGATTGTTTTATCAGAGAGCTCAGTGCATTTCTTATGTCCATTGTTCGGGGTCCTAGGGAGTAGCAAGGCTAAAGGATAAACTTTTCTTGGTGGTAATCTTGACATGATTGCTAGTATTGCAATTGTAAGTATTAAAAAAAGATTTAAAGAAATAAAAATAGATATTAAGGAACTGCAATGATAAATCCGTTTACAAATACTACGTATTAATCTGAGCACTCAAATAACATGACTTGCTTCAGAGATAGAAGGTGAAAGCGCACAGAATTATAGAGTTGTTACCTTAACTTTCTACCATCTGTGGGACTCAGCCTATGGAGAAAAATTGCCTATGTCCGTAAAGGAGACATACATGCTCTAAAAGTTCAGAGCCAACTTTAACAGGCTCAACAAATTGTGAGTGTTTCGAGTTCTATCCTCTTCTCACAAAATACTTATGCAGATTACACTATGTTGTGTTTTATTTTTATCTTTGTATAGGAAATATTCACACCGTCTTTTATCAAGTGTAATGTACATTTACGGTAACAACTCTCTAATTGTGTGCCCTTTCACCTTGTATCTCTGGACTATATCTCTTCTTAAGTACAATAAATAAAGTGACAATATACTTGGGTGATTTAGCAGCACCACACTTATATATTCCTTAGCGCCACCTATATCTTTTTCTTGCTATAACATGACTTGCTTGCTTTGTCAGACTCTGGTGGTTGCTTACTTATTGTTTCTCTAAATTTCTACCAACTAATGATAGCCCATAGCAGTCGTTGAGCTAATCGTTAAGTATGGTACCTAAAATGTTATAAAATTAAATAAAAAATTATTATCTCTGTAAAATGTGATATTGGCATGTTTCAATGGTAGTCTTTATTAAATCAGTGATTGCTGCTGTAGGATTTTAAAGACAGATTGGAGACGGCCATTTGGATCTCCTTGTGATAGACATTGTAGGCCAAGCTTTTTGGAGCTTCATACGCTTAATATTTGATAATCAATATGTTTGTGTTAAGAGCCATGTTTGCAGAAAACTGCGTTTGTGTGTGGCAAATAACACTCTTGAATAAAAAACTTTGAACGGGGGGGCGGGGCCGGACCGCCAACGGGATCAGACGTACTCAGTCTGAGCTCCCGCTTTGGGGGACCCAAAATCGGCGCAAACTGGAGGCAAACACTCCCTATCAACCGGCAACGGAGACCAAGCGGAGCCCCAGACCCTGGGGTACGAGGAGATACCCCTCAAGACCCTACCTGGGACCTACAGTAACCCGAAGAAGGCCCGAAGCGTGTTGGAGCTTGAGCCGGGAAGAGACGGCCGCTCTCCTGGGTCTCCGGTTGGGGTCCGGCCTCCTCCCCCCCCCCTCTGGACCGGGGGGGTCATCCCGGTCTACATCTACACCAGCAACTCCTATCACGCCAAGCCAGGCGGCAAACAATCACCCTGCTGGGGAAAACTCACCGGCAGCACCCTCCCAAGATGGCCGCCGCACGCCAGCCACATGTGCGAAGTACCCACAGACTGGAACTTGCACACAGAGGACACCATCCAGCGCCATCTGAGCACCACAGTAACCTGCTCCAGGGATGTGTCAGCTCACTACACTACGTTACACAAAGTGAGGTTAGTGGCTTATGTGTGGGGCGGAAAAATTTCTTTGTGCGTGTGGAAAGCACCATCACTCTCCTGAACACAACCGCAGGCCACACGTCTAAGATGGCGGCAGCCCTCATCACGAAATCTCAAACAGACAAAGCTGACTCACATATCATTGCAGCAAGCGGCTTACAGGAGCTGTGCAGCGACCGAGCAGCAGAAACTGAGGAGGCTGGTGGCAACCAAACCACAGAAGCAATCAGGGGAGAGTGCCCTACGACAAGAAGCCTCACTCACTCCCCTAAATGCCAAGCACCTGCACACAGAAAGGAGCGGCGGCTGTACGACACCTGAGCATATTGCTCCAGCCCTTCCTAGCCTCCACCCAAGACGGAACGACCCAGCAACAAGAGATAAGGGCTTGACGGCACGGACTGACCCGGGGACTACACCTATCAGGAAAGCATTACCAGCCCCTTGCCCAGTCGCAACCACTCTGTCAGGCATCCCTGCCGCCCTCACCACCAAGGGTCACCTGCAGTAGAGCCCATCCTGATTTACTATGCCGCAACTTACAATCCCCTGGCATTTCAGATCTAAAGCACCCAATAAGCTGGCGAATCATTTTAGTTTTTTTTTTTTCTTTTTTTTTTTTCAATCTTTCTTTTATTGAGGCACATGTTAAATGGGATACAGAATATAATGAAGGGAATGCACATTCTTCATACAGTTAGGGATCATGCTAACATAATGCAACCTCTCCTATGAGTGTCTGCCTCCTTTTATATTATTGTAACGTTCTAGAATATTACCAACAAGTTTAGCGTACTAACAGTAAAGTAGTTAAAAGTAAAGTAGTTAAACACAAACGATTCATCAGGTGGGTTATAGCATTTAAGTAACATGAGAAGCAATGCACGTTTTTTATATAAGTGTGGCCGGACCGTCGCTATCTGTCAAGTGGGCGTTATTTGTATGGCCTAGCTTGTTGGGCGAGCTTTGCATATGGTAGAGCTAGTCACTCTTAAGGTTACAGGAGTGTGGTTTGTATGTAGTATGCCATACTTAAGAGTATTCTAGTAGCGTAGAGTATGATACGGTAGAGTAGGGTACAGCACTGCCTATGGGCTTGGTACAGTATAGAAAACAAAAGTAAAAATGTACCGGCATTGTATTACCGTGGTGGCTGGAAATCAGGTGTATGGCTCGTTGGGGGCCTATGTGTCTGAGTGCGAGTAGTTAGGCTCGTGTTGTTCCCCTAACCATGGGGGAAGCAGGGGGGGGGGGGGGAGGGAGGTAAAACCCCACTCTTGCGGTTCCTGGTTCATGACCACCCTGGTTTTAGGCTGGCCTAGGTAAGCAGAACAGATTGAAGTAATAACTCTTAACAGTAGTATTGGGGCAAAAGTAGTGTGGATGCGGCCCTTGGTTGTGTGTGTGGGCCTTGACTGGCAGTCTTTCAAGTCCCATTTCGTGGTTCCTGTTGGCGTCTCGGGGTGAAGGGGACTACAGTCGCCGGGTCCCATGTGTGGCTGCTTGCTAGGTCGTCAGGCGGTGCGGATAGTCCCAGTTTCCTGAACAGAGCTGGAGCTTCTTCTGTTGAAGATAAGGTGTGTGCGTTCCCATTGTGGAGCACTCTGAGTAGTCTTGGTGACGTCCATTGGTACGCTATTCCGGCGTTTCTGAGTCGGCTTGTCACTGGAGTCATTGTGCGCCTCCACTGTAGGGTGTGCCGTGATAAATCTTGGAAAAATGACAGGTCCGAGCCCTCAAACCGGTAGGGTGTGCGGTCTCGTAGTGCCGCTAGGAGTGTCCGCTTGTCTTGAGCGGATGTGCAGTGGATAAGGATGTCGCTGACAGCCTGAGATGGGGCCCTGGATGATTTCGGTAGGCGGAATATATTGTCGATTGTTACTTTTTTGGCTTGTGTCGATGATACTAGTGAAGTCACCAGGCGCCTCAGATAGTGGGGCAATTCCTCCTTTGAAATGGTCTCGGGCACCCCCCTGATCTTCAGGTTGTTTTGTCTGGAGCGATCGTCCAGCATAGTAAGCTGTAAGGAAAGTGTTTGTTGGGCTTTCTGCACTTCTTGGAGCGTTTCACCCATAGTGGACACTGTTTGTTTTACATCTATGATGTCGTCTTCTGTGGCGCGGACCCTGTCTGTCACCATCTGCAGATCTGTTTGTATCACAGCTATATCTGCTGCCCAGGTCTGTCTGAAGTCCGCTAGTAATGCCTTAATGTCTTGCTTGGTGGCTAAATTGGAGAAGTCAGGGTAAAGTGGGGCTGCTTGTTCACAGCTCTGTCGTTCAGATTGGGGCTGTGTTTCCTCCTGTGTGGGTGATTGTGGTGTATTGGTGGCTGTACCTGCTTCTGGCGTCGCCATCTTACTTTGGGCCTGCTTCTGAAGCATGGAGCCGATGTCTCTGGAGTCTCCTGGCATCCCCTGTGGGGGTCTTTGCGACCTCCTTCCCATTTCAGGTAGGTGCCCCGGCGTGGTGGTTGTGGCTGTCTTTGTCCGTGCGTCCAGGATCTGGAACGGATACTGCCACTCCTCGAGGCCGAGGCCTGGGGGTAGGTGGTAGGCCGCAAGCCTCTTTTTCACCCGTTTCAGCCCGGATTTCTGGAAAAACGGCATGTACCGGCTCCTTGTGTCGTGCTGGTGTCGATCCGCAGGTCGGATGGTCGGGTCTGCCCCTGATTTAAGGTGGATTGTGCCGTTTGTCTCGGGAGCTGTGAATAATGGCGTCCGCTCCGACCCGCGGTTAAGCCCCGCCCCCATCATTTTAGTTTTTAACTCCTTTTTTTTTTTTCTTTTTTTTGTGTTATAAGCATGTGTAACCAATTAAGCCTCATTGTTTAAAACGTTAATATGTTATGAGACACATTCTCTACGCCTGCTCTATGAGTCGGCTTTATAAGCCTGATCTCTAAACCTGTCTTATAAGCCTGATTTCCAAGCCTGATTTCTAAATCTGATCTCTAAACCTGATCTCTAAGCCTGACTCATAAGCCTGAGACATAAGCCTGTTTTCCAAGCCTGATTTATAAGCCTGTTTTATACGCCTGTTCTTCAAGCCTGTTTCATCTTAAATATAACTCACTTAAACTAGAACATACACTGTTATAGATCTCTTTAACTGAAAAAATTTGTGCTGTTTTTACATATGCCATGATGATGTCTTTCCCTACTGTCATTATTGTACTTGCCCATGCTGTCGTGGCTGTGCAAGCTCTATTGTCATAACATGCACAACAAAAATAAAGAATTAAAAAAAAAAAAAAAAAAAAAAACTTTGAACATCACATGTGTTATATTAACCCTTTAAGTCCGGAGGACGTACTATTACGCCACGCAGAAACCGGCTCTAAACGCCGGCGGGCGTAATAGTACGTCCTCGCTTTTATTGCCGCCCACGTGGCCGGCAGTATTCTCCCGCTGCAGATCGCGGTCGGGGGGGATGCCAGGCCCCCCGGGCAACCCCCCCTGTGGCCGGTGACCGCGATCTGCAGTCTCTGATCGCAGTGACAGGCTGTCACTGCGACCAGTATTCAGCATGTGTCAGCCGATTTCAAATCGGCTGACACATGCAGCCGGCGGCTTTCCCCTTCTGCAGATCGCGGTCGGGGGACTTACCTGGCCCCCCAGGCAGTCCCCCTGGGGTCAGTGACCGCGATCTGCTAGGTCTGAGATCGCAGTGACAGGCTGTCACTGCGATCTCAGAGCGCTCTGATCGCAGTGACAGCCTGTCACTGCGATCAGTGTTACATGTGTCAGCCTATTGGCTGACACATGTAACTGGCACAGTGATCCCCCTGCAGATTGGAAGGGGGGAGTGCTTGTACCACCCAGGCACTCCCCCCTGTGGTCAATTACCCAATCTGCAGGAGGTGATCACAGTGACAGGCAGTCACTGTGATCACTGATCCTGTGTGTCAGCCAGTGATGTGACATCACTGGCTGACACTGTCTCTGCCCCCTGTCCTGTAAAAAAAAAAAAATATTAGTTAAAAAAATAAATAAAAAAAATTACAGTTACAAATAAAATATACTTAGATCATATATATTATATATATATGATCTAAGTATATATATATATATATACACATTTACACATACACGACGTGTATTTAAATATTAATATATATATATATATATATATATTAATATCAAATTACACGTAGACTGATACTGATTAAATATATATATAATTATTGTTATATATATATTTATATATAATATAAAAAAATATATATGTAAATACGTAAAAAAATAAAATTAAAAAAATATTTAAAAATAAATAATTAAAAAATATATAGATGTGTGTTATTTCGTTCTAACTGTATTGTGATAATAATATATATATATTTATATCAAAATACACGTAGAACAAAATAATATATATCATAATATATATATCTATATACATAAATATATACGTATATATCACTATATATACCTATATATAAATAAAAATATTAAAAAAAAATTATATATATATATACGTATATATACACATATGTATATATATATACATATATTAATTCTACACATATATTTATGTAATAATTTTACATAATTAGGTATCCTAATTAATTACAATTAGCGGGACCTGCCTGACAACCCATGCCGAAAGTATAGGGAATTTAATTTGCTAGCACTATATTTAACCCTATAACTTTCCAAGACACCATAAAACCTGTACATGGGGGGTACTGTTTTACTCGGGAGACTTTGCTGAACACAAATATTAGTGTTTCAAAACAGTAAAATGTATTACAACGATGATATCGCCAGTAAAAGTGACGTTTTCTGCATTTTTCACGCACAAACAGCACTTACACGGACGATATTATTGCTGCAATACTTTTTACTGTTTTGAAATACAAATATTTGTGTTGAGCGAAGTCTCCCGAGTACAACAGTACCCCACATGTACAGGTTTTATGGTGTTTTCAAAAGTTACAGCGTCAAATATAAGGCTTGTGTTTCAGTTTTTTCACATTAAAATTCGCCAGATTGCTTACGTTGCCTTTGTGACCCTATGGTAGCCCAAGAATGAAAATTACCCCTATGATGGCATACCATTTGCAATAGTAGACAACCCAAGGTATTGCAAATGGGGTTTGTCCAGACTTTTTTAGTAGCCACTTAGTCACAAACACTGGCCAAAATTGGCGTTTTTTGCATTTTTCACACACAAACAAATACTAACGCTAACTTTGGCCAGTGTTTGTGACCAAATGGCTACTAAAAAAGACTGGACATACCCCATTTGCAATACCTTGGGTTGTCTACTATTGCAAATGGTATGCCATTATGGGTGTAAATTTAATTCCTGGGCTACTATACAGTCTCAAAGGCAACGTAACCAATCTGGCGAATTTCAATTTCAAATGTAACACGCTATATTTGACCCTGTAACTTCCCAAAACACCATAAAACCTGTATATAGGGGGTACTGTTTTACACGTGAGACATCGCTGAATACAAATATGTGTATTGCATTGCAGTAAAAGCAAACAGTATTTTGACATCCACAGTTAAAATGTCACATAGAACTAAAAAAAAATAAAAAAATCTTTTTTTCTCCCATTTTTTTATATATTTTTTATATTAAATTATGTTCAATACCTAAATATTTAATGTTAAATGAAAGCCCTGTTTCCCCTGAATAAAATGATATATAATAAGGGGGGATGCATTTCATATGAAAGAGGTGAATTACGGTTGGACAGACATATAGCGCAAATGCCAGGTTTTGTTTACGTTTTGTTCTGTTCACAACTTGTACATTTGGCTGCGGTGTTAAGGGGTTAACCTACTTATCTGATGCTCAGTTTTCTTTATATTAGCAAGTGAAATTCCAATCCAGTTCAGTGCAGGCACAGCCTCTATATTGAAATTTCATTTTTCAGATTTCACAAACCCATACTAGCTAAATATAGGGGATAGGAAAACATAATATGAAAATAACATGGTAAGTGCTGGTTCCCCTTTAAGGAACATTCATGTTTAGATTTATTTCCCATTGTTGTGTATATTTATAGGGCAGCTGTCACTTCTCTAGAATTTACACTGCTGAATAAAAGTGATTATCTGTATTCTTTTAAATTGGCATGGCACAGAATGCAAATTTAGAGGACAAACCGAAACATTGTATGCTTTTTCTATACGGACTGCCAGTTGCAAAGAATGTAGGTGCCCGATTGGCGAGTGAAGAAATGTGGGTGTCTACATTTCATTTTATTTTTCACACCTCACAAATACATATTTGTTAAATATTGGGGATAAGTATACATAAGAAATTGCCAAGAAGTAGCATTTCCCCTTTAAGAACAAATACAATTACGGTATATTCATTCTTATAAAAGGTAGAAAGAATGAACACTCTGTTAACACCTAAAGCCATTCAGTAAATTTAAGTATTTAGCGATTTAGTGTGTTCTTTTAAAGAAATACTCCAAGCACTGTAACCACTGCAGTCAGTAGTCAAACTGTTTGTGAACATTTTACAACTTAACTGGGGCCTGCCATGGTGCGAGTCGAGGCCTGTTCTGGAGCCAGAAACTCTCTCTCTTAGCTCAGTGATTCATAATTCTGGCAGCAGAGGAGGAGGCAACAGGTGCCAACAGACCCCAGGTAAGTTTTCAAACCATTCACAAACAGTTTTGTTACTTACCCTGGCACCACAACACCCAGCTGTGGTGGTTATGGTGCTTCGAGTGTTCCTTTAAAGCTCTTTGTGGCAATTTGAATATGCATGTGAAAATGGTATAAATGAGTTGCAATATTATAAATTGACCTGCATCTTGCTCTTTGTTGCTATTCTGAAATTATTTCACTTAACTTCATTCAACAATATTACAGCATCCATATGCTTTTGAACTTCAAATAATTTTTTAAAAATATGTGAGACACCTAAGACGCGAATTAAATCTGCCTTACATCTTTTAAAAATGTATAATTTAGCTATGTTTTTAAAACAAGTAATTACATGGAGAGATTAATATGTGATGCTTGCTGCAATACATAAATATGTTTGTGATTGTCTGGGGAAGGTTTACGTGTTTAAAAATATATGTTTGCTGTAAGGCAAGAGTAGACATCTCAGCTGTTAAAGAACTTCTACTCCCAAGATAAGCTGTCTGCTTTAAGTGATTACTCCAGCCTTTTTAAATCAGAACTTTATTTTAATTGGGGGGGGGGGGGGGGGGGGGCTAGTGGGACACATGGAAGGCTGGGAGGAGGGTATACGGACACATGGATGGCTGGGAACGGTTATAGAGACACATGGAGGGCTGGGAGGAGGGTATAGGGACACATGGAGGGCTAGGAAGGGTTATAGGGAGACATGGAAGGCTGGGAGAGGGTATAGGGACACATGGAAGGCTGGGAGAGGGTTATAGGGACACATGGAGGGCTGAAAGGGGGCTAATGGGATACATGGAGGGCTGGGAGGGGGCTAATGGGACACATTGAGGGCTGGGAGGGATGGCTAGTGGGACACATGGGGGCTGGGAGGGGGCCTATTGGAACACATGGAAGGCTGAGAGGAGGGTATAGGGACACATGGAGGGCTGGGAAGGGTTATAGGGACACATGGAGGGCTGGGAGGGGGCTCATGGGATACATGGAGGGCTGGGAGGGGGCTCATGGGACACATTGAGGGCTGGGAGGGATGGCAAGTGGGACACATGGGGGCTGGGAGGGATGGCTAGTGGGACACATGGGGGCTGGAAGGGATGGCTAGTGGGACACATGGGGGCTGGAATGGATGGCAAGTGGGACACATGGGAGCTGGAAGGGATGGCTAGTGGGACACATGGGGGCTGGAAGGGATGGCTAGTGGGACACATGGGGGCTGGAAGGGATGGCTAGTGGGACACATGGGGGCTGGAAGGGATGGCTAGTGGGACACATGGGGGCTGGGTGGGGGCCTATTGGGACACATGGGGGCTGGGAGGGGGCCAATTGCGACACATTGAAGGCTGGGAGTGGGCTATAGGGACACATTGAGGACTGGGAGGGAGCTACAGGGACACAAGGAGAATTGGGGGGCTAATGGGACACACAGGGGGGCTCATGTGGGGGTGCTACTGAGACACATGGGAGGGCTGAGAGGTGGTATTTGGACTCATGAAGGTTGGGAGGGGCATAGGAACACTTGGAGGGAGGGTTAGTGGGACACATGGAGGGAGGGCTAGTGGGACACATGACGTGCTGGGGGGGCTATATGGACGGAGGGAGGGCTAATAGGACACATGTGGGGGCTACTAACACACATGGAAGACTGGAGAGGGTGTAATGAGATACATGGAGGGGCTGGGGAGTAAAAAGACACACTGAGGTGTGTGGGGAGAAAGAGACAGGGGGTTGGGAAAGGGGAACAGGAGACACACAGAGGACCTGAGGAAGACGAACAGGAGACACACAGCGGGGCTGGGAAAGGGGAGAATGAGACACATAGAGGAGCTGTGGGAAAATATACACATAGAGGTGCTGGGGCCTGGGAAAGAGACTCACAGAAGGGCTGGGAAAAGTGACAAAGAGACAATGGGGCTGGGACTAAGAGACACATGAAAGGGGCTTGGGGGAGAAAGACACAAACAAAATGCATCTTCACTTGTCTCCTGCTCTCCCTGAAACTCAGAGTCGACCGGTGAGAGAAAGACGTCGTATTAAAGGGACACTATAGTCACCAGAACTACTACAGTTTAATGTAGTGGTTCTGGTGTCTATAGCCTGTCCCTGTAGGCTGAGCACTGTAAATGCTACCTTTTCATAGAAAAGGGAGTGTCTAAATTGCTGCCTAGGAACCTCTCTAGTAACAGTCACACAGACGGCCACTAGAGATGCTTCCTAGTCCAGTGCTGCATTCTGCATGGAGGCGCTGAACGCTCCCCATAGAGATGCATTGATCCAATGCATCTCTGTGAGGAGATGCTGATTGGTGCGGTGAAGCGCAGCATTTTGCCACACATGCGCAATATCCCCCCCATGCTTTCCTATGGGAATTGAATTGCCATTGACTGAAATTTATCCAGTTGTAAGCCAAAGTGAAGAGTACTCTCTTATTAATTAAAAAAACAAAACAAGATAACATCATTTTTTTTACTGCTCTGCAATAACATACATTCACAATTTCAGTCCAAATGACCAAACTTTTCTTTATATATCAAGGAAATGGACTGAAACATTGATTATATGCAAATGCACATCTGCTTACAATAAATCCGCTCTTTTGTTTATATTGACGCCCTATGAGTGCTTTCTTTCACGTTTGAGTGATATTTTTTAGTTGTTTGTTTTTCCCGCTTCCATATCTGCACACTATGCTGGTGCGATGCATTATGGTGAGATGTAATTCCAGTAAAATACAAGTTTAGCAGGCTAAGATTGCCACAAGGCATATGTATGTATATGTGTTTGTAGTATCAGTTAGTTAATTACACGTAGCTAAGATACTGTTATCACTGTACTGACCAGGTGCAGGAATGTAAGAACTGGAATTACGCGTCCCTCTCCTTTGTATCAGATGAGCCACGTGGTTAGACCGGATGGATGAGTTTAGACTCTATTTATTAAATAGGTTAAGGGTATGTGTGGGTGTAGTTAATTGTGGGAGGAGCTACAGTGCTATATAAGGAATGTACTCTATGTATTCAGTACTCAGACTTTGCTGTATTTTGGTGACGCTAGTCCCTCTGAGTCCCGATCGGTGATCCAATAAAGAATCTCTTCCTTCCTGAAGAAACCTGTGTCCATCTCTCTGTGCTTGGCTTCCGTCAGTTTCTCCGGTATCATTTGGTGCATTGGCCGGGAAGCTCATCGTTCAACGGTAGCTGAGAGGCAGAGGCGTGAGACGGTCTATCTTTGCCCACGTTCTCTACGGCTGCACCCCTGAACTTCTGCGTGGACCTCCCTTCGTCTCGGCGCCACTGGTCTGTTGTCCAGGAGATCATCGGCCTCTACGTGAGAAGTGCTGGGGTGTCCCCGTCGATGAGTGTGAACTCAGGTTCAGGAACGAGGAGGTAAGACAACTGCTGTTTTAGACGGCAGGACCCACTAGGGGTATACCGATTGTGCGGTAGGCCCAAAGGGGTTTTGAATCTGTGTATCTGCCCCCTCTGTCGGAGGGAAGGAGCGAAGGCGCACCGCTCGATCGAACGCTCTTTAGTCAGACCGTTTGATTTGGTTAGTCAGGCGGGGTCCTGGTGTAAATAGCCCTAGCCGGACACCGGTGTCTTGTCTAGACTAGCGTTCTAGGGTGTATATTACGTTCGCTAGGTCGGAGGGACCGGGAGACTAAGCGGCGCCTGTGTAAATTCGGTTCGCTAGTTCTCATCCTATCTGGGCTAAGTGGGAAGGCGTGTAAATTTGGAACCCACTAGACTTTTGATAGTGCGACTAAGAGGCGCCTGTGTAAATTCGGTTCTCTAGCTCGCTATATATGTGGTGATTGGGCAGTGTGGCTAACCAAAACGGGTGTATATAGTTTTAGGTAGTCCATTCAAGGTACTGGCCAATAGTTTAGTTGGGAATTGTAAATGTGTTAACGATTGTTTTAGTAAAGTGTATATCTTGTTAGATAGCGCGAGCTCAGCCGTCTAGCGAGAGTGTTAATAGTGTGTTGCTGTATTATAGTGCACGGTACCATAACCCTGTATATTTACTGACATTATATAATAAGTACTAATCATTGTCGTCCATTGCATGTTTAACACCATAACCACTAATAATTGTATTGTGACCTTAACTTGTGCTTTGACCTATGCTAACCGTACTGTAACCGCTATTTGTAAAAGACGATGTTACTGGGGTGTGTTATAGACGGGTAATTCGTATATAGAGAATTATAGCGTGGGTGACTGTATAGTTACGCCAAAGGGCATAATATTGATTATATAGTGACTGGTGTAACAGCTGTGTGTGTACGGGAATTCCCTGAGTGTTTATTGTTATTGTGTACGTTTCACTTGGTAACCGTACCACGTGGTGCTGTTGCCAGAGGAAACGGGTGTGACTGTTGAATAGTACGCGTGTATAGTATTCGTTGTCGACGACGTTCCATTGTTAAGTATGGGTGCGTCGCAGTCAACGATTCCGGATCCCTTAGGATGTATGGTTAAGAATTTTAAAAAGGGATTCAAAGTTTGTGATTTTGGGGTAAAGATGTCTCCTGTACGTTTGGTCACTTTGTGTACTAGGGAGTGGCCTACTTTGGTTGCGGCATGGCCGCCACGTGGCAGTTTGGATCCAACTCTGGTACAGCGCTTACACGTGGCTGTATCGGGTAGGCCTGAACTTTACGGCCAGTTTCCTTATATTGACTGTTGGAGACAGGCCGTAAATGACTCGCCAAAATGGCTCCAGACATGCCACGAGGAGCAGTGTCGCCTCATGGTAGCTAGGACTTGCTCGTCCACTAGGACTGGTGTTAGGCCCATTTTGGACACGCCCCCTGAGTCCGAGATCCCTTTGCCGCCCCCTTACTTTCCGTTAAGAAGAAGTGACGCAAACGCAGGAAGTCCTGCACCCCTCCCCTCATTACCCTCATCCACTTCCGCTTCCTCCTCCAGTACAGGATCCACCCCCCCTCGTACTAAATCTCCCCTTCCGGAACCAGAATCCACCCCCATTAGAAACGAATATCCTGATTTGGCGCCACTTCAGACTTCCGGTCAAGCTTCATCTAGCTCGGCTCGAAGTGTTTTATTTACGACCTTTTCCCAAAACCGACCTCCCACATCCCCATACCCTATCTCTCCCCGACCGGAACCCATGACTGACGCCTCTCTACGTAGCCCCATCCAAACCCGACAGTTGACTGGTGCCCAACAATTAAAGCACTATCAGATGCCTCTTCGTCTGAATCCCGGGTCAGCTTATATCGATGCCGCAGGTCAAATGGCACACGCTGACCCAGTCTTCGTATATGTCCCATTTACCACAACCGATCTTTTAAACTGGAAGACCCATAATTCCTCGTATACTGAGAAACCACAAGCTATGACTGATCTGTTCACCTCAATAGTACAGACGCATAATCCGACATGGGCTGATTGCCAGCAGTTACTAATGACTTTATTTAACAATGAGGAAAGGACAAGAATAAATCAAGCAGCCATTAAAGCATTAGAAGATAGAGCCCGTGCTTTGAACCAAGCCAATCCAGCAGCATGGGCCGCGACACACTATCCCAACACCGATCCCGATTGGAACGTAAATGGTGCTGATATGGTTCAACTCAGAGCCTATAGAGACGCTATAATTGCTGGCATGAAAGCCGGAGGAAAGAAAGCCATTAACATGTCGAAGACAGTTGAGGTGATCCAGAAAAGCGATGAAGCGCCCAGTGTCTTTTATGACCGATTATTGGAGGCATACCGCTTGTATACCCCCTTTAATCCGGAAGACGCAGACAATTCCCGAATGGTTAACTCCGCCTTTGTCAGCCAAGCATACGGAGATATTAAGCGCAAGCTACAAAAGTTAGAAGGGTTTGCAGGTATGTCCATCACCCAACTAATGGAGGTAGCAAATAAGGTCTATATGAACAGGGATACAGAAAGTAAGAAAGAGGAAGAGCGCAAGATGCGTAAAAAGGCTGATATGCTAGCGGTAGCGATCGCAGGCGTAGATAAACGGGGCCCAGATAGAGGCAATAATAGATGGAGTAGGGAGCCTTTGAGTAGGGATCAATGCGCGTATTGCAAGGAAGAAGGGCATTGGAGGAACGAATGTCCGCAAAGAGAGCAGTACGAGAGAGACCAGCCCAGGGCAGGCTACGGAAACTTTAGAGGTAGAGCGAGAGGTAGAGGAGGCCCCGGAGGGAGTAATGGTTATAGAGGGAGTAATGGGAACAGAGGAAGTGTTAGGGAAGACAGGTATATTCCAGCAGCGCAAAGGTCCCGCGATAGAGAAGGTAGGGACTTTGTAGGATTGGCTGACACTGTCATGGAGGACTATTGATACCGACCGGGCTCCATCCCCCTTGGTCGAGCGGAGCCTATGGTCGATGTATCAATAGGGGGGAAAAGGAGTGCGTTCATGATCGACACTGGTGCTGAACATTCAGTGGTGACTAATCTAGTTGCTCCTCCATCTGGAAGGACTATTACTGTGATAGGAGCAACTGGAAGAAGTGCTGAAAAACCGGTTCTTAAAAGTCGACTCTGTACATTGGGAGGCCACGTAGTAAAACACCAATTCCTTTATATGCCTGAATGTCCAGTCCAATTGCTGGGACGTGATATGCTATCAAAATTACAAGCGCAGATTACGTTCCTACCAAATGGAACAACATCCTTAAAGTTTAATGGACCTTCAGGTATTATGACTTTATCCGTACCAAAGGAAGAAGAGTGGCGACTTTATACAGTGTTGACTAGCCAAAACCCTAGGAGTGATGAGACATTGTTTAACATACCAGGAGTTTGGGCAGAGAACAACCCACCAGGACTGGCCCGCAATATTCCACCAATAAAAATTGAACTGAAACATGGGGTTTATCCAGTGAGCCTAAGACAATATCACATTCCGCAGAAGGCTAAGAAGAACATCCAATCCTATCTGGATAAGTTCATACGGTATGGTATCCTAAAATTCTGTACTTCCCCCTGGAACACCCCATTGCTGCCTGTTCAAAAGCCCGGTACAGATGAGTATCGACCTGTACAGGACTTAAGAGCAGTCAATGATGCGGTTGTTAGCATACATCCAGTTGTACCCAATCCATATAACCTGCTTGCTTTAATTCCGGGCGGGGCTACTTACTTCACAGTCTTAGATCTCAAAGATGCCTTCTTTTGCCTCCGAATTGCCGCAGAAAGCCAATGTATTTTCGCTTTCCAATGGGAGAACGCTGTAACGGGCTCAAAACGCCAAATGACTTGGACAAGACTGCCCCAAGGGTTTAAAAATTCACCTACCCTATTTGGTTCAGCTCTAAGTCAAGATCTACTGGATTTCGAGTCTATCCCAGGAGAATGTGTATTGTTACAATATGTAGATGACTTGTTGATAGCAGCAGTTACAAAAGAAAAATGTCAGCAAGCAACGCACGATCTACTACATATTCTCTGGAAGGCAGGATACAAGGTGTCCAGGAAGAAGGCTCAGTTGTGTTTGCCAACTGTCAAGTATCTGGGATTCCATATCTCTGAAGGTCAAAGGATTATGGGGCCAGAGAGAAAAGAAGCTGTCTGCCAAATACCAATACCCAAGAATAGAAGACAAGTGCGAGAATTCTTGGGGGCAGCAGGCTTCTGTAGGATATGGATTCCCAGCTATGCGATACTGGCAAAACCTCTGTACGCAGCCATCAAAGGTACAGAGCACGACCCCTTCTTATGGACCCAAGAACAGCAAACGGCATTTGAAGATGTGAAGAAGGCTTTGATGAGTGCCCCAGCATTAGGTCTACCTGATCACACACGACCATTCTACTTATATGTACACGAGCAAAGAAGAATGGCTGTGGGAGTATTGACACAGTACTTGGGATCATGGCAAAGACCTGTTGCCTACATGTCTAAGCAACTGGATGCAGTGGCCAGCGGACTTCCACCTTGTCTAAGAGCCGTAGCTGCAGCCGCCCTGCTAGTAGCTGAAGCCGATAAACTCACTCTGGGTCAAGAACTTTATGTACGAGTCCCACATGCAGTACAGACGTTGTTGGATTACAAAGGAAATCATTGGTTTAGTAACAGCCGTATGACCAAGTATCAAGCAATGTTGTGTGAAAACCCAAGAGTGCATTTAGAGACTGTAAACACCTTAAATCCAGCTACCCTTTTGCCGCAACCTACTGAAAGTCAACATGATTGTTTGGAAGTAATGGATGAAGTATTTTCAAGTAGACCAGATCTTCGTGATTTTCCCATCCAGAACCCCGATGTTCAATATTACACCGACGGCAGTAGTTATGTGAAAGAAGGGATCCGCTATGCAGGATATGCAGTGACAACAATAGACAAGGTGATAGAAGCTCGGCCACTGGCGAAAGGAACATCAGCACAAAAGGCAGAATTAATAGCACTAACACGAGCGTTACAATTGGCTGAAGGTTTAAGAGTAAATATCTATACGGACTCTAAGTATGCGTTTTTAACCACTCATGCCCACGGAGCTTTGTATAAAGAAAGAGGACTACTGAATTCAGAAGGCAAAGAAATCAAGTACGCAGCTGAAATCCTACAACTATTGGAAGCAGTGTGGGAGCCGAAAGAAGTCGGTATCATACATTGTCGAGCGCATCTGAGAGGAGATGGTGATGTAACCAAGGGAAATCGGATGGCAGATAGTGCAGCTAAGCGTGCTGCTGAATCAGGAAGACAGGAGTATGTGGGGCATATAGCTGCTCTTATACCAACTCCACTGTCCCAATGGACTCCAGTTTATACAGCTCAAGAAGAGGAGTGGTTAAAGACTGAACCGGGAAAGTATTTGGAGAACAAGTGGTATCAGCTAGAAGATGGAAGAATAGTCATACCAGCATCACTAGCGGTAGAAATTGTCCAAAATTATCACAACGGGACACATTCTGGGAGAGACAGTACTGAAGAATCTCTCAGGAAACATTTCTACATACCAAGATTGTCCAACTTGACTCAGGCCATTGTACGCAGATGTGTAACGTGTGCTAAGAATAATGCAAGACAAGGACCAGTAAAGCCACCAGGAGTCCAGTTTATGGGGGAACTCCCCATGTCCGATCTACAAATAGACTTTACAGTAATGCCTAAATCGGGTGGACATCGTTACCTGTTGGTAATTGTGTGCACCTATTCAGGCTGGGTAGAAGCATGTCCTACTCGTACAGAGAAAGCAGGAGAAGTTGTAAGATTCCTGCTACGAGAAATAATACCCCGATATGGACTACCCTGTTCTATAGGATCGGACAATGGTCCAGCTTTTGTTCATCAGTGCCTACAACAACTGACTCATATGCTTGGTATAAAGTGGAGGCTTCATACTGCATATAGACCCCAGAGTTCTGGTAAGGTAGAGAGAATGAATAGAACTATAAAGAACCAGTTGGCTAAAATGTGTCAGGAAACCCAACTTAAGTGGAACGTTCTCTTACCCATAGCTTTATTGCGAATCCGCAGTACCCCTACCAGAAGGATGGGCCTCTCTCCTTTTGAAATCATGTATGGGCGACCACCTCCCGTACTTGGTAACTTAAGGGGGGACTTGAGTCAGTTGGGAGAAGGAATTACCCGGCAGCAGGTTGTAGAGTTGGGTAAGACTATGGAGGAGGTACAGAAATGGGTACAAGATAGATTACCTGTGAATATTTATCCCCCTGTTCATAGTTATCATCCAGGAGACCAAGTGTGGATTAAAGAGTGGAATAATGTACCGTTAGGGCCCAAGTGGAGAGGTCCTTATGTTGTTCTTTTGTCTACCCCTACAGCGATAAAAGTAGCCGAAGTAACTCCGTGGATACATCACTCCAGGGTTAAACCAGCAGCAGTCGATTCTTGGCAAATTACAGCAGATCCAGAGAATCCCTGCAAGATCCGGTTGAAACGCACTACTCAGTCGGAGTAACGAGGAATTATTGTGGATTACAAATTTTATTGTTACAGGTGTGAGTGAGAAGGCCATAATAAAGCCTGTCCGCTTACCAACACATAGTGTATAAGCCAGGAAAGTCTCGAAGGGACACCTGTGAAGACGAGCAGAACTCCATTCCCTGCAGCCCTCACATCCTGGAAGCTGAGGTTCCATCGCACGGACGAAGACTGAGGATGACGGCGAAAGATGTGCTTTTGATTGTGTTTATTTATATGTGTTTTTATATTCAGGAAGGTAGAGGTACCGACACTCCTAGCTGTGAGGTATGCATTAAGACTACGAGAACAGGTAACCATATTTCCCAAACCCTAATTTGGCATTCACAATACGAATGTAAAGGAGAGGTATCAAGATGTAGATACCTAAATATAGACTATAGTGTGTGCCATTTAGGAGTAGGAGAACCTAAGTGCTTCAGTCCAGAGTATCAACCTCGTACAATTTGGTTGACTCTCAGGAATGGAGATCCTCAGGGGACCCTAATTAATAAGACGGTGTTAGAATCCGTACATTCTTCGGGTGTTCTGCTATTTGATGCATGTAAGGCGATATCAAGTGGTAGAAAACCGTGGAATGTATGTGGGGATCTTAGATGGGAGAGGACGTATGGGTCTAATGATAAATATATTTGTCCCAGTAGTAAAAATAAATATGTGAGTCCTAGATGCCCAAATAAAGACTATAACTTTTGTCCATATTGGTCTTGTGTGGGGTGGGCGACTTGGGGACAGACAGTAGATAAAGACATGATAGTGACTAAGTTGCCGACTAGCCCTTATTGTAAGTCTATGGAATGCAACCCAGTCCATATACTTATTAATAACCCCGACAAGTTCCTAGATAAGTATGGAAATTTATTTGGGTTTCAGATATACGGGACGGGTTTAGATCCTGGGACATTATTGTTTATAGGAATAGAGACTGATACGGTATCCTCCCAGACTCATCAAGTATACCATTCCTTTTATGAAGAGATGAGTATAGATAATAAGATCCCCCATAACGCTAAAAACCTGTTCATTGACCTAGCTGAAAGTATTGCCGGTAGTCTTAATGTTACCAACTGCTATGTGTGTGGAGGTACTAACATGGGAGACCAATGGCCTTGGGAAGCAAAGGAGGTAATGTCCGGTTCTGAGGCAGTTGACCAACTAATATCTACACAAGCCGATTATCATTTGAGTGTTAGAGGTAAATCTGAGTGGAGATTAAAGACCTCCATCATAGGTTATGTTTGCATAGCAAGGAAAGGAATAATGTATAATACTTCTGTAGGAGAATTAACTTGTCTAGGGCAAAAAGCTTATGATGATGATACTAAAAATACAACTTGGTGGTCGGCTTCAAATGTCTCAGAACCATCTAACCCGTTTGCTAGATATGCCAGTTTAAAGGATGTGTGGTTTGATTTATCCATCACATCTACCTGGAGAGCCCCAGCAAATTTGTACTGGATCTGTGGTAAGAAAGCCTATTCGGAGTTGCCACAGGACTGGGAAGGGGCATGTGTGTTGGGTATGCTCAAACCATCCTTCTTCTTGTTACCGATTGAAACAGGTGAGACTTTAGGTGTTAAAGTGTATGATGTGAATCATAGGAAGAAAAGGGGACCCTTAGAGATAGGCACCTGGGAAGATAATGAATGGCCTCCCCAGCGTATCATAGATTATTATGGGCCAGCCACGTGGGCAGAAGATGGTACCTTTGGTTATAGAACCCCAATTTATATGCTCAACCGTATTATAAGATTACAGGCGGTGGTTGAGATTATTACTAATGAGACCTCACAAGCACTCAATCTTCTAGCGAAGCATAATACCAGGATGAGGACAGCAGTGTACCAAAATAGATTAGCCTTGGATTACCTTTTGGCAGTAGAGGGAGGTGTATGTGGGAAGTTTAACCTGAGCAATTGCTGTCTTCAAATAGATGACGAAGGGCAAGCAATAGCTGAGCTTACTAGCCATATGGTTAAACTAGTGCATGTGCCTACTCAGGTATGGAAAGGGTACAATCCAAGTAGTTGGTTTGGTAGCTGGTATGAGTGGTTTGGAGGGCTTAAGGCAGTGGTAGGTGGAGTCCTACTGATTTTACTGTTGTGTCTACTCCTACCGTGTCTTATACCCTTAGTAGTTAGGTCTGTGCAAAGCCTGATAGGAAGTATAGCAGAGAGGAAGGCTGCTGCACAGATAATGGCGATATATAAGTATAAGGCTCTAGATCAAGGAGAACCAATGCAGGAAGATGAGTGTTAAAAGATTCACATCATAAGATAAGTCTGGTCTGGTTCATGGTAACCTGAGGTATATGCAAACCAAGGTTAAGTGATGCCTCAAGTAATTGTGAAATATCAGAGGCATCAAAGGGGGGAATGTGATGTAATTCCAGTAAAATACAAGTTTAGCAGGCTAAGATTGCCACAAGGCATATGTATGTATATGTGTTTGTAGTATCAGTTAGTTAATTACACGTAGCTAAGATACTGTTATCACTGTACTGACCAGGTGCAGGAATGTAAGAACTGGAATTACGCGTCCCTCTCCTTTGTATCAGATGAGCCACGTGGTTAGACCGGATGGATGAGTTTAGACTCTATTTATTAAATAGGTTAAGGGTATGTGTGGGTGTAGTTAATTGTGGGAGGAGCTACAGTGCTATATAAGGAATGTACTCTATGTATTCAGTACTCAGACTTTGCTGTATTTTGGTGACGCTAGTCCCTCTGAGTCCCGATCGGTGATCCAATAAAGAATCTCTTCCTTCCTGAAGAAACCTGTGTCCATCTCTCTGTGCTTGGCTTCCGTCAGTTTCTCCGGTATCAATGGGGCTGATATAGAATTTCTTTCCAGGGCTGCTTTACATTCCCAGTCCGGCCCGGCCACTGCTTCCATGCATGGTCCTATCAAATTTTTCTCATAGAGCAGCATCTGTTTGTACCATTTTCCCTTGCTCAGGATGCATGTGCACGCTCATTGAAGAGGGGGTTGAACAGAGGGAGGAGGGGGGACGGGACCTGAAGGAATAGAGTAAAGTTGTGGAGGGCTGAACGAAAGGAGGCAGCAAGGGGAAATACAGTCAAGGGAGAAGATCAGTACTGCTGTGTGCACTGACAAAATATATACCGGTATTTTTTGCCCAGGTTTAACATTACAGTGTGGAACAGAGTTCCTGGCTACTTAAGCCATGTGTGCTGGGGATGCAACTGGCCACCTGCACAAAGTGCAAATATCTCTGCATGTACCGCATTTCATGCAAAAATGATCATGGTGGTTCAAGTAACCCTTTAAGGTCTAAACAACTGCTGCATCTTGTATTGATTTCTTTAAGTCTGAGAAACATTAGTGTAGATTGTTTAGCAAGAGAGGCCCTTTCTTAGTGCCGCAGGCTCTATTTTAACAAATTCTAAATCAGTCTTTATTTATATTAACATTTTGGGCCAAAACTATTTTTCAGTTCTGTCTAATATTAAAAACAAAAATATAACCGTTAAATTGTCCATCTCCAAAAACCTCTATATTTTATATTTTTACCATTGCTAATATTATGAGTAAAATAAAATATTTTAGCCAATGTGTTTTAAAATCCTTCTATTCTCCTGCATGGTTTGATAGGTTTTTGAATTTTTTTTTTTTTTTTAGATTACACTTTATTCATTATGGACCAAAGGAACACATGTCAAATTATCCTTTTCTTATGAACAATATCAATTATAATTTGCATGCTTACAAAATCACTATGCCTCTAGTATAGGTGTATGTTTGTGATGGTTGTAAGATAAGTGAAGTCTCTGAAGGAAAGAATATGCTAAGACAGGGATCTTCAGTTTGACCACAAATAGCTCTGACCATATTTGGTTCTTAGGGCCTTTAAATCATTGCTGTTCAGCAATCAGCTATATTAGGATGTTAGTATGGATGATGTATGAATTCTGAAGCTGATTTCTTACAGTATAGCAATATATGGCAGTAAATGTCGTTCCTGTTGGTGTCCAAAACTAAATGCCACATACATTAGATGCATCTATTAGACGTTGTTCATGCATTGTACCAAGCTCCCAATGAGTTTAAAGGAATATAGTGTATTCTTGGAATTTAATTAATTTGAAGAAGAAAAAATAAGATGAAAACCACCCATGCAAGTGAGCAGAATATTCTGCAAACATGATGCCACTGTATTTACAGAATTAGCAATGTAGATGTGGAAAATGTGATCACTTAGGGAGCAAAATTGGGTTTTAAATACTGGCTCTGTGACTATGTTTAATGCAGGGCAGGTTTACAAATGTTTTACCACCCTGGGCAAAAAAAGTATCCTACATCTCCATCAGCCTCTCTTCCCAGCTCTTTAATACCTCTAGTTTCTCCCTCTGCCCATCTCTCTTCTTGTTTCCCAGTTTCTTCTTTCATTTTTTTTCGTTTGTGTGTCTCACACTGCATATTCTTTTTTTTTTCTTTCTGTCTCTTTCCTGCTTTCTCCCCTTTATGTCCTGTTCTCTCCACCTTGCATGTGAGATTTCAGAATTTGTGTATGACCTAATTCAGTTTCCCCCACTAAATTAATATCTACATGCAAAATTAAGCCCTGCACTCAAACTCCCACTACTTCTGGGCGCTGTGAACAATGACTAGAGTTCCTATCATCTGCCCTAATGCGTAGAATAAAAAACAAAAAAGTTATCCTGATTACTATCCCAAACCCCTATACACATTTAACCTCCCTGGCGGTATGATTATGTCAGGAATTTTGTACCAAAAGCGGTACCATTTTTTTGCATGGAAATTTGGTGTTATGTATTGTAGGCCAGTAATTACTTTCTTAAACCTGACCAAAAGTACTCTCAGATGTGATAAAGTTCGAAACATAAAATCATGAATTATAATCTAATAAATAATATACCGGTTCCCATTTTCTGTTCCTGGAAAACTTGCTATGCAGAGTAGCTGATTGCTGCTCGTTGTAGCGATTTGTCTCCGTGACAATCTTTTCAATGACGTCATCTGTGAGAAATAATTTTAGGTATGCCAAAGGATCATTGTGCTCAACGTCTACCTTCATCCCAGGTGATCCAGTAAACGGAAATCTTGGCGGCGGTACCTCATCCATACCGCAATCAATAAGGCACCAAGTGCGCACATCACTGCCGCTGTCACTCATCTGATCCAAACCCGCTTTGGAGATGCTAAAGTGACGCTTTGATGCCATGGTAAAAAATTTATTTTATGGGCAGAAATTACAGCAAAAAGGGCAGGCAGGGCAGTGTAGGATGATCAAATTTCAAATCTGAGGTGATACAATGTAATCTGACAGGATTTCACTGTATCACCTAACTTTATGTGTGTGTGTCACTTTTATGCTTGAAACATTTGAATTACCCGCCCAGTTCCTCCCCCATGAGCCTCTGCGGCTCACAGAGACGGAACCAGGAAGTCAGATGGAGGCATCCGCCGGGGCTCTCACCAGCAATCACAGTGCGGGGACATCGCTGGATCGCAAGGAGAAGGTAAGGAGACTCCGCTGCCAGCTCTGTTATCTACCCCGAGCGTGACTCGGGGTTACCGCTTCTGGCAGCGAAAATTAACCCCGAGTCACGCTCGGGAATACCGCTAGCCTGGTTAAAAAAACCTGGACATTTATATCACTCCAATGATCATATGTGTAAGCTCACCTACCACGACAAAGGCAAAACCTCTCAGGTGCCCCTCACTAACAATTCACCTTGCTGATTTTACCTCTGAAACTGCTATGTTTATAGAAAAAAGGGTTAAACCTAGTTGGACCTGGCACCCAGACCACCTCATTAAGCTGAAGTGGTCTGGGTGCCTATAGTGGTCCTTTAAAGGAATACTATAGCGTTACAAATACAAACCTGCATTCTTAATGCTATAGTGCCCCTGCCCCTAGTTAAATATATTTAAGTCCGGTCCCACTCAGTTTGAAAATAAATAAATACTTACCCTTTTCCTTTGCTGAGACTCCCTTGGTGCTGCTCAACTCTCCACTTCCCACAACGTCATGGAGAAGGCATAGCCTCCTCCGCGTTGGTCCAGTCAAATGCTACACATAGAGGAGCAGTAGAAACCTCATGTGCATGTGTTCTACATTGCAGGGTTAATAGAACTGGACCCAGACCACTTCTTTGAGATAAGCTGCTCCGGTGACTATAGCGTCCCTTTAATAAATTGTTTTTTCTCCAGTAAGTCTAGATCAGTACATTTATTTCTCAATAATATCTTTAATAAGTTTAATCAGTGATTATGTCTAATATTAGTTTTAGCCTATAATGTTACACATTTACATTTAATTTGAATATGGCCCTAACAAATGATTATAGACATTAACCCCTTAAGGACACATGACATGTCTGACACGTCATGATTCCCTTTTATTCCAGAAGTTTGGTCCTTAAGGGGTTAAAATTGCTTTTCTATTTTGTATTGTCTTTTTTTTGGAACAGATCATGACTGTGACTATACTTGTATGCCGTTTTTAAATGTGTTGTAATATTTTACAGGCAGTGGCCCATCTCATTGCATCTGTGTTAAAAGAAAATGGTACCTCTCAGAAGATCACGCAGTCTTCAAACCAGGTAAGAGGGTAAACGTTTTGAAAGCTTGGCAGAGAGTATTTTATATGATGTCCATGTGTTCAATAAAACAAATACTATTCAGTTGCATTATAAGAACAACTAGAACTCCAGCACATATGTTAAAAATTAGAACTGCATACTTTGATATATGCTTACAGTCTCCCATCTCACAGTTAGGCTTACTTAAGTGCTGTTCTGCTTCACTCAGGTGGAACTTAATCTGTGGACAAAAATTCCATATCCTTCAACACTGCTGCTAGACTTGTGGGAAGGGAATACGGTCAAGTCTTTGTGATGCCCATACTTTTAGGAATCTCTGGTAGCTCTATCCCCAACAGCATAGCTAGAGAATTCCATATGTAAATTCAGGCCAATATAACAATAAGATACATAGTTACATAGTAGTCTAGGATGAAACCTATTAAAATTCTCACTATTCCATTATTTTTTAGTTTATTACAACAAGGCTTTAAAGTGGAGATTCTAGCTCCACCTACAAGTCCTGTCAATCAGAGAAAAGAGTTTTACACTTCCTGGCTATGCTACCAGTGCAGTGACATTTCTCTCTTTTCTATAGAACCGTTTTTCTTAGGCAAATGAAATTTAAAAACAAATATATAAATAAATACATTTTAAATAAACATTTTGTCCTTAATTACCTTTTATTTTTTCCATTAATCCCCAGTGAGCATCTGTGTAATGGCAAAAAGAAATCAACATTTCAATACATGGTAGCTTTTAGCCTGCAGTTGACAATGAAAGGCAGTGGCGTAGCAAGGAGGGGGTGGTATCTTTTGGGGGGCGTCAGACACAGGGCCGGCGCTACCATCCTAGTGGAGCACCTAATGGAGCAATGATGTCCATGTGACCAGCAGGAGCACATAAAACTACTCTCCCGCCGGTCACTCTCTTTTACCCCTCCAGATTCGCTGGCCAAATTAGGCAAAGTAAAAGCCTGAGAGGGGATGTGAGCTGTGAGGAGCGGCAGCAGCTCGCGGCCAATCACTTTGTGTTAAGGGCTGCTGGGCTAGATGACCTCATATCCCAGCGGCCACGGATTGTGAAGAGAGAAAGCTGAAACTTGTTTAATTTATATATCATTTATAAAAAAAACAATGTATGTAAGCTAGTGAGTTTGTGTAAGAGCCACAGTGTGTTAGTGTCTCTGTGTGTGTGTATGTTTGTTTCAGTGAGTGTGTGTTTGTTTGTATGTCAGTGAATGTGTGTGTTTCTGTCAGTAAATGTGTGTTTCTGTCAGTGAATGTGTGTGTGTGTTTGTAAGAATCAGTGAGTGCGTTTGTGTATGAGCCATTGAGTGCATGTGTGTATATATTAAAGGAACAGTATAGGGCCAGGAACACAAACGTATTCCTGGCTTTATAGTGTTAAAAATACATGTTTGTTCTCTTGCCCCCTTAACGCCGTTAAGGCGTACTTTGCTGTCCTGCACTCTATGGGCTTAACCCCTTAAAGGACCACTATAGTGTCAGGAAAACAAACTTGTTTTCCTGGCGCTATAGTGCCCTGAGGGTGCCCCCAACCTCATGGTCCCCCTCCCGCCGGGCTGAAGGTAGAGGAAGAGGGTTAAACACTCACCTTTGTCCAGCGCTGGGCTCCCTCGGCGCTGGGGACTCTCCTCCCTCTTCTGATGTCATCAGCTGAATGCGCATGCGCGGCAAGAGCCGCGTGCGCATTCAGCCAGTCCCTAGGAAAGCATTCTCAATGCTTTCCTATGGATGCTGGCGTCTTCTCACTGTGAAAATCACAGTGAGAAGCGCGGAAGCGCCTCTAGCGGCTGTCAATGAGACAGCCACTAGAGGCTGGATTAACCCTAAAGTAAACATAGCAGTTTCTCTGAAACTGCTATGTTTACAGCAGGCAGGGTTAATCATAGATGGACCTGGCACCCAGACCACTTCATTGACTGAAGGGGTCTGGGTGCCTATAGTGGTCCTTTAACGACCAAACTTCTGGAATAAAAGGGAATCATGACATGTCACACATGTCATGTGTCCTTAAGGGGTTAAACACTGTTAGGGTGGCATGTTTCACCCTAACGACCGTTAGTCCCGCTGGCCAGAGAAACTTACCTGGCCAGATGATCTTCGTTGTTCCTGGTCTGGGGGAACTGCCTGATATGCCAGGCAGTTCCCCTGCTGCCAGTCTGGCACTCGCGGGCCATGTGATTGCGAGGGCCTCGCAATCACATGGCTGTCTGCAGCTCTGCCTTCATGGGGGACTGCCTGAGATGTCAGGCAGTGACCCAAAGTGGAAAAAGTTTTTAAGTTTTAAGAAAAACGTTTAAAAAAAAAAATATATATATATATATATTATACATGTAATATATATGTATAATATATTATAAGTTCATTAAAGCATGTAATTAATATATTGTACATATACAATTTCATTGTTAATGTATTTTGACATTAATAAATATATTAATATCAGAATACACTTAAACGTGTTTCAGTATTTTTGTTGTGTATTGAAAGGGGGGCGGCAAAATCAGAGTCCGCCCCTTGGTGCAAAATCTCTAGCTACGCCACTGAGTAAAGGCCTTCTTTGGTTAATATGTATAATTGGTTAAGCATGCAATGTCCCTGGAGTTACAGTGTATACGCTCCACATTTAAGGTCAGGCACTCGCGGGCCATGTGATTGCGAGGGCCTCGCAATCACATGGCTGTCTGCAGCTCTGCCTTCATGGGGGACTGCCTGAGATGTCAGGCAGTGACCCAAAGTGGAAAAAGTTTTTAAGTTTTAAGAAAAACGTTTAAAAAAAAAATAAATATATATATATATATTATACATGTAATATATATGTATAATATATTATAAGTTCATTAAAGCATGTAATTAATATATTGTACATATACAATTTCATTGTTAATGTATTTTGACATTAATAAATATATTAATATCAGAATACACTTAAACGTGTTTCAGTATTTTTGTTGTGTATTGAAAGGGGGGCGGCAAAATCAGAGTCCGCCCCTTGGTGCAAAATCTCTAGCTACGCCACTGAGTAAAGGCCTTCTTTGGTTAAGATGTATAATTGGTTAAGCATGCAATGTCCCTGGAGTTACAGTGTATACGCTCCACATTTAAGGTCAGGAGCTGCACTGCAGAGCTCTCCACCGGCCGCACTGCATTGAATGCCTCCTTTTGTGTCTGTGAGTTTAAGCTCAGATTTCATTGCCAGACATCACGACGCTAGGTGGTAATTTGCTCTGCAGTTTTCTCTAGTCATACCTCCACTTCACAAGGAAGCATTTTATTTAGGCTGTACATGCCTTGTCTTTTTATTCTGGGTTCTGAATTTTCTTATTTTGTTTTGGTGCATTATTTCCAGCTACTTTAAACGTACAGCTGTTTGGAAGACCTCTTCATACAGAAATTGGTCTTCAGCTCAACTGCTGTGATTGCTGTTGAAGTCTGCAATATATTTTTTTTCTCTGCTCTTAATGTGTATTGGAACAAGTGTAATCAAGTCAAGGTGATGCCTTTCATGGCTGAGCTGAAATAAAGTGCATACTGAACTCACAATTGCTTCAGGCATGTAGAAGAGATTTAATTTGTTTTTGAAACCTTGCACTCTAATTCAGTTAAAGTTATCTCTTTGACTTGTAAAAATATTCCTTTACAATAGTAGTTTTATTTATAATGAATGGTAATATGGTAATTAAAAAAAAAAAAAAAAAAAAAAAATAAAATAGTTAAAATAAATGCAAGAAATAAAAAAAAAAAAGTTTCTGAATCTTTAGGTTTTGGCCATATTACCATTCAGATTACAGTTGCGTTGCCTGTGTCGGTGTGTATCTGTCACCACAGAATCTACTTTATTGAACACTTTACCAAGCAGTTATTTGTGTGTGAGCAGTGCAATAAAGATTTCTATGCATTGAAGTACGGTACAAATAATCCCCACCCAGACCAGCGCCCTTATACTGTCAGAAAGTCTCGCTCCAATGATCCAATACGTTTTGCCGACTGCTGTCTATCCCCGACCACTCTGTTCTATCCGCTGGAGAGAAGGACTCTCCTACTCTCCCTGTCAGTCAGTTCTTCAGCGTAATGGTCAGTGAATCGATTAACAAGAGGAAAATTTACCTATTTTTAAATATGTTTTCTTGTGCAATCTATACATTTACTAACCAGATTGCTAGAACAATGTATAGATGCTATCTAATATACAATTCAAATAAAATACGTTGTGTCTGTACACTTACATTGTAAGCTACATATTTTGTAACTGTATTGGAGCAAATCGTCTTGATGATTTTCAAATGGAGGGGGGGGACGACTTTGTACTGTTTTACACATTGATTATTTTCAGTCACAGAGTGGAATTAATTTTAGAACTTGCTCCCTTACTTCCAGACTCCTGCACTGAATGTTCTTTGGGAAAAGTGCTGTGAAGACCAAGTGGTTGTGCGGACGGCTTGTTGTGAAGCGCTTGTGGCTCTGGTTGAGCAGGGTCATGCAGACTTCAGCTATGTCCTCAATGGAATCCTTAATATTTTTCCATCTGCCAGGTGAAAATAATGAAAAAATAACTGGTGTTTATTTAAACCCTTTTAACTTTTTTTAAAATTTGTTTTATATTAAATCTGTTTGGCTAAGACACAGTGCAGCATTTGATGCTAATGTTTCTAGTCAATTTGGCATGGTTCTCTGCCGGAGAGTGTGTAGTCTGCAGTAAATTGCCCTGAATTACATGTACTGCCCTCTTCATTGCAGTATATGTTTTCAAAGGGGAACAAACACAATATGCTGCAGTGTGCAGGATTGCATGCTCCAGTAATCATGGGTCCGATTTCAAGATGGACATGCTCACCGCTGGTTTATCTGTCAGGTCAAGCACATCACATTTTTAATAGTTCCACAACATCGTTTTTTTTACATTATTTCAATGCTGAGTTACACAGCTACACTGAACAAGCTATTAAAAGCTTATACCTATTACAATAAGCACCTGGTACCCGATCATACAGTATTTTGAACAGTCCAATGGGTCGATGATATATACTGTAGATTACTGGTGGCTTTGCACAATATACAAAGATGTGGACGCCCCTGCTTTGTAAGGACTTGCCGTCAATAGCATAGGACATCCAGCCACTGCCAGTTCAAATGCTGTGAAATATAAGAGGTTTTCATCCCCTCTTCCAGAGAATGTAGCTTAACCAAATATTGACAGGTTATTGAGTACTAACCATTTACTAGAAATTATTGATTTCAAATTTAAATAAATGTTCCAAGAAAAGATACTTCTGCCAATTCTTTCCAAACGCAGCTTAGTACAATTTTCATAAATTGCAGAAGCTTCTCTTCACAGTCTTTATGTAATCTTTACTGTGGCTGCATACAGGCTTTTAGTGAACATTTGAGGCATCTATTTATCAAAGGGCAATTTCTGTGTCATTTGAGAGAAATAAGCCACCTCTCTCTGCTATTTTATTGCTCCAATTCATAAACAATGAGCTATTCTTGACACTTTGATGAATTACCCCCATAACTAACTCATAATGTCGTTTCTGACGTATAAGATATATTAAAGATTAGAATTTTCCCTTGGCTGTTACTGAGCTACGCTATTCTGAATGCTTTGCAAGCCTTAAAGGGTTACTCCAACCACCATGACTACTTCAGTGACTTGAAGTGGTCATGACGGTGGTAGTATACATGCACATTGTTTCAGCTTTAACATTGCACATCCAGAGAGCTTGCTACCCTTATCCCTGGCACACGTGACAAAGGCAGGCCGGAATTCTGTTGCAATCTGAACCGGTGAAATGGTCCAATCATAGTCTTCTATGAGACGGCTGTGATTGGTCCGCGAGAGGCCCTGGCTGAAGTCAGGAAGGGGTGTGGAAGTGTTCGCCCGGCTCTGGATTCCAGGTCATTTTTATTTTTATTCCCAGGTTGGATGGGGAGGAAAAACCTAATTATTAGTGCCCAGTAGGGCATTTTACCCAAAGAAAAGGTCCCCCCCCTAAAGGTTTGGAGCAATTTAGGATGTATGCTTGAAAAGTTAACAATTCTTAAACTGTTAAAATTGTATAACTCCCATTTGAATGAAATCAATAAGAAATTAAATTGCAGTTTTCAGATGTTTTCCTTGTTTGTACTGTGAAAATGATTTGTATTTATTTTTCTCTATAGAAACCCACAAGGTTTAGTAAAATGTGTTTGGCGTCTTCTACACATTCAGGCCAAGAATTCAGAGGAAGGTGGAGATGAGAAATTAAATAGCACTTATAGAATCTGGTAAGGCTTAATCATAATCATATGGTGGATGGCATGACTCCATTGCAACAGAACGTTCTTTATTTTTTTTTTTGTGAACATCTTTGATGAGTGCTTATAACATTTTGCAGTAAAATCACTACATATTTTACTGCCTATCACATTATATTTTTTGTATATTTGTAAACGTCATTCTTTACAAGTGTTGCAGATTGATGAGAGCGTGTATATTTCCATGTGAGTGCATCCTGTAATACTTTGAGAATATAACAAGCCATCATTGGAAGTAAAGGATAACACGAGGAATGTATAGGAAGAATTAGAGCTTAGATGAGGAAGAGCAAGAAGAAGTCCATGGTGTCAACTGAAAGATTGGTATAAAAAAAGAGTGACTAGTATTAAATGAAACCTTAAGTCCTCCACTCGGTATCTTTGTGATTCACCTTTAGACTTGCTTGAGTATCACATCTTATGAATCCAAATACCACAAATACAAATTATTAATATGTATGTCCCTGGGCAAAAACCTGAGTTTTACAGTGTAATATTTTTGATAGATCGTTTTACAAAATCATATATACTATTTGATTGGTTTCAAAAATGTGTTCCTCACTTCTAAATAGACTTGGGCACTGCCACAATGTTTATTTAGTCTGAATACATTTGGACAAAAGACAATTTAGGGTCATGTCAGCTAGTCATAAAAGACGAGTGACTCGGCAGCTATTACTGCCAGTCGCTGATCCAATAAAGGGTGACCTGACGCAGGTTTCCCATGCCTCCACAGTGGAGAAATTAACACAAAGTGTTGGGTACATAGTGTTCCATCCTTTGCCATCGCTTATGAGCTATTAAATTAAAATGAAAGTGTGGACCTAGTGTCCACCCATCCTCCACTCATGTGGGTGAGGGTAATTATATAAAATGAACAGGGGTCCTAATGTCCCCCGCAGCCAGCACTCGTGGCCAGTGTGTGAGGGTAATTATATAAAATGAAAAGGGGGGCCTAGTGTCCCTCGCAGCCCCCACTCATGGCAAGTAGGTGGGGGTTATTCTATAATTATAGAACCCATTAAAAGAATGGCAGGCATAATATTAAATGATGTGTGGTTAAGAAATTAGATTTGTATACAAAGCATATCCCTGACACCACATTCACCACCAGCACCACCACAAGTTTCATGCATGTGATACCACACACTCTCACACTTTGACTACAATTGTCACTAATGCAATTTTTATTTAAACGGTCACTTCACACTCATAAAGAACTTCAGTATGCTGGAGTGCTCTATGGGTATGGATTATCCCAGTATAATGGAACGTTATAATGGTGCCTATTACTTTAAAAAAAAAAAGACACTTATAATTCAGCTAAGAAACACCTCCCGGGCTCTTTGACAGGTTCTATTCTTTCTTTTGTTAGCTCCACAGAACTAATAGAAGCAGCAGACACACTCTGCTATGAACCTGTGAACATGCTTGCCCCCACAGGGCTCTGTAAATTCCTGCTGCCCCCGACTCATGCGTCCAGTCAAGTTTGCCTCTCCCACTGCGCGCTCGCACCTCAAAATCAGTCTCTTCTCAATGAGAAGCCTCTGTTTGATCATTTCTGCAGCCCAGGCTGAAAGAGGAGGAAGAGCCTGTACAGGCTGCGGGCAGAAGATCTAGATATATCTAGAGATTCATTATATTTAATTTTTGGTGTGGATTGTTCTTTTAAATGGTAAAGTGAAGGTTGCATAAGAAATACGGCTATGTACCATATTTATCAAAAATTACTTTATTGCTCATACTGTACAGTTCATCTAATTATTGCCTCACCTACCAATCTGAAGCAAGAATTATATGAAAATTCACTAATATTTTGACGGTTTATAAAATACGGCTGAAATATTGGGTTGATTGATCAAATTGCTACTAAATCTGGAGTGATTGGCAGCTAGCTTTCCAACTGGGAATTTTGATGATCACAGTTGTTATTATTATTATTATTATTATTGACATTTATATAGCGCCAACAGATTCCGTAGCGCTTTACAATATTTTGAGAGGGGGGATGTAACAATAAATAGGACAATTACAAGAAAACTTACAGGAACTATAGGTTGAAGAGGACCCTGCTCAAACGAGCTTACAGACTATAGGAGGTGGGGTATTAGAAACATTAGGACAGGAAATATCAAGTAGGATTGAAGCAGAGCTGGAGGAGAGAGCAAAGCACTGTCCCAAAGGAGAGAGCAAGAGACAGGTATGTAAGGTAGAGATTATACTGGGAGGCCATAAGCTTTCCTGAAGAGATGGGCTTTAAGGCCCTTCTTAAATGATTGAAGACTAGGGGAGAGCCTGATGGCGGTAGGCAAGCTATTCCATAGGAGAGGAGTCTCCTGCGAGAGGTCCTGCAAGCACGAGTTGGCCGTACGGGTGCGAGCAGCGGTCAGGAGGTGGTCACGGCAGAGCGGAGGGTACGAGGAGGGGCATACCTATGGATCAGTGAAGAGATATAAGAGGGGCTGGAATTGTTCAGTGCTTTAAATGTATGGGTTAGCACTTTGAATTGACTCCTATAGGATACAGGTAGCCAATGTAAGGACTGGCAGAGGGGCGAGGTGTGAGAGGACCGACTAGAGAGGAAAATCAGTCTAGCTGCAGCATTCATTACAGACTGTAGCGGGGCAATACGGGGAGACCAATCAGGAGAGGGTTACAGTAATCCATGCGTGAAATTACTAGAGCATGGACAAGCTCCTTGGTAGCATCTTGCGTAAGAAAGGGGCTATGTTTTTTAGTTGGAACCTACAGGACTTGGCAACAAACTGGATGTGGGACTCAAAGGTGAGACCAGAGTCAAGTATGACGCCAAGACAGCGCACTTGCAGGGATGGACTTATGTGGATATCACTGACTTGAAGGGAGAGCGAGAGAGGAGGATCAGTATTAGGAGGAGGAAAGACAAGGAGTTCAGTTTTAGAGAGGTTAAGTTTGAGAAAGCGTGACGACATCCAGTCAGAGATGGAAGAAAGGCTAGCAGTGATTCTTACTAACCGCCCGTAAATAAAAGTAACCATTCTATTACTGGCTGGGATTGCTAGGAGTTCCATTGCAGCTTGAGAGTTGCATATTGGCTGTGGGTTATGTGGTTAATCTAAAATCGCAGGAAGTGTGAGTCACATGCCACATCTGATCTATCTATTCAGTGCGAAAAGTAAAATAAGTTTCAAGGCTACAAAATGCATTTTCTGTTTTGCTGTCTGTAATTTGGAACAAGTACTCTATCATTAAAAAATCAATGGGTAGCATGCTGGAAAGGCAGCACATTTGTGTACCAGGATGCATTGTCAGCAGGATACCACTGCCTAGAAAAAAAAACATGCCATAAAATATAATAGGTAATAAATACATAGTATATTTATTATAACAGCAAATATAGAAATGAGAGACAAGCAAGCCTCTCACGTTAATGTTCATACTTGTCAAATATATATAACGAGAGCATGTATACAGCTGGCGATCGAAATGAGCTAAAATGCTTTTTCTGCCACCGTTACGTCTGAACACCATTATGTGTTTATCACAGCCTGAAATCACAATTAGTTCCCTTCGGTTTTATGCCCGTTGCTTTTGTAAAGATTAAAGTTAAAATGAATTGCAGACATCCTCTATGTGTCCTGCAGCCTTCTGAACTCATGCATAAAAAGTCTGTAAACATTTGGTCCAATTTACAGCACACAAGTTGAAGGCCCACTATTAACTTCCCCTAAGCTGGTAATCATGTGTAACATCCTGTTTCCCTGTCGCTTTATAGGATACTGTTTTTCTTTCCCCTGCAAAGGGCAGCCCCCTTTCTCCATGTGAAATGCTTTATCCCCTGGACAAAAAGTGGGGAGTCTGCCAAATTATCCCCAATTCCATGCAGTTAAAGTCTAGTTCCCTTTGCAGCTCCAGCAGAGCAATTGCTGACTGATTTTGGCTGTTTATAAACGGCTGCTGTTTTACTGTGAACTGTATGTCTTTATTAACTCCTTAAGGACTTATGATATTTTATGCCATCATCACAATGTGATCTTTGAAGACCTTAAGCCAGCATGAGATAGCTTGCTGATTTAGCATCACCAGCTGTATACAGCCATGTTGTCACTAGGTGAGTAGGACATTTCATTTTGATTCAAGACCCTTAAAGGGGAACTTTCACTTGCAAAGAGATAATATGACCATAAGTTGTTTCTTCACCCTAGTAAACACTATTTCAAGGTTACTGGGGTAAATAAAGTAACAGAGGTACGTATAAAAATAAATGTAAAAAACATTCAGTTATGACTCCATGTTGTGGTGATTTTACTGTTCCATAATACCTCTGGTATTTTAAATGGACTAATCATGCAGGTGCACATGTGTGCCGTGCATGTTCTGCTACAGTGCCATTTGAATTCACATGCTGTGCATACAGCACTACAAGAGTTTCGGTATTTGTATCCTGCAAACCATATACATGTAAATGAACGAAAAACTAAAGAGAGAATAAAAAAAAAATCATGACTGATATTTAACTTTTTTGTTTTGTCCCTTTGAACTCTGTTTTTGGAAGCTCATTTGTACTGGGATATGGTTACTAAATCTGCCCATTAGGGAAAGTCTGTAGTTGTTTTAAAAGCGTAAATGTCAACTACAAAGTTATTCGGTGTAAAATGTTCTTGTGTTAGAGAAAAAGGTTTTAAAGCAAGATGGTGACCGGTCAACTCTTGAATGACCGACCGCAATGATGACTTATGAAATTTGTGACTGCTATACATCTGCATCCCTACTTTTTGTAGTCTGAAGAGGAAGCATAGCTTACCAACTGAAGTGTGCAGCATTCTATGAGAGCACCTGACTGGCACTCTGCAAATGTAAAGGTGTGAGTCGATTTATTCATGAAAAATCATGAATGAAGTTACATGAAAGTTAGGAGACGCTGTGTGGTGGATGAGTATTTTTTTTTTTTTTTTTATTGGCAATTTATAGAAATACACATTCTTGTTACAGATATAGTTACAGCAAAGAGATATAAGTGTAATGTACAATGGTGTTTTACAATCCTAGCTTTTCATTGGTAAAGAACAGTGTCGTAATACAAAGATTAAGATGAAACAGCCACACAATATTCCATAAGTATACATATGTGTGCTCTATTCTTTGCATGTTCAGTTTGACGTGCTAGATTAAGTTCTCCTTTCTCCATGCTGGTATTGATAAGTACTAAGCTGTGACTTAACCCGTAGCTCCTTGATACTTAGCTACTTTTCTATAAAGTGTTATGAACATGGGGATATAACAACCTGGGTGTAATACAGGAAAGGTGGGGAGAGGTGAGGGGGGTTGGTCCCTTGGCTCTGTCCAATATGTAGGCCTGCACTGCGGCCTCAATAACTTACACGTTTAGATCACACCAAGCCCAATGAAGTTGGGATGTTGTGCGGTCAAAGCTTGGATATGGGAAAGATGAGTGCTTCCCTTTTCCTAAAGTGCTTGTACTACGGGTTGTGACGTGGGGGGTGTTTGTGATTGTCTCTGTGTACGTTGGTATATGTCCCATTAGTTCCACGCCTCTGTCCAAAACCTTTGTGGTGGTTTATTAGACCTGGCCATTATCTCATACCCTTTTGTGTTTTCAATATGTGTTATGCAACTCTGTATGTGAGGAGTCGTCTGTTTTTGCCAGTGTCTGCTGATATGTAACAGCACTGCCAGGATAAAATCATGGATTAGGTACCTTGAGGATTTTGTAAGACTAGGTGGCATATACTGTAGGAGGTAATTCTCTGGAGTATTTGCGAGAGCGACTTAATTAGGGTCTGTGTGTCAGTCCATAGTGTCGCCAGGGCCGGGCACTCCCACCATATGTGTAACATGGTGCCCTGAGACGTGTTGCATCTCCACAAAGCCTTGTGTGTGTGGGTTTCATGTGCTTTAGGCATGTTGGTACTAAGTACCAGCGATATAATATTTTCCTTGCTAGTTCCAGATGGGCTGTATTGAGCGTAAGTTTCTTATTTGCATACAATATATACAACCACTGTTCGTTTGTCAACTGTCTCCCTAATTCTGATTCCCATGCTTTTACAAATTGTAGTGCATGTGGGTCTAGCGGTCGATGATGGTGATTGTACAGTGTGGATATTAGCTTTTGTGGCTTTTTCCCTTGTGTACAAAGGCTTTCCAGTGTAGTTACATTTTCCCATCTGTCACCCGTAGGTAATATGCTTTTGTTCTTTTGTAACCAGGAGCATATCTGTCTATGTGCAAATTCCCCTAGCTGGGTAATTGATAAGTGTTTTGAATTAGTTTGAATGGGACTATTTCTCCCCGGTTAAACAACTGGTGCTATGTTAGCCCCTTACTGTTCCAGGACACTATATTCAATGAAGGTATTAGTCCATAGAAGGAGTCTAGGAGTAATGTTGGAGAAAGCCTCTCATCCAGTCCCCTCTCCTTGTGAAATCTGTCCCATTCTCGTAGTGTTGTGGCTGTGAGTGGTGACATGCCTTTGTATTTTTTCCTAAGTTGTGGAGGGGTCCAGGCTAGGTGCGTCCCCAGTGTATTCTGCTTCGATAGTTACCCAAGGGGATGGTTTGTCATGTTGATGTAGCTCAGTGACCAGTGGGGCAAGAATAGCTGACCTGTAGTATGTAATTATGTTTGGTAATCCCATTCCGCCTCCTTTGTATGTTAGGTACATGTTTTTTGCTGCTGTTCGGGGTCTCCTATTGGACCAAACAAAGGTGTTAATCATTTGTTGTGCGTCTTGAAAGAATTGTTTAGATAGCCCAATTTGTAATGTGCGAAATAGGTATTGCAGCCTCGGGAGAATTTTCATTTTGACTGCAGCTATCCTACCCATCCAAGATATGTATTTCCCCTTCCAATTTATCAATTGCTGTTTTATGGATGTGAGAATTTTGCCGTAATTCTCCCGGTGTAAATTTCTCTCTAATTTCGTAAATTTTATACCTAAAAAGGTTAAGTTATCCTGCCTCCATTCATAAGTATATGTCTGTTGTAAGCTCGTATGCAACGTTGTGGGCGCATATAAACACATTGCCTGTGTTTTTGAGCTATTTAATTTGTAGTAAAAGCAATCACTGTACTGTTGTAAGAGAGTCTGGAGTTCTGGGATGGAAGTAAGTGGATTAGGATGTGTAATGAAGGGGATGAGGGCTGCTACTCGATTAGCATAAATTTTGGCTAGGATTTTTGTGTCTGTGTTTAACAGCGAGATAGGTCTTAGATTCTTTGGTTGATTAGGTGGCTTCCCCGGTTTTGGTAGTGTGGCAATATGTGCTAGTAGCATCTCTGATGGCATCTCTCCTGTTTGTACTATGTGATTCAGTGTGTGTACTAGGTGGGGGCTCAAGATGTTCGAAAAAACTTTATAGTAATTATTTGTGAGGCCATCCGGCCCGGGTGATTTCCCTGGAGGGAGTGTACGAATAGTTTGTTGTAGCTCCTGCAATGTGATCGGTTCTATCAAGGAATCCTTCTGGTGTTGTGTTAATTTTTTCAAATGTATCTGCGAGAGGAATTTGTTGATTTCATCTTGTGTTGGTTGGTGCATTTGGGAGTCTTCTTTTAAGTTATAAAGATTTTGGTAATAGGCTGCTGTTTCTGCGTTAATATCTAAGGGGTTGTATATCTTCCCTCCATTATTGGTGAGTAAGTATGGGATTTTGGAATGGGTGAGTTGATGCCTTAGCAGTCATGCTAATTTTTTCCCCGCTCTGTTCCCTTTTGTGTAATGCCTCAATTTAAGTGCTTGTAGAGTACGTGCTGTTTTTTGAAGTAGGAGGTCATTTAATTGATTCGTAATTTGTACAATTTCTATGTTAAGTCCCGGGTTGGGGTGCAAAAATTGGGCTGTGTTGAGGTGGCGTGGGTTGGTCAGCAGTGTAAGGCGTAGTTTCTGGTAGGTACGGTTGAGAAAAGACGCTCTGCTAATGAGCTGACCTCTAATGACTGCTTTATGGGCCTGCCAAGATGTGGCAGGTGCTATTTCAGGTTGGTTGTTAAGTTGGAAATAATTGCCTATCTCAGTTTCTAATTCATTTTTGAAGGCGTTATCATATAGGAGATTATTGTTTAGACGCCATGCAGCTTTCCCCAGGGCCGGTGCAAGGATTTTTGCCGCCCTAGGCAAAAGTAAAGTTTGCCGCCCCCCCCCCCCCATATGACATCACAATGCCCCATGTTAACTAACGCAAGTGCTGCAGTGCCGCCGTGTTTACATTAAAAGGCCTGCAGGGACAGGCTATAGACACCAGAACCACTACATTAAGCTGCAGTGGTTCTGGGGACTAAAGTGTCCCTTTAATGTGAGGTAAATTAGAGATTAGTGCCACGAATAATATACTAGATTGCCTACTTACAATCAGATGAGGATGGTGATGGGCTCTAGCTGCAGTCTGGCTCCACTCGTCTAGTGTATAACAGGCTCTCTGGAGGCTGTTTGTGTTCTGGGAGAACGGAAAGCAGCTCCATTTTTTTAAAGGCCCTTTACACAGCTCATGGTCTGGGCCCCAGGGTCCACCTTCATGTTCCACCAAATAGTTTGTTCACAGGAGTAGGGGATGTCCTGATATGTGTGTAAGGAATGCATTGTGTGAATCTGTGTTTGTATGTGTAAGGGCTGCAATGTGTGTTTCTGTGTATGTACGGGATGCAGTGTGTGCGTCTGTAAGGGGTGCATTGAGTGTGTGTAAGGAATGCATTGTGTGTTTCTGTGTGTGTAAGGGATGCATTGTATGTAAGGGTTGAATTGCTTGTGTGTGTGTGTGTCTGTGTGTGTAATGCATTGTGTGTTTTTCTGTGTGCAAGGGGTGCATTGTGTGTGTGTGATGGACGTCGATCTCTCCCTCCTCCCTTGTCACTCTCTTCTCCCCCTCTCCCTCCCTCGTCACTCTCTTCTCTCTCCCCCCTTGTCCCTCTCTTCTCTCCCCCCTCTTGTCCCTCTCTTCTCTCCCCCCCTTGTCCCTCTCTTCTCCCCCCTTGTCCCTCTCTTCTCCCCCCTTGTCCCTCTCTTCTCCCCCCTCTTGTCCCTCTCTTCTCCACCCTCTTGTCCCTCTCTTCTCCCCCCTCCCTTGTCACTCTCTTCTCCCCTGCGTGTCCCTCTCTTCTCCCCCCTCCCTTGTCATTCTCTTCTCCCCTCCCCACTCTCATTCCCCCTCCTAACCCCGTCAATTCCACTCCCTGTCAATTACTTCCCCCCACCGTGTCAATTTATTTCCCCCCCTTTCAATTTATTCCCCCACCCTGCCTGTCCATTTATTCCCCCACCCTCCCTGTCCATTTATCCCCCCCTCCCTGTCCACTTATCCCGCCCCTCCCTGTCCACTTATCCCCCCCTCCCTGTCCATTTATTCCCCCCCCTCCCTGTCCATTTATTCCCCCCCCCTCCCTGTCCATTTATTCCCCCCCCCTGTCCATTTATTCCCCCCCCCTCCCTGTCCATTTATTCTCCCTGTCCATTTATTCCCCCCCTCCCTGTCCATTTATTCCCCCCCCTCCCTGTCCATTTATTTCTCCCCCCCTCCCTCTCCATTTATTTCTCCTCCCCCCACTCTCTCCATTTATTTCTCCTCCCCCTCCCTCTCCATTTATTTCCCCCCTCCCTCCCTCTCCATTTATTTCCCCCCCCCTCCCTCTCCATTTATTTCCCCCCCCCTCCCTCCCTCTCCATTTATTCCCCCCCCCCTCCCTCCCTCTCCATTTATTCCCCCCCCCTCCCTCTCCATTTATTTCCCCCCCCCCTCCCTCTCCATTTATTTCCCCCCCCTCCCTCCCTCTCCATTTATTTCTCCCCCCCTCCCTCTCCATTTATTTCTCCTCCCCCCCCCCTCTCCATTTATTTCTCCTCCCCCCCCCTCCCTCTCCATTTATTTCCCCCCCTCCCTCTCCATTTATTTCTCTCCCCCCTCCCTCCCTCTCCATTTATTTCTCTCCCCCCTCCCTCCCTCTCCATTTATTTCTCTCCCCCCCCCCCTCCCTTTATTCCCCCCACCCTCCCTACCTAAGTTGTAGCGTGGCCGAGCTCTGTACTGTCCGCGGGTACAGGGAGCTTTTGTTTCCTGTACCCGGCCGGACTAAAAGGAAGTGAACACTCAGTGTTCACTTCCTGTTAGTCCGTCCGGGTACAGGAGACAAATGCTCCCTGTACCGGCGGATCATACAGGGCTGGCCACGCTACAGTGAGGGAGTGACAGGAGGGAGCGCTGAGCGCTTCCCTCCTGTCAGCTCCTCTCTTCATGCTGCGCCCGGGCGGTGCGCCCTCATGGACGCACCAGCCCGGGCGAAGCTGCAGCTGCCTGAGGCGCTCTACAGAGCGCTCGGGCGGCTGCAGCATTAGGGGGGCCGGCGCTCCTGGCGGCGCCCCTTCCTAAGGGGCGCCCTAGGCGGCTGCCTAGTCCGCCTTAATGGTAGCGCCGGCCCTGGCTTTCCCCCTGTGTTTGTAAGTGTCATGGGTCGTGAGGGACACTGGGGTGTGGTCTGACCACACTATGTCTCCTATGCTGCATTGTACGGTGGAGGGTAGCAAGTCTCTGGATACCAGTATGACATCTATTCTGGAATGAGTTCCATGCACTCTGGAATGGAAGGATGAGTATTTTTAATTGACATGAGATTAAATGTGTTATCTCCATAATGCTTTAAAAATTGAATTATGGGAAGCTTGCAGGTTGGGTATTACATTTTCTGTGTTCTTGCTATCCTGATTACCACTACAGTAATTAAACAGATGACAACAAAGAAGATTTTAATGTTTCATTGAATCATTTGCACATCTGTTACCATTTTTCTAATATTAAAAAACAAAAAACTTATGAACCCTGAATAGCGACCTGTTAGATTTGTCTTGGAGCGTTTCAATGTCTTAATGGATTCCAGTTTATTTTGTTATTTTTGTAATATGATCATTTAGATAGCATTAAGCACCTGACAGTTTGAGGCCAATCTATGCCATTGTTCCAGCTGACAGTTTATGTAGCAGAGAGTGCTTTGTTCAGTTTTGCACCTAATGGAATTTTGCAGAGTGAGGGATACATTTTACCTTTTGATATTTGTCCTTGATTTTCGCTTACTTGCTGTTATTTCTGGAAATTACTGTTGGTAGTTGAATTGCCAGAGTGCATGCACAGTGGTAATTATAAAAGCCAGCATCACCTACTGAACATGGGGAGTGTAATGTGTTTGTGTTTTATGCCAGCACTGACACACATGGTGTTTATTCACTAAGCAGTGAGATATGACGGCCTGAAAACTAAATTGCAAAATTTAGAGCAAAAAAAGCCAAGACTATATAGTCGAGTTGGTGAATCACTGAATGAGCACCACAATTTGCAACTGGCAGATGGTTAATAAGAAACCAGATTTTTAGCTATGGGGACCAGAGTCTGGTAAACGTATCGTATAATATATATCATATACCCACCCCAAAGAGTAAGAATTCAGTGGAAATGTGTGGGAAATTAGTTTCATATCACCTACTACCTGACCTCCCTGCCGGGCCCACCTCTGTGCTGTATTTGAAGAGAACCAAAGAAGATGAAATTGTAATCTGAGAGACAGACTGAGAATTAAATGGGGATATAATTAATATTTGTTAGCGCAGGAGTCACCAAAGAGGTTTTGCCTAGACGTGGCCATCAGAGTGATACTGTAAACCTCCTGTTATTTAAATGTCCATAGAGATTTGGGAAAGTAAATTTTATCGTATGTATTTGGGCTGATGTGTGCTATAGTCATTGCTGCTGCCAGAAGTAGTGGGAGTTTGAGAGCAGAACTTAATTTTGTATGTTTAGATATTAGATATAAATGAACACCTGACTGCCTCTGCCAGAAACCTCTAGCAGGCTGTCGCTGGATCTTCTAACAGGGCTATCATCCAAAGCTTACATCAAAATCAACACAAAAATGGTTTACTGACCACAATCAAAGTCTTGCCATGGCTATCCCAGTCCCCTGACTTGAACCCCAAGGAAAACCTGTGGGGTAAACTGAAGAGTCCAACTATCTTAGCCTCAAAATGAGATTCTGTATGGAGGAATGGTCTTCCTTGCTATGTATTCGCCGACCTCAACAGGCACTGTAGGAAAAGACTCAGAGCTGTTATCTTGGCAAAAGGAGGTAGCACAAAGTATTGGCTAAATTAGTGCCACACATATAGTTAAAGTGTATTATTTTTTTTATTTTTTTTAAACCTGTATTGTGTTTGCAATTGTTTGCTATCCATGAGAGCAGAGTATTTTTTTAACAAAAGGTTGAACAATTAAGACAACTTTTCACAGCCTTCTTTGCTCATATTTAACAAGGGAGGCAAAATTGGTGGAGGGCACTGTATGTCGAAAAGATGGAGACTGAGAGTAAAATCACTGTTGAAATAAATCAGAGACTTACTGTGCAAGTGTCAGCAATATTAGACACCGATAAGTTTTTCCTTACTTGCATTGAAATAAGGGTGTATTTTTAAACGAGTAGAAAGTATCATGTTCCATGGAATGTAGGGGACGTACCATTACTGCTTTAGTATGTTGCCGGGGAGCAGGCGTTCTATATACCATGGTGTAAGTGCTATTGTAAAACCATAAAACATCATTGTGGTGTTGTTGGACATTCAGAGGCAGACTAATAGTCCTGTCCCCACTGGAGGCATGGCTAATGTAGAGATTACACACTTCCTTGTAGCCATACCAATTTATACCAGTAGTTGGCACTGTGATAGGCTGACACTCTCAGACAATCACAGCGGCCCACTGATGCCCCGGTTAAAGCTTTCTCATTAGCTCACACAGTGCACATGGGCTGATGAAGACTCTTTGTTTTGCAGTAAACAGTTTAATGCTGAATAGCGGGATGGCGCCATGGGACTCCAGTCACTATAACCTATTTAATTAAATGAAGTAGTTATGGTGCCTACCATGTCTTTTTAATACTACAGCATTTATGCAATACATAGACTATTTAATACTTAGTAGCATTATCTCTATCTAATATGTTATCAGAGTCAACTGTTATAGCTCTGAATAGCTCTTCAGAGAGGGTAAGTCATGAGTTAAAACACCTAGAACATACATAGCTGTAAATATAATTTTTAAAAAGTGTATATGAAAAGTGAGAATGCATGTTTTATGAACATTTAAGTAAATGAATGCACTTCCGTCTGTCTCACAATGACTTATATTGCTCTCTTTTCAGGAATCCGCCACATCCATTTATCAGCATGCTAGAAAACAGACCTGATTGTTGGCCAGCGCTCTTGCAGCAGATGTCTACTTTCTTTCAACAGTGCCCAGAACGGTAATCACATTTAGAGCAGCACTCTGGATAGAGAACGTGCTGCAAAAATAGGTTAGACTATAGGGTAGAAATATCTACAAAACATGCAAATTACAGTTTTATATATACTTTTTCCTTCTTAAGCAATTATCTGCGTTGGTTGCATACCAACAGTAAACTAGACTTCTTTAGCACAAGTAAATATTATTTATTCAAATTTTAAGGCTTTCATGAAACCCTTCCTATAGCAATTTTTGTGAACAAGTGGAAACATTGAAGAACGATTCATTTGCACACAATTCTTTGCAGCTCCTTGCATGCCTCTTTTTCAAAGGTTTGGTGACCAAAAATTAATTGGTGATAGATACCTTATGTTTTTTTGGGTTTTTTTTACTAGCTACTTGATTCTTAATCAAATTTTCCTTAATGTCTATGAGTTCCGGGTTACTCGTTGGCTGTTTTGGACAGACCCACAATATAAGGCCTCTCTTCCATAGATATGAGCAGGATGTCAGGATGAGCATCAGTGCTAAACCTGGTCATGATAGAGACTGCTCTGTCACTGGCTTCACCAAGTCAACGTTTATTATGGAAAGAAAGCTAAGCCGTAACTTATTCTGATTTCGGAATCACATGGCAGTAGTGATACAAACAATGATTATGTCACCGATCTTAAAGAAAAAGAAAGAAAACAAAAAAAGAACTACTGTCATAAAAGATGGGTGATGTTTGGGGGGAAAAAAAAATATTTAGATATAGGGGACTCCATGAGAACACTTCAGTTACTTGATTATTTATATTTGTTCACCTTGATAGGAGAAAGCTTTTAAGCCTTGCCTGACTACTGAAGCAAAGAGTAGTAAGAAAAGAATAAACGCTACATAAATAGTAACAATTTACTTCATATGTTATTATCATTATTATATATAGCACCAATATATTCCGCAGCGCTGTACAATTATAAAATTGGGATATTTGACAAGTAATTGACAAGAGGTGAAGAAGGCTCTGCTCAAACAAGCTTACAATCTATATATTAACCCCTTAAGGACCAAACTTCTGGAATAAAAGGGAATCATGACGTGTCACACACGTCATGTGTCCTTAAGGGGTTAAAGCAATGTAGTTGTAATGTCACAGTCGAGTCTATGCATAAAGTGCTGCCCAGCAGTATGTAGAAACCATATATCAATATAATTAACTGGACAAGTAAAGCATGAAAACAACTTTAACCTAAAGGAAAACTATAGTGTTAGGAATACAAAATCTTTTTAACACTTATCTGATTCCAACGCTGATGTCCCTCTGCACTTGGTCGGGCTTTTCCAATATCAGCTGATGGGGGAACCTAATGCACATGCGCGGTGAGCCGCATGTGTATTAGGCCTTCCCCCATATAATCAGTGCTTTCCTATGGCGATATTGAAAATGTTGGATATCACCATGCAAAGCGTGAGGAGGTCCAGTGTCGTTTCAGAGGGAAACTCTGTGAAACAGCAGGAAGCTCCTCTACTGACAGTCTTGTAGATATCCTAACCCTGAAACTGCTTGTATGATGCAGATGCAGGGCTAAAATGACAGGGACATTGCATCCAGAATACTTCACTGAGATGAAGTGTCTTGGGTGCCTATAGTGGCCCTTGTAATAAAGTGGTTAACCCTATCGTCTCACTGCTCAATTCTCTGCCATTTAGCTGCAATATCTTGCTTGCTAGAACCTTTAGCACACTCCTGTGTGTTCTAGGATGCTGATCATGTCTCCGCAACAGGGAATAGCAGACACTGGTCTTCATAGTGTTCTTGCAGGGGATGAACAAATTGCATTTTCAGAAATGGAAACATAGCAGGAATGTATAGATATGCAAATGATAAATCTGCAAGACATTCCATAATGACATCGGACTGGTGACTACAATTTAAGGACCGTGTGAACTGTCATTAGTCCTTAACCCCTTAAGGACACATGACATGTGTGACATGTCATGATTCCCTTTTATTCTAGAAGTTTGGTCCTTAAGGGGTTAAAGTGGTATTATGTTTTTTTTTCTTTCAGTTTTCCTTTCTTTATTCCCTTTGTTAATGGCAATATTCTTTCCATTGCCTTTATTTACATTTATATTTTCTTCCTTGCACCAGATCCTAGGCGTAGTTCTTTTTGATTCTCCCCTGTCCAGGATTTCAACCCCGCCTGGCAGTCTGTGCAGAAATTCCTTGTGTTTCATCTACCTTAAAGGGAAACTCCAGTGCCAGGAAAACTATCCGTTTTCCTGGCACTGGAGGGTTCCTCTCCCTCCCACACGCCAATCCCCAGTTACTGAAGGGGTGAAAACCAGGCAACCAGGGGTGAAAACCCCTTCAGTCACTTACCTGAGGCAGAGGCAGCGTCAATGTCCCTCGCCGCTGTCTCCGCCTCCGCGCCGCTCCTGCTCTGTATTGCGTCGGCCGGTGGGCGAGACTGATCCCGCCCACCGGCCGGGGAGACCTAATGCGCATGCGCGGCAATGCTGCGCATGCGCATTACGTCTCCCCATAGGGAAGCATTGAAAAATAATTTCAATGCTTTCCTATGGGGAAATAAGCGACGCTGGAGGTCCTCATACAGCGTGAGGACGTCCAGCAACGCTCTAGCACAGGTTTCCTGTGCTATGAAGGAGGAAGTGACCTCTAGTGGCTGTCTAGAGGTGGAGTTAACCCTGCAAGGTAATTATTGCAGTTTATAGCCAACTGCAATAATTACACTTGCAGGGTTAGGAGTAGTGGGAGTTGGCACCCAGACCACTCCAATGGGCAGAAGTGGTCTGGGTGCCTGGAGTGTCCCTTTAAGGATATGTGCATATCTTCCCCTTCGAATTTAGAAATGAAATATGGACCCTTGTGCAATTATCACATATCCATTGTGAAGCACTACTGAATTTGTTGGTGCTATATAAATATAATAATAATAATATAATAATAATAAATATAGTAGGTGTGGATGGGTATACACTAGTGATAACTGGAGATCTATCTCTGCCAACGTGATTCATTCTTTCAGCACCTGCTCACCTATTGTAGTGATTATGATGCCAAGAGTCCTGGTGTGCAACATACGCATGGTTTGGGCCCTAATGTGTTGGGCACCTGTGGGTATTCTGGTCTGATTTTATCTGAATAATGAAAGTTCATAATTACATCATACCAACACCAACAGAGAGCTGCCAGGCTTCATATTAGAGCCCCTCCACTGACTGCAGGCCTATTGTATGCAGCAGTGGGTTGTAAAGGAAACCTCCTAGCCTGCTGTAATTCTATTCACGGGAGCTGCCAAAATAAACAGTACAATATCTCGTACAAATTGGCATCGACTACAAAGTAGTTTGTACGCTGTCTTTGGAACTTTTCCTCCCTTGTCATGATATGTGAAATACTGACGCTAGAAAAGAAAAAAAAAAAGGGTACTGCTTTCCAAGCTAAACATGTTTCACAGTCATTTATTGAATTCTGTTCCAGCCTTCAGGCATAAAACTGTATTTTTAATTAGGTCACAAAGTGCTTCCTTCGGATTTTGTGCAAATCCTTTCTTTTTTGTATTTTGTTTTTACTTGTGGCATTTTTCTAAGGCATATAATGAGACATATTTATGTTCCTAAGAAACAAGTCAGTGATAAAGAGGCAAAAAAGCAAATTCATAACCAGGCAAAATTCATTAAAAAAAAATCCAAGCATAGCATGTGTATGTATTTGTGCTGCGATTGTATTCTGAAATGGATGCAATCTAAACTGTGGTTTACATCAGCCTCACATTCTGCATAGTTTGATGTTTTAAAATGGGATTTTTATATAGAGAGATCTTTTTATTATACTGCTATGGAAGGAATTTACACAAAAACATGTATAGTCCAATATATATCATGCCACAGCACCTGCCCACTTGCACAGAACCAAAATGTTGCCATTTTTATTGTTCACTGAACGAGAATTCAAATTAAATTTGAACTGAATTATACATATTTAAGGCCAACCAGGCTGAACTGGTAACATAGCTGATTTAGATAATTTTACCTAATTGGCTATTGTGGCCTTGAATTTGAAATTCACTTAGCTATATATTTTTATATATTGTTTCCATCCAGGTTAGATGTTAACATTAGGCAGTTGAATATCCTGTACAAGCATATCTCCACTCTAAAGCCATATTAATTCCAGGTCCTTTGGGATAGGATGCAGGCTGCTTAAATTTGTGCTACTTGGTACCTATTCCCTCTCCTTCCATTAACATATAACAAAAATATCTAAGTAACTACTAAACAAGTCATTTGTTAGATCTACGTGAAAAGTGTATGGATGGATCAGCGCTTAAAAACTTAAATAAAAGCAGCACACCTAAAGGATAGGGCTCCCTCACAGGCCCTATAGGTAGATAGGTATAAGGAAGGAGAGAAAGGTGGCGCCACAGAGATAATATATAAAATATAAGCGTGAGGGCACTCAGTAGGGTGCGCATGCGCGGTGTTCAGCAGTGAACACTGGAGATTACACACTTCAACTGGGATAAGTCACTTAATTATAATGTATTTTGCTATATATTTGAGGTAATTTGATGTTATTGTTTGTATCACTTTATCCTGAGGAAGGTCCCTGTGCGGACCGAAACGTCGATTTTTTTTTTTTCTACTTTTTTTATGGAATAAATACCATTTGAATTCAAAAGTCCGTGAGTGCAGCCTGCATTTGTCTACTTATCTATATCTATATCTATATATATATATATATATATATATATATATATATATAAGAGAGAACAATCACCGTTCTTTCTGAGGTGGGGATGCCTATGGAGTAGTGGGATCGAGGGGTTTGTGGGCTCCGTATGAAAGAGAAAAGAAAATCTAATAGTGCAACAAAATCCAAATAGGTAGCAGCCAACAAAAAAAGGACTATATGGTCCTACTCACATTTTTGAGAGCTAAAAACTAGCTCTAGTATAAACAGAGTACAGTGGTACAATCCCCACTTATGGGAGTGTTGCAAGTAGATATCTCGTCAGATGGGGACCATATGTAGTATAAAAACAACAATAGTGCTCACTGTGATAAAAACCAGGAGAGTGTATAAAAAAAATACCAAATGGTTACTCACATTTAATTGGGCAGACACACTGCTCAATGATAGGACGTAAGTGATATAATCCCCACCAAGGATGCTTTGGAGTAATATCTCTCTGGAACAAGTACAACTCAAAACAATAAAAATGGTAAAAAAGATAACTCACAACAAAGAAAGTGGCCAAAATACCTTTTGTAAAATACAGTTAGTTAAAATTTTCACAATACGTTTCTCCGTTTAGGGCTTTCTCAAGTGGATAAAAAAGACTCGATCCCACTACTCCATAGACACTTGTTAGATCTGGAATAGTAAGGGGATGGAATTTTGGCACCTGTGCTTCGTATGAGTGGCAGCTTGGTCTTCCCTAACCAGAGTCTCTTCTTTCTGGTAGTGTAGTTGGTATGCAGAGAAGGGTGCGGGGAGATAGCGCCTGTAGAATTGTTCTCAAATCCAAAGTGATATATCAAATGAACAGAAAAACTTAATATAGTGTAGTATATTATAAATCCTGGTGGAATATAAAAAACTGAAGTACACCCCCCCCCCCTTCCCCCATCCCAGCGGATTAATCCGCTCTCCCCTCCTGCCACCCCACCCAGCCCCACCCCTACTGCCCCCACCAAAACCAACATGTAGGTAAGCAAGGCAACCATGTCCATGCGCCCTGCTGCGCAGAATATGACCCCTCCCTCGATAACAGGGATAAAACACACCATGCCACCGCAAAGGAGGTAGCACCCAAACCAATCAGCTACAGACACTCAACACTGATAGGAAGCTAAAGTGTACACATCACATGAACACTCCTATGTAAAGTCACCCTGTCGAGGCAGGCTATGACCACATGGTTGCCCAACCCATACGCACCAACAGATAAAGGGATATTAACCTAGGCATTAGTACCCATGTTAATCTTGCGTTAATCTTGCGTTTATGATATTATGAAGTTCTGATATGTGAGAAAATTGACATTGCTCGGCTGGACAAATGAGCAAATGTAAACAACGAGTCTGTTTATATATGAAATGTGCATAATATATTCATATCACAACTTGACCAACATACATGCGAATGTCAATTGCTACGCTGTTGCAAATGTCAAACTGAAAATAAAGAATAAAAAAAAAAAAACAGAAATACACTTACAATATTCTGGAGCTTATGTTCAGCTCCAGATTGATACACATGGACGGAACAATCACCGGCGCTTCTTGATAGGTATTGGTCCCAGGCTTTGAATTGTTGTACCACTGGTGGGCAGTCAGATGTCTTCAGTATAAAGGGGAAGATAAAAACAGACTATAGTGCTCACTGTATATGATGAACAGAATAAAAATAAAATATAAAATATACTCAGAAACAGAGAGCAAATACAGGTATTGCTCAATCCTACAAGGCTTGGGTGGTATAATCCCCATCAAGGATATTTGCTGTGAGTATCTTCAGGATAAAATATCAGGATAAAATTATTTTTTCTCAATGATAGGTCTGGACCAAGATGGCCACCGCAGTCGACATAATAGGAGTATAAAGAAGGCCGCCGCCAGTTTAATTGAAAAGGACCGCCTCAAAATAATGATATGGACATCAATAGGAGAGGGTGGGAAGGTAGATGGGATGTTTCTCCCCTTAAAATGAGCATTATAGACTCAGAAAAACACTTAGACTAGAAGTATCAATATGGCGTCCACGGACCTGCTCACGTGATCGGCTTGGGCCGTGACGTCATCGGCTGAATAGTCATTTGTTAGATCTGGCTAGTCAGAGATAGTTTGCTATGCTTGCCTCTGCCTCACCTGCCAGTCAATGTACTATCAAACAGCTGACCATTCTGGGACAGCATTTAGTTGAACTATATAATTGCTAGCTATTTGGGTATTGTTGATTAACTCTGTAAATGTTAAAAAACAATCCTAGACATTTGTAAGAGCATATCAGTAATTTATTTGTATAAAATGTGTTTTTTGTTGAGAGACTGACTGATTTATTCTGTATTGCAGGGACAAGTCATCCGCTGTGTGTTTATTGTCACCCTTTCTGAGGTATCTATACTGTGAACCATCTCAGTTGCATGAGTACTCCACCTTTCGCATTAGCCTCAGGAAAGCCTTGCTTCAGTCTTTTAGCCGGGATAAAGACAGCAGACCATCAGTACCTGAAGAGCAACTCCTTCGTCTTTTCATAGATATGATAAGCTACATGCAGGTAACTAGTACATACACCTATTTTTACCATGAAAGATGACATGTGCAGGAAAACAGTTACAGCATTAAAAATATTGGTGGGAAAAACTTGGGTGGTCCACTAATAAATAAACAGATTTATGATACATCAGTAAACGCTGTTAAGGCGGGCTATGGCTCCCTTAGAAAGCAGGGCTTTAACGCATTAGGTTGACATAGCACGCCCTAACGATCGTGCCCTCCCAGATGCTTACCTTCCACAGCAAGCACGATCATGGGGGGACTGCCTGACAACCGAGGCAGTCCCCCTGCTGCAAATCCTGCCCATTCGAGACATCAGATTGCAATCTCATCGCAATGACATTAGTCGGATTGGTGGATTAGATCACTGCCTGCAGGGGGACAAACAATTATTTAAAATTATTAAATATACAAGGAAAATGCACTTATATGCGTATCTAAAATGTCATTCTTCATGTATTTTGATATTAATATTGATTGAAATTCTAAATCTTGGCGCTATATAAATGGCAAAATAATTATATATATATATATAAGATGTTCAAACAGCTACTAGATGCATACTTGCAAAAACTGAATATTCAAAGATATGATCTTTCAATGTAGGGTAATAACTGCTTGATCCAAGGATAAATCTGACTGCCATTCTGGGGTCAAGAAGGAATTTTTTTCCTAGCTTGTTGCAAAATTGGAAGTGCTTCAAACTGGGTTTTTTTTTTTTTTTTTTTTTTTTTTTATGCCTTCTTTTGGATCAACAGCAAAAAACATATGTGAGGAAGGCTGAACTTGATGGACACAAGTCTCTTTTCAGCTATGTAACTATGTAACTATGTAATATAAGAGACTGGACATTCCCCATTATGAATACCCTGCAGTGTCTACTTTTACAAATAATATGCAATGTTGGGGTCATTATTATTCCTCGGCTGCCATACGGTCTTAAAGGCAACTTTGGCAGAGCAGTAAAAGCTAACAGTATTATGACATTCACTGTTAAAATGCTATGCAGAACTTGGAAAATAAGAAATGTCTTACTTGCTCACACTTTTTTTATTCATATTAAATTATATTTTCATTTTAAATTCTTTATTTTTGTTATGCATGCGGGTACAAAACGTCTTAATAATGCCACTACAGCATGTACATTGACATTTTAGTGAGACAGTGGCATGAGAAACATTGCATATTTGTAGATTATGATAGTATAAGCAAGCTTAAAGTTTAAAGTTCCCAACACATCACATAATCGGTGGACAAGATGTAGAGGGCATGCATGCGTGTATGTGTGTGTAAGTAAGCTCAATTTGAAGATTTTAAACAGGTGTAAACATTCTAATATTGCAAGATTAGTAGGTTATAGTGAGTAATAAACATGTTGGGCTAGTTAGGTATACGATGTAAGAGTTTTCGTTTATGAGTGTGCTCTTAAGAAGGTGCCGCCAGACATGCAGGCTAGTTGGCATGGGGTTGGCCAGTAGCCGTCTGTTCAGGGGCATTGCTAGTGGGTGCGAGAGTACATATGATTATTAGGAAAGAGTTGCCTCTAGCAATAACGCTGGGGCGATAGATAGCGTGAGAAGCCCTAGAGAAGGGAGATTAGTAAAATAAAAATAAAGGGGATGTAGGGTGGAGTGAAGGTGTATACAGTTCTTATTAATATTATAGGTGTCAGAATGTTAAAGGGACACTATACGCACCAAGACCACTTCAGCTCATTGAAGTGGTATGGGTGCACTGTCCAAAGCCCCTTAACCCTGCAATTGTAATTGTTGCAGTTTTTAATAAACTGCAATAATTACATTGGAAGGTAAACTCCACCTCTAGTGGAGGACATCCAGCGTCACACAAAACCCCACAAGGATTTTTGTAACCCCTTCAGCACCACGAGGGGGTTGGGGGGCACGAGGAAGGGGGGCACTATAGTGAGCTATAGTTTATTTTCCTAGCACTATAATTTCCCTTTGATCAAACCCTTTCAGTTTTGAAGCATAGTGGGCAAACATCACAGTGGTATTACCAGTCTCTCCAGGGGTTGATGCAAGAGAGTGGAAAACAGATACATTGCAGCTCATGACGGCAAACTGAACAAACAATTTTGTTTAAATATGCTCTTGGAATTTTGAAAAGAAAATGTTCTTTTAAGATACATACTATGTCTCCTGCCAGTGAAAGTCCTTTTTCTTTATAAATATATATTCAATAAATGGGATCCTAAATATATATATATATATATATTTTTTTTTTTTTTGTAATTCTTTATTTTTACGAATGGTACAGTCAATGAATACAAGAGTTTGTAATCTAGACATTTTGCAGGCTCATACAAGAGCCGTGTCTCAAGTGTTATAACAGTAGAGTATACACAATAGCTGAGTTTTAACAATGTCTAGTTCCAGGCACAGGTCGTGTTACCATTCTATTCAGTTTTTATATAACTATATAACTTTGTAGGTTAATCCAACAGGGTAGATTAAAACTTTGGGTGTTGTAGAAGAACGATATCAAGGTCTGGGGTTTGCGTAACCTGTCCCCTTCCGTGTTCGTGGAGCTGAGGTGCTTAGTAGGGGAGGTCCATTTGTCATGGCTTACAGTGGGTGGGTCATAGTCCCATCAGTCCTAGGTGCTAACGGGTATAGTCTTAGGATGGGGAGCGGGTCAGGGTAAGTAGGGATGTCTCTACGGTTTATCAGTCCAAGTAGTTTGCTTTTGGGGGGGGGGGTTCCTGGGATCAGGATGGTTAGACAGGGGGAACAGGGGGGTGGGGGTGTCCGGCCTTTGACCCCTCGGCCCGCGCACCCATGCCAACAGCGCCCTTCAACAGCATTCTACTCGTAGGCCGTTAGTGGCCACGTCTCGGGTGTCTCACCCTTGTGTGACCTCGAATGGCGGTTTATGCCGTCCTATTTGACAGATATGATTTCCATGGGAACCACCTAAGAGCACACTTGTCGGAGCGCCCCTGCAGGGAGGCGGTCATGATCTCCATGTCATAGATGGTTTCGACTCTATCCACCCATTGTTGGAATGTGGGGACCGTTGTGCTTTTCCAGTGTAGTGGTATAAGGGCTTTCGCTGCTGTAAGTAAGTGAATGGTGAGGGAATTTTTGTATGTGCGTATTGGTATGGGTGTGTGGTGTAGGAGCATCTGTAGGGGTTGTAGGGGGATGTCTGAGCCTGTAATCTCCCTGATCTTTGAGTGGATCATCTGCCAGTACGGTTTGATGTGCCGGCACGTCCACCATATGTGTATGTGGGTACCCCGTTCGGTCCCACATCTCCAGCATTCCCCTGTGTCTGTGACTCGCATGCGTCTGAGGTCTTCCGGTGTTTGGTACCATCGGGTCAATACCTTGTAGTTTGTTTCCTGGAACTTCGAACTTATGGAGCATTTGTGTGTGAGTTGGTATATTTTCACCCACTCCTGCTCCGTAAGTTGGGTTTCGGTCTCTTCTTCCCACTTGTTAACATAGGCTGGCCTGCCCTTGTCCTCCGACTCCTGAAGTATACTGTACATCCGGGAGATCCCGTGTTCGATGTGTGTCCTGTCTGTGCACATTCGTTCGAATTCAGTGAGTTGCCTGTGGAGTTGGGTTTTACCGGGCATTAATGTATAGTATCTCTTCACCTGGTGGTAGTGAAACGCGTCCAGTAGTGTGGGGGGTCGTCCCTCCATCAGGTCCATCAGTGGCCGGAGTGCATTTCCCGTGCACCATTGCCTCGTGTAGATCCAGTTTGACCTTTGGATGTTTTTAAAGGTTGCGGGGGGGAGGCCCCCTGCCAGGTCGGGGTTATAGGTGATTGGGGTGAGGGGGTTTGGGGTGGTCGTCAATTGACGGGTGTATCTAAGTGAGCACCAAGTTTTGAGTGTGGCATCAATGATGGGGTTGCCCGTCTGTAATTCGGTGTAGGTTAGTCTCCCCAGCCAGAGTCTGGACGGGATGGTACCTGGGTACTGTGTCGTCTCCATCTGTACCCATCGTCTGGGGCTAGGATGGGCGTGCCAGTCTACTATTCTATGTAGGTGGGTTGCTTGATGGTAGGCGAGGAGGGAGGGCAACCCCACCCCCCCGGCAGCTTTGGGGCGTTCTAGTGTGGTCTTGCGGAGTCGGGTCGGTCTCTGATTCCATACGAATCTTCGGATGGCCGTCTCCGCCGACCGGAAAAAGGCTCCAGGGATCCTTGTTGGCAGGGTTGCGAATAAGTAGAGCAGCCGAGGCAGGATATTCATCTTAACCGCATTAATGCGGCCGAACCACGATATGTAGTGACCCGTCCAGCGCGCCAGGTCTTGTTGTATGGATGCCAGGATGGGGAGGAAGTTCAGTGGGTATAGTTGTGATAGGTCTTTCGGCAGCCAGGTGCCCAGGTAGCGAAGTTTGGATGTGCACCAAGAGAACGTGAATTGGGAGCTGAGTCGGGTTTCGAGGCCCTCATCTCTCGATATTATCATGGCTTCGGATTTGTCGATGTTTAGCTTCAGATCGGAGAGTCGTCCGTAGGTCTCAAATGCCCGCAGTAGGTTGGGGACAGATATTAGTGGCTGTTCTAGAAAGAAGAGCATATCGTCGGCGTATGCCGCCACCCGATGTTCTTCTCCGCCCACCTGGACCCCCGCTATTCCCCCGTCCCGTCTGACCGCCTCCAGGAACGGTTCCAGGGTGAGGGCAAACAGGAGAGGGGACAGGGGGCATCCCTGTCGTGTGCCGTTACTGATGGGGAATGCCTTTGTCAAGGCTCCATTGATTCTGATCCTCGCAGTCGGGGTGGTATAAAGCGCGGAGACCCAAGAGCGCATGTGTGGTCCAAGGCCCATATGTCGTAGCGTTTCGGCCATAAACCTCCAGTTCACCCTATCGAATGCCTTTTCGGCGTCTGTTGATATGAGTACCGTCGCTCTGTTGGATTTCCCGGCGACATGAATGACATTAAGGGCTCGTATGGTGTCATCCCTGGCTTCTCTTCCCGGGATAAAGCCCACCTGGTCCGGGTGGACCAGGTCAGGCATTATTCGTGCCAGCCTCAGGGAAAGGGCCTTGGTGAATAATTTCAGGTCGGCATTCAATAACGAGATAGGCCTGTAGTTAGCACAGATGGTGGGGTCCTTGCCCTCCTTGGGAATGACCGTGACTGTCGCCGCCAGGGAGTCCGTGGGAAAGCTCCCGCCATCTCTTATGGAGTTAAGGCCCGCGAGGAGTCTTGGTAGGAGGATGTCCTGGAATGAACGCAAGTATGTGAGCGGGAGACCGTCTGGGCCCGGAGCCCGGTGCGTTTTTGAGCGTTTTAGTGCCAGGGTCAATTCCTCCAGTGTCAGGGGGCTGTCCAGGTCTTCTGCGATTTCGGGAGTTATCTTGCGGGTGATGTGTTTCGATAGGTAGTTTGTTATATTCTGGAGTTGGGTCCGACTCGGGGCGTCCTGTGAGGGTGGATTGAGGTTGTAAAGGTCTGTATAGTAGGATCTGAAGGCTTCCATGATCCCTTTGGGCATGCTGGTGTGGGTGCCCGCCCGTGTCTGGAGCTTGTGTATGTGTTGTGCCCTCCTCTTGGTTCGGAGCATTTGTGCCAGGAGTCTCCCGCTCTTATTGGAAAACTCGTAGAAGAACCTGGATGATTTCCTCAGTATGTGTAGGTGTTCCTGAGCAAGGAGGTCTCTAAGCTCCCTTCGGGTCTCTGTTAGCTGGAGATAGGTGGTATCGTCTAAAGTCTGTTTGTGGGCGCATTCCAGGTCTGCGATCCGTTTTGACAGGTCTGCGGTGCGGCGTGTCTTTTCCCTCTTGCGGTGGGTGCATTTGGATATAAAGTGTCCCCGGACTACACATTTATGTGCTTCCCACAGAGTCAGCGGGGGCATGTCAGGGGTCTCGTTAAGTTCAAAGTATTGAGTGATGGTCTGGTGTGCCTCGGTACGGATCACCAGGTCCGCCAGAATGGACTCGTTGAGTTTCCATTGGCGTTCCGTTGGTTTAAAAAGGGGGGAGTTGATTTGCATCATTGTAGGGGCATGATCAGACTGGCAGGCTATCCCTATGTGCGCTTCCCGGAGGAGCGACAGGTGTTCCTGCGATATGAAGATGTAATCTATTCGGCTGTACAATTTGTGCACAGCCGAATAACAGGTATAATCCTTACCATCTGGGTGGGCTGTCCTCCAGCTGTCAGCCAACCCCGCCTTGTGCAGGGATCTCCTAGCTGCCTGTAGGCAGTGTGGTGGTATGGCACTAACACCTCTCGAGGTGTCTTGGCGTGGGTTCAGGGGAAGGTTCAGATCTCCCGCTAGTATGAGGAGGCCCTCTCTAAAGCGGTCCAGTTTAGCTAGTGTCTTGGCTAGGAATGTGTGTTGTGTTCGGTTTGGACTGTAGATGCATGCCAGTGTGTATGTGTGTTCAGCTATTGTGCCCTTGATGAATATATACCTCCCATTCGGGTCAGCGAGTGTTTCCCTGTGTTGATACGGGACCGTGTGTGCAATCAGTATCGCGACCCCTGTTTTTCTGGCATCTGGGTGGCTAGCGTAAAACCCTTGGGGGAATCTGTTGTTCTCGAGTTTGGGCTGGGATCTGCTCATGAAGTGCGTCTCCTGCAGGAATGCTACCGACACTCTCTCGGCCCACAGGTGGCGAAGTAATTGGGATCGCTTCTCCGGGACATTCAAGCCTCGGGTGTTGTTTGACCATATTTTCAATTGTGCTGGGCGAGTGCCCGACATGGTCTCGCGGGCCGGGGGTCTCCCTCTGGTGTCCTGTGCGTGCGGCCGGGGTAGCGGGATGGGTCCGGGGTGAGGGGGGGTTAGGGGGTCGTATAACCAGGTGGGGGGGGGGAAGTTTGGGGGGGTGGTCAGGTCAGGTGGGTGCAACGTCGAACCTCGGTCGGAGGCTATCTTCGGCGGAGGCCAACCTGTGGCTCCGCCGAATTCCGACCGGTATGTACAAGTCTGGTCAGTTGCGTGAGGTGCGGGGAGGGCAGCCAACGGTGTCAGTCACTCAGTTGTCTGAAGTTTGTCCGTGTCTGTCTCCCAGGTCTCCCAACCCGCTGGGGGTGATTGTCCATTTTCGTAGTCGTCTGTCGAGTGGGGTGTCTCTTTGTTTTGGTAGTGGTATCGTATGAGAGAGGGGGCGTCTTAGTCAGGGTCTACTGGGGATCAGGCTTTGGAGGGGCCATCTGCCGCGTTCAGTCTCATTGTCATTGTCTCGGCTCTCAGGCCACCGGGATTCCAGTGGTCTGACCATCGCTCAGGGGGCCTCTGTCAGGCCTAGGGTCAAGGGCTCGCTGGTTGGGGTATTTCAGTATTTCCGTCTAGTCTGTTACAGCATTGGGTCAGTACTATCTGGGCATGTTAAGGCCGGTCCAGGGCAACATTTAACAGAAACAAGAAAACCATAAAGTATCAGACAATAAACATTTACATTACTTCACACCTTGCGTGACCCCTTTCTCAGGTTATCTAAATGCCGCGGCCGCCGGACCCCGCGATCGGGCCCCAAGCCTGCTATTAACTGTGGTAGCGGCGGGAGGCCCTCCAGGCCACAGGGGTGCGGTGGGTGCGTTTCCCTACATTGCTTATTCGTAGTGTACTGCATCCCGGGCCTTCACGTACCCCCTGTTCCCCCGCCCCATGTGTCAATGCCCAACCATAATACATGTTCACAGGGTTTCATAGTCGTACTTAGGCTCATCTGTTCTAATCCAGGCCTGTTTAATGCGTATCGTCTGGGTTTTTGTGTCTGGGTGACCCATTCTTAACTAATCTTGGCTATGGATCAGTCTAGCCATTAAGGCTGACGTGAGCTGCGCGCCTTAGGGCCTAGTACCCGCGGGTCGCCTTGTATAAGGTTGAGCGGCTGCGAGCGCCGAGCGTCTCGTGTTAGGTCCCTTGGGGAGAGTTCAGGGTCTGACTAGATCATCGAGCAGTTCTGGACTCAACGGCCCTGTCGGGTTTGGGCAGCAATGTCCCCTTTGCTTGGTGACCATCAATAACCCCTGGTGGAATCCCCATCCCCCTCCATGGGCCCTTCCCCCCCAACCTATGCTGGTTCCCCCTTATCAATGCTATTACTGTGAGGGGGTAGTCTCCATCTCGGTGCCGCCGTGAACTCCCTTCTTCGCATACCCTCTCCCCTCCCAAGTGGGCATAAATCCCGGGCCTGTGTATGAATGGCGGGGATGGAGTGTATTTGTAGTACATACCAGTTCGGGTGGAGTCTGCTTCACATGGTGTAACTGGGCTTTTACGGCAAGGGGGGCAGGTGTTTGGCAGGTTCATCTCCGCTTATGGTGCAGGGATCCGGCGGCTTGTGGTGTAGTAGCAGCCCGGGGTCAGTGCAAAGTGGTTTCTCGTCTATTCCTCCGGAACTACAGGGCCGCCCCGTCTCGGGCGCGGGCCCGTGTGGTCATCAAAAAGATTCTCCGCCGGGATGGTGGGTTCAGTGGGGCGAGTCGGCGGGTAGTCCAATATCCAGTTTGGAATTGTCATGGGTGGTAGGCCAACGGCCCGTAGAAATCGGGGAGTGTCGTTAGGCCATCTCATAATATGCCATTGCCCGTCCACTCTAGCTTGTAGGCTAAATGGGAACCCCCATTTGTATGGGATCCTCTTCTCCCGCAGGAGGCTGGTTACTGTTTTCAGTGCTCGTCGGGCATCCAAAGTGAGCGTGGATAGGTCCTGGTATAGGGATATTTGGGCTTCTCTGTATCTGATGGTGCGTTGCGATCTGGCAGCCCTCATGATGGTTTCTTTCAGTTGAAAGGACTGCAAGCAGCAGATTAGGTCCCTGGGCAAGCCGTCTCTGCGCGGGGCCCTCAAAGCTCTGTGGGCTCTTTCCAGGCCGAAGTCTGCTGGGGCCTCTTCTCCTAGGATATGGGAGAACAGGCCTGTCAGGAGCTCATGGGGTGTCTCCCCCTCGGATTCCGGTAGGCCGCGCACCCGGATGTTATTGCGGCGCCCACGGTTATCAAGGTCCTCCGTTTGTCGTCTGAGGTCTAGGAGCATGTTACCTTGCCTCGACGTTGCTAGATCGGCTGCCTGCGAGTGATTGGTGGTGTGCAAGCGGTATTCCTCCAGGGCGTCCACCCTCGTCTCCAGGGCCGCAAGATCCCTCCGAACTGCCGTGATTTCCTCTCGGATCGCGGTGCGGAGCTCCGCAACAAGGTCTGCTTTGTCTTTGCGTGTGAGCATATTCGCTGATATGGCTGCGAGGTCAGCGGACAACTGGGAAAGGGCATCTCCCCTTGGGGAGCTCCTTGTGGAGTCTGCCGGACTGCTAGGTCCTGGTGATGAGGGCGCCATCTTGCCTTCGTCGCGTGGTCTCCCCAGGGTGAGCGGGGTAGAGAGATAGTCATCCATCGGGCCCGGTGTGTGGGTCCCGTGTGTGTGCGGAGGTTTGGGGGTGGCCCCTCGTTTGGTTCTCCCCATAAAGTCTGCAATTTTCGCTGCGTTTTATCGGGTTTTTGCGGGTTGGGGCCTAGGAGCTCTGGTCACCTGCGTCCTATTCCATCGGCAGCCAAGCCACGCCCTATATATATATTTTTTATACTACATCTTAAGGCAAGGTTATTTCACTGTAAATGAGGTGGAGATAAATCAATCAACTGTCAATGCATATTGGTTGCGGCTTGCACATAGCAATTGAACTAAAAATGATGCAGAAAATTAAGAGACACTTTTATAATAATGACCAGCAGCACATGCCTCTATGGCTTCCTCACATGGTGATAATTAAGAGGCAGCATAGAGGAGAGGAGGAAACTGTGTCTGAAGAATATGTAGCCCAACAACCAACAGGTTACGTAACTTTATGATTTACTGAGCTGTTTGGGATATTCCATGATGTACTAAACTGACCAGTGACCAATGTGACCCATCAGACTTTTGCTCGATTTGATCAAGGGGCCTGTGACTAAGCAAGCCATTGAGATGTTTGCTATCCATATTGATCTAGGTATGATGAGGCATAATCTTTGTAATGGCAAAAAATAAATTCAGAATGATGGCGTGAAACCAATTAGTTGATGACTACAGCAAATTACTTATTTGATTTTGTCATAAAATATATTTTTTACTTGCTGAGCTAGTTCTCTAATTTATCCCACCATGTATACTTTAGAGTTAAGGTTTATTTTTTTTAAAAAAAGTGCGAAGTAAATGTACAGAATAAGAGAATACTGCCTTGATTCAAGATTTCCGTTCACAGCAGCTGGTTCCATAAATAAAGCAAGAGATCTTAACCATGCAACATATTGGTCTGGTGGCCATCTTTGCCAAACAGCTTCCTCTCTGTCTCTCTTCTCTGCCAAGAGCACAACACACGTTCTTAGCCAAGACAAAGCAACTGCTTCTCAGAGAGTGGCATCTGTGCAGAATAAAGCACGGACAATCTAGAACCAATAAATAAAGCAGATCTTGGGTACCATCACAGTGATATTAGGCATGCCCAGTTATAATTATTATTATTATTATTATTGCCATTTATATGGCGCCAACAGATTCTGTAACGCTTTACAATATTATAAGAGGGGGGATTAAACTATAAATAGGACAATTACAAGAAAACTTACAGGAACGATAGGTTGAAGAGGACCTTGCTCAAGCGAGCTTACAGTCTATAGGAGGTGGGGTATAAAACACATTAGGACAGGAAATAGCAATCAAAAAGGTGGGAGTGAAGCCGAGCTGGAGGAGAGACTAAAGTGCTGCCCTTTAGGAGAGAGCAAGAGACAGGTAAGTGAGGTAGAGGGTACTCTGGGAGGCCATAAGCTTTCCTAAAGAGATGGGTTTTAAGGCACTCCTTAAACGATTGAAGACTAGGAGAGAGTCTGATGGCGGTAGGCAGGCTATTCCATAGGAAGCCTGCGAGAAGTCCTGCAAGCGTGAGTTGGTCGTGGGGGTGCGAGCAGCGGACAGGAGAAGGTCAAGGGCAGAGCGGAGAGACCGAGAAGGGGCATACCTATGGATCTGTGAAGAGATATAAGAGGGGCTAGAATTGTTCAGTGCTTTATAGGTATGAATTGACTCCTAAAAGATACAGGAATTCAATGTAAAGGCTGAAGACCGACTAGAGAGGAAAATCAGTCTGGCGGTAGCATTCATTACAGACTGTAGTGGGGCCATACGGCTTTTGGGAAGACCAATTAGGAAAGGGTTACAATAATCCATGCAGGAAATTACTAGAGCATGGACAAGCTCCTTGGTAGCATCTTGCATAAGAAAGGGGCAGATGCAGACTATGTTTTTAAGATGGAATCTACAGGATTTGGCAACATACTGGATGTGAGACTCAAAGGGGAGGCCAGAATCAAGTATGATGCCAAGACAGCGCGCTTGCAAGGATGGACTTATGTGGATACCACTAACTTGAAGGGAGAGCGAAAGACAAGTATCAGTATTAGGAGGAGGAAAGACAAGGAGCTCAGTTTTGGAGAGATTGAGTTTCAGAAAGCAGGAGGACATCCAGTCAGAGATGGAAGAAAGGCAAGCAGTGACACGTTGCAGGATGGCAGGTGAGAGGTCCGGGGAGAAGAGGTATATCTTGAGAGCAAATGTCATCCGCGTACAGGTGATAGTGGAATCCAAATGAGGTAATAAGTTTGCCAAGAGAGGCAGTATAAAGAGAAAATAGAAGGGGACCAAGGACAGAGCCGAGACAGGAAGAGGGGAGGAGGTATCATTAATGGAAACACTGAATGAGCATTGGGAGAGATAAGAAGAAAACCACGAAAGAACAGAGGCAGAGTGATTGAAGAATTTGAAGAAGGAGAGCATGATCAACGGTGTCAAAGGCAGCAGAGAGGTCAAGAAGAATTAGTATGGATTAGTGGCCTTTGGATTTAGCTGTGATTAGGTCATTAGCAACTTTGATAAGAGCAGTTTCAGTAGAGTGGAGAGGGCGGATGCCAGATTGAAGAGGGTCAAGGAGAGAGTTGGGATTAAGGAAGTGAGACACACGGGTAAAGACAAGTCTTTCCAGAAGCTTTGAGGAAAAAGGGAGCAGGGATATAGGACGATAGAAGGGGAGGACGGGTCAAGAGATTTTATTTTTCAGGATAGGTACTACAGTGGCATTTTTTAAGAGATCAGTTGAAGATGTATATTAAGGCAGGCACAAGACAAGGGGAGAGAGATCTGATAAGGTGAGATGGGACAGGATCGAGCGGGCAAGTGGTGGGGTGAGAGGAAAGGAGAAGTGCAGCCACCTCTTGTTCAGTAGCTGGGGAGAAAGTCTGAAGGGTAGGAAAGGCATGATTTACGTGTGATTGAGAAAGAGAATGGCGAGGTGGAGAGATTTCTTTCCCTAGCTGTTCAATCTTGTGGGTAAAGAAGAATGCAAAGCTATCGGCTGTAAGGTTAGTTTGGGGGTGGCCACAGCAGGGCAAAGAAGAGCATTAAAGGTATCAAAGAGAGGCCTGGGATTGCGGGAGCATGAACGAATGAGAGAAGAAAAGTATGACTGTTTGGCGAGGGCAAGGGCTGCCTGGGATGAACACAATATGAATCTATAATGGAGATAATCTGCCTGGGTGCGAGACTTCCTCCAGGAGAGTTAAGCACAACGGGAGCATCTTTGCAGGTATCATGTTGATTTAGTATGCCACGGTTAGGGGCGTGTCCTCCTCGAGGTGCATGTTTGGAGCAGGGCTGCTGCGTTCAAGGCAGAGGTGAGGGTAGTGTTATATGTGGAGATGGCCAGTGAGAGACAGGAAAGGGAAGGGAAGGGATGGATAGCAGTTGTGACAGATGTCATTATAACACTATAATCAATCTTTTTAGGAAATAAATAAAAAAACAAAACCAAAAAAACCTTGGGGTACATCCTAGTGTTTCCCACTGCCCCTACCTGTTGTCAATGGGTGGGGGGCTTCTTTTTAAAATAAACTAAGTGGGGGGTGACCTTATTCCACCCACACCCACACAGCAATTTTGTTGTCATATGGACTTCCCCATGCTACTTTTTTTTACTTTTTTCTTTCTTTAATGTGGCAGTTAGCAAGCAAACGCTGGCTAGCTATCACACGATAAACCTTTGCACTGGCGAGGGTTTTTCAATTATTTCCCACTAGCTGTGAGTGGGCAAATAGTACTTTAATTATCGTTATTAAAGAATAATTGTGTGAATGTGCATCATGCTGTGTCAACACTGCCATTACATTGTGGTCTAGTAACACCTCTAGTGGCAGTCTCACTCAGATGGCCACTAGAGATGCTTCCTAGTCCAGCGCTGCATATTGTGCAGCACCTACATTTAGTGTCTCCAAGCTCTGCATGGATGATCGTCCCCCATAGAGATGTATTGTTTCATTGTATCTCACGATTGGTGCAGCGCAGTGTTTTGCTGCGCATGCACAATAGCCTCCAAATGCTTTCATTGAATTGGCTGAGATCATAAAGATGCAGCAAGACCTGCATGGCGTGGGAAAAAAGGTGAGTAAAGAAACCTTTCCCATGCTGTCTGTGGGGGCCAGTCACCTAAACACACATTCAGTGATTTGACACACACTTGCTAACAGACACACACACTCGCTAACTCACAGATACACACCCACTCACAAATTATTATTTTTTTGTTTCATTTTACTTTAAGTCCACCCAGCCTCCCTACATTTGGGAGAGCTGGAGTAGATCCATTCCCTGTATGTGAATAACTATTAAACATCTTGGTTTTCAGTCGAGGTGATCACTTGTAATCAGAAAGGAGCCAACTAGTGATACTGTTCAAGTCAGATGGATAGCCTTGAGAAGTGATGATCTTGCGTTTATGTAACGAACACTAAAAAAAACCCTGTGCAGTTGGTGACAGAAATCATTGCTGCCTGATTATGTCTGTCTGTGATTAAGCTGATATTTCACATCTGCTCACAAGAGAAAGCCATAAATTGTTTCTCTCTCTCTTAACAGGTGTTTGACAAGCCCCAATGCTAAAACTGCAGTGAATTATCCTGAAATTTGATGCAGAAAACCATTGCTTATGATTTCCTAAAGCGACACTGTCACCCCCCTCCCACTCCTTCCCCCCTGAACACACAAAATAAGTAAATATAAAATCAGTTAAATTTCAACCCAATCAAAAGATATACTATGACAATGTCCGGGACCAGTTTGTCTCAGTATATTTCCTATGCCTGACACTTGTAGACACTAAACGGAGTCTATGAGTGTCAATCTGCCATCCATTATGCTATAATCTCAGTACAGTAGTAACGTCGGCTATGGTAACTCGATGTACCCCAGTGGCATTTGTAATTAGATGTGGGCTCTTTAAATGGAGAGCACTGTTTGGCTTTATAGCCTTGATTAAAAACCAAACAACTCCAATTAAAATTAATTGGTGCACACGCGTGAATGTGTCCCCAGCATTATCCTCTCAAAACTAAATAAGCCATGGTTTTAGTATCCAGTAACGTACATTAAAATCAAAATACAGGTAAAGCAAAAGAAAGAAAAGTGGACAAGGAGGATGGGGATATCTATATTTTATGGTAATTTGAAGAGGTGCTGTGATCTAGAGCTGTAAGTTCATCTCTAAGACCCTCTGTTTCAACATATGCAGCAGCGTAAATGGAAAGTAGCCCATCTTTATTATGGGGTCCGGCATTCCAGATATTTGCCATTCCAGGTATTGTGGACGGCATCTCCCATAATGTTCTTACAGCCAAAATTCTGGCAAAGCATCAAGGGAGATGTAGTCAACAAAGTCTGGAGTGCCCTGTACTATATTGTTTATAATTAGTTACCAGTTGGCATTTGTTTTTCTTAGGTTTCTTTGGTAGGTTTCTTTTATTTCTTGCCCAGTGTCAAAATTAAATGCTACTAGTATTCAAAAAGTGATATATTTTCAATATATGCTATTATATAGGAACAGTTTGAATTATCCTAGTTTTTGAGCTGAAAGAACCTTTGTAGAATATTTACTTAGTTTAATTTTTTTCAATATTTTAATATTATGAACATTTCTATAATTACTTTAAATAAAAAAAGAAAATGCTTTTTGAAGTTACCACATTACACAGTAAATGTCCTGATTTTCTTAGCTCCTGTCTTTTCCCATGAGCAATTAATGACCTGGGAGATTTGCTTGTGTGAGTCTCTGTGATCACACAGTGAATATGAAACCACAGTTCCTGGCTCAGCTGAGCTTCCCTCTTGTGGGAGAAACACAATTTTACATTTCAACATGCAGATACATATACTTATTCTCCAAGGTTTTTTTTTTTTCCATTTGTAAGTGTATGTTGTTGAAACTATACATAACATAACAAGAGGAACTCCCTGTGCTTGCAAAATCTCAGTAGATCTTGAAAATCGCTGCTGTGTGCGTAAACAATGACAGTGGCACTCCTTGAACTGTAACCAACAACAAGCATCATTAAGTTATATGCTCAAAGTGTCCCTTTAATTCTTTAAAGCTCTATTCCCCTTTCACTGCCTTTTTGTAAGTAATTAAAATACCAGCTTACGCACCATAACTTCTCCATGCAGTTGTAGGGTTATGATGCTACTTCACTGAAGCCACAGTCCCTTGGTTCTTGTTAAAACAGTTTTGAAGTTAATTGACCAAAATTGTGTGTAGCCTCAGCCTGGTCTTCGAGCATTGTATTGCTAATCTGAAATTAGAATGTCTGCATTGGAAATATCAGCTTCAATATCAGCAAATCGATATCGGCCATTTATTGATATCGATATTGCCAATAATGTGAGAGGTGGCGGAGACCCACCTCTCGCAGAGTCAGCGTGTCCATAAGGCGGCACAGGCAGCCGTCTTATGGTGCACCGACTCTGGGGGCGCAAGAAACAAGTGACCAGCAGGAAGGAAGCGCACAGCGCTCCTCCTTACCAGTCACTCAGTGTAGCGTGGTTGAGCGGAGCAGAGCAGACCGCGGTACAGGAGCTTCAGTTTCCTGTACCCAGATGGACTGACAGGAAGTGCTCACTGAGAGAGCACTTCCTGTCAGTCTGGCCGGGTACAGGAAACTGAAGCTCCTGTACCGCGGTCCGCAGCACTCGGCCATGCTACAGGAGAGGTAATGAGGCACACCAGGGATGGGAGAGGACACCAAGCGGTGGGGGGGGGGGCAGTAAAGGAAAAGCTGGGAGGGGAGAGGAGAAGAACACGAAGGGACAAGGAGGGGAAAGGAACACTAATGGGCAGGGAGGGGAGTTGAGGGGAAAGGAACATTAAGGAACAGGGAAGGGAGAGGAACACTAAATATTCTTGAAAACAAAAGAAATCTGACTGGCATGTATATTTAGTGCATTTACCACTTAATCAAAAAAATTTGCCAAAAAATTTATTAAATAAATAAACATGTTCAGTTAACAGTAGATTTGTGTAGAAATTGTTTATTGTTCCAAAACTGTAAATGTACAGAATATTGGTATCGTTAATTTAGCAGCTATCGGCCTGAAAGTTCGCAGATTATCGGTATCGGATCTAAAAATCAATATTGGCCGATCCATAAGTCTTCTAAATGTCAAGTTTCTTGCCTGTAATTGAGGGTTGAGACAATCTTAGCAAAACAATTCTGCTATGCAGAGTTTGTTCATTATTAAACCCCATAATCTTATTATGCCTCTTAATGTCACTGTAAAAATGTAGGGATTGCTAAACTAGGAAATGGGAACAATTGATAAAGAAACTGCAACAAAATAGCCAAATTGACCTAGCTTTTGCATTTCCCTTGTCTTCTCTCCAAAAGTACCAGTTTAGCAAATAACGTTGATGGTCCGTACAATTTAATAATTTGCATTGCTTCCATACACATTGGCAGAATAATGTTAAGTGTTGAAATACATTGGCTTGGTCACCGAGACATTGTTCATAACTATATGTTTACCTCTTCCCTTAATTATCAATGCAGGTTTCAAATTATACTCATGTCGCTGAAGTCACTATGTTCCTGAAAGATTTGTGCACCAGCCTTCAGCGGCACTTGGATTTCTGGAGAAAGGAGCTCTCCACCATCTCTCTACACATCTTATGTGTCTGTGAAATCAGCCTGAAATTGACTGGAGACTGCTCAGAGCTAATTCAGATACTGATGGAAAATGTGGATCTTCTAAAAGAGGTAGATGCTACATAAATATTTTTAGATTAATGTAAACTGAATATCATTGTCATTTTTTGAGTCTGACCTGCAAGAATTGAAAAAAGTAAAACTGCAGGTACCAGGATAACTGATACATATTGCAGCTTATGTTAAAATAAATTTTAACGCCTAATATGCACACTATATACATGTCCAAAGAAACATGATGCAGCTTAGCTACAGCTACTGGTCTCATACAGCTAAGTGGACATGAGACACTCTGAATAGAAACCTGTTTAGCTCTCCTTATTAACAATCCCATGATTACTACAGTGAATCAGCATTCTCATTTATCAAGCAGAGGGAGACTTCCAGCAAGCTTCCATTTCCTTGAGCGAGTATTTCCAATTGATTCCATTAATTGAATGGGAGTACTGGGTTGTGGGTGAATTGCTCATATTTAAGAAGACTGAATAGGCAAGCAGCAATTGGCAGAAAAGTCTCAGTAACTTGGTGGTTAAAGGAAAAAATGTGTCAGATTCAAAAAATTGTACAAAAAATACTTTTTAATGCATAGTTTTCTTTATGTATTGTGTAATACACGAAAAGCATGGGTGAAAGGGGACGGGGCATGACGACCATGCTGGGTAGACTTTAAAAAAAAAAAAAAAAAAACCTCGACTGAAACGCATTTCACAAAGACACCTAAACGCCTTTAGCTGAGATCATCAAGATTGATGATATCAATCTATATCGATATCAATCTTATTATAGGCCATCAAATATGTCCAAGGCAATTGGATGCCTTCTATTTCCACATAAACAATTTTATGCTCTGAAAACATACACCAAAATATTACCACGGTGCACATATTGCTTTCTCTTTCTCAGACAGATTACAAACAGAAATTCAATCTAGGATAGGTTTTCAGTGAAAAGAGTGAAAATGTATGAAAATCCAGAAGATATTGCTGACAAATTTGTTAAATACGATGACAAACTATATAAGCTGAAACATGAACCACGGCAAATGTCATCCCTCTCTGCAAGATGTTCAGGGCTTCTTGCTGTCTATCATCCTTAGCTTTTCCTTGAAAATACTTCCCTATACATTTGTTTATGGCTCATATAATAACTCTTCCAAAGCCAAGTAAAAATAATCCACTCATATTGTTGTTAAAACCTTCACCCTGTCTCCTTGCTCAATTGCAATACCAAAATATATGTACATTTATTGTCTACAAGAATAAGAGGTATTCACCCTATGATAATACAGAGGGATCAATTGCATCATATTACTCAATTTAAAAGTTCCAGCTATACACGGTAAACGCCTTTGACAGCCTGAATTGGCTCTACATGGTGGCAATATTGTGAATTTGGCTGTCAAACATTTCAGTTGTATACAACAAATGTCTTCTTTAACCACCTTCTCTCTTTCTGTATCATTGGCCCTTTACCTTTCATATTGATCTATGTATATTGTATACTGCCCTTTTCAGCAAATGTACAGCTCTACGGAATATGTTAGTGCTTTATAAATGGCAGTAATGATAATAGTATGTGAAGTAAGAAAGAAATTACAAAAGTACTGGGAAGACAGAAGAGAAAATGAAAAGAAACAAGAAAGAACAAAAAAAAAAAAAAAAAAATGAAACGTTGTGTACTTGAGCAAAAAGTGCTGTGTGGGCTCAAAAAAGAATATACCTCTACAAGACATAGATTCCATGTGTGCCAGATCCTGTTGTGGGCATTAATGGTAATGGCAAGAGAGCTAGCAAAGGGTTGCGTTTAAGAGTGACATCCAGGAGGAGATGCACAACACTGCCCCTCCTGAATTGTAAGATCACAGAACAAGACCACAAGATAGAGAACCACGGCCTCTAGGGCATAATGGTGAACAGTTGCGGTATATGTGGCTTAGTTTCACGGGCTCTAAATTCCGGCGAGCAAGAAACTTGAAACCATTCTCATTAATGCAAGCCTTTCTAAAAGCTGTAAAATTCTGGTCCAGCAGTCATCACTGATTGTGTGTCTCAAGATTCTTTCCCATAGTTGTTGGAGCTGTTTATGCTATCTATTGAACCCTGAGTGAGTACATTTCAAGATAGTGGATATTAAAGGGACACTATAGTCACCTGAACAACTTTAGCTTATTGAAGCAGTTTTGGTGTATAGAACATGCCCCTGCAGCCTCACTGCTCAATCCTCTGCCATTTAGGAGTTAAATCCCTTTGTTTATGAACCCTAGTCACACCTCCCTGCATGTGACTTGCACAGCCTTCCATAAACACTTCCTGTAAAGAGAGCCCTATTTAGGCTCTCTTTATTGCAAGTTCTGTTTAATTAAGATTTTCTTATCCCCTGCTATGTTAATAGCTTGCTAGACCCTGCAAGAGCCTCCTGTATGTGATTAAAGTTCAATAGAGAGATTGAGATTCAATTATTTAAGGTAAATTACATCTGTTTGAAAGTGAAACCAGTTTTTTTTTTCCATGCAGGCTCTGTCAATCATAGCCAGGGGAGGTGTGGCTAGGGCTGCATAAACAGAAACAAAGTGATTTAACTCCTAAATGACAGTGAATTGAGCAGTGAAATTGCATGGGAATGATCTATGCACTAAAACTGCTTTATTTAGCTAAGGTAATTTAGGTGACTATAGTGTTCCTTTAATGGTGTCACAATAAGTGGTAATTCATACCTTAAAGAAACACTTTTGAATTAATGACTTTATATTCTTGAAACCACCGTTTAGATCCCAGGACCTTCTCATCCCCAGTTTAAAAGGTTGAAAGCTAACCTTTTTTCCAGCGCTGCGTGGGTCGGTCATGTCTGGCTCCGCCTTCATTGTGCTGCACTCACCCAGAATGCAACTCTAGTGGCCATCTGAGTGGCTGCCACTAGAGGTAAGGCAGTAATGGAAAACATAGGCATGTAATGAAAAGGCAGTATTTATGTTTAAAAAATCCTACAGGGACAGGCAGTATACACCACAACAACTATATTAAGCTGTAGTTGTTCTGCTGACTATAGTGTCCCTTTAACTTTTTTTTTTTTCATCCGGTGTGGATAATATATATTCGAAAATGGCATACATACAGAGGTATAAATTTACCATCTCAAGGTGATACATTGTTTACAATATTTCAATGAAGAGAGCATGTTATAGAAATTTATATGTTTGAATATCCGGTCCAAAATCAATTTTCCACAGTGTGCAATGTCCCTTTAATATTTTTGAAGATTAAATATTACTGACAATATCTTCTTGGTATCTTTACCAAAATTCTTGTCTTTATTGTATAAAAATTAGAATTGGTGGGAGCGCTAAATAGGCATTCAAAAGGCATAAAAATGGGGAAAAGACCACCCTTGAATTAAAACACCACATATTTCTAAAATACACCAGTGGTTAAAATTATATATATATATGTGTATGTGTGTGTGTGTGTGTGTGTATATATATATATATATATATATATATTCTGCATACAACCAAAGGGGAGGGGGGGGGGGGGGGGGAACAAATACACAAAAAATAATATAATCAATAAAGAAAAATGTGGGGAAAAAACAAAAGATACTCATACAGATGTCTCTTATTGCAGATCAAAAAAATTATATGGACATGTAAAAAAAAACCATAAATAAACCAATAGTGTAATTCTGGCTATAAAAAAAAAACAGGCTATAAATTACATTAAGTATAACATAACATAGAAAGGAGTATCACTCCTATTACTCTGAGGTAGACTTGTAACGATGATAATGCAGATCAAAGATGTAGGTATAATATAACCTTGTGTATTAACAACTTAAATAATTGATATTCATAAAAGCAATTAAATAAAGAGAAAATACATACACAGAGGGGAAAATGGTGAAATGAGAGTTTGGGCCTCTTACTAGAGATCGCTGAACAGTATATGCAGTGTACCAAGCTGCCATTAACAAAAGCTCAGACCTCCAATCAGTTTGTAGATGTGTTACTCTCTCCAACAACGTTCTATTGCAGTCCCCACATTGCCTCTCTCCGTGACGCTAAGCTCAATCTACTGCCCAACTGGTTTCAGACACTAATAATGCCTCAATAATTGCCTTTATTGACTGACTACGACAGGATGTTTGTCCCCTTATAAATTAAGTGAACTCAAGATTCAAGCCATTTACAATCCGTTAGTCAAAATATACCAAATGCATCACTTATCTAGACGTTAAAATAACAGCTCATTTTGCCTGATCTACTTAAAATAAATAATCTTCTTTTGTTATACCACCTCAAACAGTAATTGCATCCATGAAAACCTCTTAATCAGTGTCATCAAAATATACTGCTTATACTCTCCAAGTTGTTTTATATGTTTAGAATGCTTTTGATTGTGATCCCCATGACATACTGAAAATGCCCAACAGATGATATCAGATGTACACCTGAAAACATAAAACATGCAGATTGTCTCTGCTACACTAGTTAGTCTAGTAATACTACACTAGTTAGTCTAGGATCCCAGATATCATATGTTCTTATCCTACATCTCTACTTCCAGAAGCAATTTGTTTACATTCACTGTAAGTAAAATATAGTGAAGGAGGCTGGTGCTTACATATGTGATTTTTTTTTGTTTTTGTATTAAAGGGTTCCTATAGTGCCAGGAAAACAAAGCCATTTTCTTGGCACTACAGGGTTAATAGGTCCCCCCCTTCCACAGGGCTGAAGGGGTTAAAACCTGAATCCAGCGCCGATTTCCCCAAGTGCTGGGTCAGGCTCCGCCCACACTCCTCCCCCACGTGCGCATTAGACCTCCCCATAGGAAAGCATTATTGAATGCTTTCCTACGGGGAAAATCTGACGCTGGAGGTCCGTGAGGACGTCCAGCGTCGGATAACGGACCAAAAGTCTGTTTGGATTCCGGAAGCCCTCTAGTGCCACTGAGGGCAGTCTTAGAGCTGCAATGTAAACATTGCAGTTTCTCTGGAATTGCTATGTTTTACATTGCAGCACTTCGTGCAAAAGGGTCACAGCACCCAGACTACTTCAATTAGCTGAAGTGATCTGGGTGCCTACAGTGTCCCTTTACTTTACATACGAAAATTAAAAAAAAAAAAATATCCTGTGTAAATTGTCATACATCACTGTTTTATTGCTGTGTGAAATAGTGATTATGTACTATGTGATACATCCTGGCTTTCTTTTTGTTTTACTTCAGAACACTCAATAAAATAAAAAAATGTCATGTTCCTTGTTTGTTTTAACATTGCAAGGTCACTGAGGGTAAGCACTTATTTTCGAGAAGTAACATTTTTATCGTTGCAAATAATGTAATTTGTGTGCATGTAATACCTTGCAGTAATGTTAATAATAATGTAATGTACTATGGGTAAGGATGTTACTATAGAAACAAATGAAAATAATGTTTTACAGATATGTGGAGTGATATTTTGATGTGCCTGTATGACTAACAGAAGAGGTTTTTTTTGTTTGTTTGTTTTTAAACTCATGAAGTGTTCAGAAATGTATTGTTAGGGCTCAGCTGAAAGGAGTTAAAAAAAAAAAAATGCTGTACCATTTTGTAGACCATTTCAAATCACCAATATTTCTTGCTACCATATTTATGGTTTTAATGTAAACCGTGATAACTGATCACCATGGATATAATACATTTTTCATTGTAATACATTGTATTTTCAATTGATTTAGGATCCGTTATGATATAACTTCCTGTTTAGTGTGCCAGTTCTCCATGATCAGAGGTCCCACAGTGTTATGGTATTCTAGCACCTATACCCCCAATCCCACATGGCTCCTGCTTCTCTCTGATGCGATTCTCCCTGCTTGGGAACACTTCTCTTATCAGGGTAATCATCTCCCATGAAGCCAACATGCTCATTGGTTGAGAGGACAAGAGTGACATCTGTCCTATGTTACAGCAAGCATGAGACAAGTTTGCAAAAAGCATACTGCCTTTGGGAGGGTTCTCCTGGTCTCTTCTGTTAATAAGTTGTCAGCATAGAACTGATTGACAGGGAATGGTATGGTTATATTTATAAATAGATTTTTTTTTTTTTTCAAGACAAACCTTCACTGATAATTCTGCTAGTATGATGTGTACATTATTTTTATTGGTTTGCAGTGTCCCTTTAAACATGGTTTCATATTATTACAATTATAAAGCTTTCTTGGGAAGAGATTTAACATTATTTTCAGGGTCTAAGGAGAAAGACATTCTCTGCACTGCCTTTTGGCATAAAATGTGTTATAGTGATACTTTTTTTTTCCACATCAGGGAAGCTTTTATCTTTTAATGAGAAAATGCATAATTTGCTAATGCAGGATGGTTTAAAGTATACACTACTAGAATAAACTATGCCTTTAAGAAACAGCAGTTTGGGGAGTAAAGAAGAGCTTTGTCCCATTAAACTTGTGCAGAAATGAAGAGGTGTTGAAGATTATTAAACAGACTTGTCTGGGGCATTGTATATGATCAGCACCTGCTATCATGGGGAAAATGCTTGCCAAGACCTGTTAAATAATGGTGTTTACAACCAAATGTACACTGTAAAACTGCTTCTGCTACAAGCGTGTTCATATTCAGCAGTTCTAGTAACGCACTGGGCTACATTGTGCCCACTGCGTATGAACATTATTATTCTATTAGATAAATAGATATTTGGTCTCTTTGATGAGATTAAAGGAAATAGACTTAGGATAGAGGAGTTACTTTAGATTTATATTATTCAAGCACTATCTAATCATGTCAGACACCAAACATGTAAGAGCAGAAACTGGTGTAATATTAGTTTTGGCATCATACTTTTTAGACCTTTTTTGAGTGTTGTAAGGAGTACCCAACTTGCAAATATAGGTGAGGCCCTAACAGGATGGAAATGAACTGCAAGTACCTTCAGGGAGATAAGAAACAAAAGCTGGTTAAAAAAAAAAAAAAAGTAATCATGTTCCTGAAACTTGCAAAGATCACGATTACAGAAAACAATCAATAAAGAAGTCAGGCCAAAACATGATCAGGGTTAATTAATTACAATGTGAGCTTTTATAAATTCAAAGTGAATTAAAAAATTTTAGGCCACAATAGTAAAACTAAATGTATTGATTTCTTGGTGAATTTATCCAGTTTGTCTATTGTGGCCTGAAAATGAAAATTCACTTTGCAATAAAGGGCCACTGTAACTTCTTAATCTAATTAAAGTGGTTATAGTGTCTGAAGTCCCATGGTGCCATAGTTGGAATGTATCTCCCAAGAAAAGAGAGAACGATTTTGACATAAATCTTATGTAAACTTAGATCTAAAAATCATTTATTGTGCTGCGCAGATCCTGAAATTCTCAGCATTTGATTGGCGCTAAAGCATCAGTTAAACTATTGTACTTGCCTATATTAATAGACTGAATATGTGTTTTGGTGTATATATCATGCCCCTGCAGTCTCCTTGCTCAATTCCCTGCCATTTAGGAGTTAAATCACCTTGTTTATGGAGCTTTAGCCACAACTCCCTACATGTAACATGCACAGCCTTTCTAAATACTCCCTGTATAGTGAGATCAAATGTTTACACTTCCTTTATTGCAAATTCTGTTTAATTTAGAAATTCTTATCTCTTGCTCTGTAAATAGCTTGCTAGACCTTCCAGGAGACTCCTGTATATGATTAATGTTTAATTTACAGACCAGGCGGTAAATTTTTTTTTTCTAAAGTAAGTTAGCATCTGATTGAAAATGAAACAATTTTTTTCATGCAAGCTGTGTCAGTCACAGCCAGGGGAGGAGTGGCTAGAGCTGCAACGTCCAAAACAAAAGTGATTTAATTCCTAACTGGCAGTGAAGCTTCAGAGGAATGATCTATACACAAAAACTGCTTCATTAAGCTAAAGTTGTAATGGTGACTAAGGTGTCCCTTAAATTATGCTTTGATAGATGTGTGTACCCTGGGCTCAGAGTCTAATGTAGAATTAACTCTGCATTCTGCCTTAAGTGTGATTTTTGTAGTTGCCATTTTTCAGGTCATCATAAGACAAACTCATTTTATATAGTGGAGTAATACTAGTAGTGACCTACTAATGACAAGGTTTTACAAATTCAAACAGAATATGATGACTAAGTGGATATGCTTTTGAGCCAGTATTTGTTTTGTTTTTATTGCAAATTAGCATAATTTGAATGCAAAGTGAATTTCAAATGTAAGTATGTTTCCAGTTTGGCTATTGAACCTTGAATTTGGCATTCCATTTGGAGTGTCTTGTACTTTGGAGCTCGGACTTTTTCTTATTTACATTGCTTATTGAGATTTTTTTCATTTGTGGACTACAACTATGACTTGACAGACACGGCATTAAAACTCACAGTAATGTGTGGTGCGTATGAGTGTATCAGAAAACAAAACATACAGAGTGTATCCGTTTATTGCCAGATGAGTTGCAGACAGTGAGTGGAAAGTTTCTGGATTGTACTAGCACATGCTATAGAAGAATGTAACTTCTGTGACATATGCCACTTAACCCCTTAAGGACCAAACTTCTGGAATAAAAGGGAATCATGACATGTCACACATGTCATGTGTCCTTAAGGGGTTAAAGGAAAACTTTGGTGTCATACAAAAATGTATTCCTAACAATAGCATGTCCCATGGCCCCCCACCCCCAGTGATGTAAAGGGTTAAATAACTTTTTATTCACTTACCAGATTCAAGTACCAAGTGCTAAGTCGCACTCCACCGGCAACTGATGGGGGGACCCAATGCATGACAAACCCACGTGCAGTGGCATTGTTTTTTTGTTTTACTGGGATTCCGTTTTATTTAAAATCTTCCCCATAAACCTGATGCATCATAATTAGGAAATCTCATTATTTCAGAATTTTAAAGGGACAATCCAGACACCTAAAGCACTTTACATTATTAAAATGTGTGTCAAGAGGGTGTCCTTTTTCTCTCATTTTGGAAAAAGTGCAGATTTCAATAGAATTGACACTTTTAAAACTTAATTTGCTTACAACCATCTTTAGGGTGTTACTTCCTGGTTTGGATAGCTCAGCGGAGATAAACTCAAGAGGCAGCAATTGCTCAGAGCACCTACCTTGTAAAGAGGTCTCATTAAGCTGTATTGGGACAACTGTGATTGGACAGCCACAGAAAGTTTAGGTGTGGTTAGAAAAGAATGGCTTTCAAAGGCTTCAGACAGGAGATCTGCAATTTGTGCAAGCTGTTTATCAATATAACTTAAATGAAAATGTGCATAAATAAAGATATGCAAGCTTTTATTTGGGATATATTTAATAAGTTATTTTTTATTCATTTTGTATTTGGGCAGTGGCGTGTCCCTTTAAAATCCATTCTGTTGCTTGAACGGAGTGCACACATTGTTTGAAGCTGTGCACATGAGTCTAAAACACTAGGATAAAGGTTGATACTGTAGTGTAAATCACTACAGTCATGTCTAGCATACAAATTGATTCATACCCTGTCAAGGTTCTATCAGAATAATATGCATAAGTGAAAGGAACTGTTCGATAGCTTTCTGGCACTATAACTAGAGGCTATAGTCCATGGTGTCTACCTTTAAGTCAAAGTAATACACTAATACAGATAATTTTAAAGCCTTCACAAAGGTTTCCTTCCATCTGTACTTGCATCCTACATGCTTAGATTTCATGCCTTCTGTCATTGCCTTCTGCTCTTTTCCCCCGTAAAATATGTATGCTAAATTATAGTGAACCTTGTATATAAATATACAACAGGCGCTTCTGTATGGAATTATATTACAGATTGTTGAATGTATTTGAAGTGCTTTCATCTAATAAGACAAATGGTTCACTGTCTGAGCAATGCCCTTTTTTGTATTTTCAGAGTTTCCCTACACAGCAGTCTCTTCTTGTGCTCAGTCTGCTGTTGCTGCAGTCTCCAGCTAGTCAGCAAACACACATGTTAAATCTAGGTAAGATTGATGTTTGTTTACAGAATTATATTGGTCAGATGTGTACCTTGCTCACATGGGGCAAATGCTAAATGTGGAGTACTTTTATATTCCATTGATTTCCAGGTCTATTTTTAGTATTCGATTCCCCAATCTTTCTTAAAGGGACACTATAGTCACCCAGACCATTTCAGCTCAATAAAGTAGTCTGGGTGCCAGGTCCCTCATGTTTTAACCCTTCACATGTAAACCTAGCAGATTCAGAGAAACTGATATGTTTACATAGCAGGATTAATCCAACCTCTAGTGGATGTCTTCCTGACAGCCGCTAGAGGCACATCTGCGACGCTGGATGCGAAATTCGCATCCAACGTGCAGGACGTCCATAGGAAAGCATTGAGAAATGCTTTCCTATGGGCTGTTTGAATTTGCGCGCGGCACTTGACGCACGTGCGCGTTCTGTTCCACTCGGGAGCTGACGTCGGCGGGGGAGGAGAGGTCACCAGCGCCGAGGGAGCCCGGCGCTGGATTAAGGGAGGGGAACACTGAGGGTGAGGGTACCCTTAGGGCACTATAGTGTCAGGAAAAGGTGTTTGTTTTCCTGACACTATAGTGATCCTTTGATACAAAATGATCAGAGGTTAGTTATACTGGATTATAACAAGCAGATCTATACTACAGCCTGCATCTGCATTCTAGAATGAAACTAGCGGGGTGGTTTTGTCACTTATTGCATTATATAATATGTAACTAATGTGAATCATCCCTAAGTAAGAACATATGTTGAAAATTACTTTCTCTTGATAGACCCAAGTTTTTCATTTTCTGTATTGTCCATTAGCATTGAAGATCCTATCATGTTCAGGGGACAAGAAAACTCCAGCCATAGCCCACATCATGGTAATGCCTCTGCTCCATGTTTTATCTTCATCGACCCTGGCTAACTGCTTCTTAGAAGAGGGTGGGGGTGCATCCCTGGAACAGATGGTTCTAACTCTTTTGGAAAAAGTGCAAGATGTGGACAACAATGCAGATGTATTTGCGGTAAGTCAAACATATTGCTGTTCTTTAATTTTGCCACCATTACAAAAATATAATCACAGGGGAACTAGCGTATGTGCTGTATTTTGTTAGAGCTGAAACATCAAAGAGATTATTTACCATGTATAGCCAGCGTTCAGGAGAGGTGGAATAAAGAAAATTAGCAGAGGAATGAGAAAGCATATATAGTGGTCCCAAGCCACTTCCTAAAATTCAATGAATGGAATATCATTCTTTATTTAATATAGCTCTATCCAATATATTGTGCAATGATGTTCTCCCCTCTGAAATCTTCTATTTAATGTCATTTGTATGAGCAGTAAGTGTTTATTTATTCTGAGACCTTCTTGGAGTAAAAACATATGATACCGTAATTAAAAGGGCACTCTGGCTACCACAATGACTTAATCTCAATGAAGTCTTCATGGTGTCTAGAAATTCATGGTGCTATCTTACCTTAAGGAATAAGACCCCAGTAAAAACATTCTACGATGGTGTAACTACTTACAATGGATGGGGTTGTGCACTGCTGTTAAAGAAACTACTTCAGGTTACTTGGAGTGCTCCTTTAAAGCATTTTATTGGTGTTGGCCTGATTAATATGCACTGAGTGAACTGCCTTTAATCCACAACCTGGCTGCAGACAGTCAGAGAAAATATAAACAGGTAGTGATAGCCTTATAATATTCCTCCCTGGGTGTCCTCTCCTTCTAATGCAGGTTGTTTTGTAGTTCAGATCATTCAGTACTGTCATTATCTGAGCTGTGCATACATTTGATAAGGAAGTCTTTTTCTGGAGTGAGGGGGCGTGGCTAAAGAGGCTGGCTTAAACTGCAGCATTCTGCAAAACATTTATTGTTTTGTGCAAAAAGTTTTTGACAAAATAATTGTAAAATTGGTAAATAGATTTGGACACATCAGGTTTGACTTCAAATATACCTGTTGTTTCGCTCCAATAAGAACATACCAAGCTTGAATTTAATCCAGCTTTTCCCATTCTAAAATTACAATACATCGGATAAGCATTGGCTAATTATTTTTAAATTATTTCTTATTGTAATTTCAGCATTCTGAAACTTTCCCTCTTCCTGTAACTACCTTGCACTACCCACTGGCTCTAACTTTAAATATGTTGAACAAGCTCAGCGAGAGCAGCACAGCTGCATATGACTGGCTGTCATCCGTGTCCTCCACACTTCCATTTGCTACTCAAGTCCCTGGCTATGTCTCTCTGCTGCTGACTTACCTTCTCATTAACCAGTCTGGACAAGCACTATGCAAAGCACTGAAAGTCACCACAGAAGTTGCTAAGGCAGATTCGTCTCAGGTAAATACATTGCTTGAATTTTGGAAACAGAACAAAAAATGTTACCAATGCATCAAAAACATCAATGTACACTTTGAGATTTTAGAACATTGTAATGGGCATTAACCCGTAATCTCTCTTGTTAATATCACGTTTAATGCCCTCCTCTAATTCAATCTGGTTACTTTCAGTTTCGAAAACAAAATCTCTAATGAGACAGAAGGAAAATATCCTAATTTTGTCCAGCCTGGGTAACCGTAGTAGGTTTGGTGGTCAGGTTATAATTGGCTTTGAGTTGGGAAGGAAACCCAGTTGATAAGTGCAGTTTCTACATTGTGTGCGTAACTGAGAATGAGTCTTTGGGTGATACTCTGTTTTCAGATACTCTGTTTTTGACAGACTGCTCTCAAATGCCTTGACAAAAAAAAAAAAACAGGAGTTTATAGACTTTTAGCACCTAACCACTACAATGAATGATAGTGTTATAGTGCTTAAAATGTCCCTATTTATGGGAAACATGGTGCATTTGTCATTTAACTGATAATGTACAGGTCACCTATATTAGAGCAGCTGCTCTTAATCACTGGTTTGGGACCCAAAATATTTCCATGCCATTTCATTAGTGTGTCTGCAGTTAATAGATCTAAAATAATGAATGATGTTTATACTTCTCAAACTGCTGATTTTAAAGTGTTGTATAGCTAAAAGAAAAGAAACAAAAAAAATAAAAGTATTTTCCATACATTTAAAAATCATCTTCCTGCTCCCATGTAATAATGACTCACCATAAAAACCATAAATGCTCATATTTGAACTGCTTAAAATTCAGATCACCTTACATTGTCTTGATACCGGAGAAACTGACGGAAGCCAAGCACAGAGAGATGGACACAGGTTTCTTCAGGAAGGAAGAGATTCTTTATTCGATTCACCGACCGGGACTCAGAGGGACTAATGTCACCAAAATACAACAAGATCTGAGCCCCGAACAATAGTGTAGGCTCCATATACAGGCATGTAACTCCTCCCATAATAAGCTCCACCCACACATACTCTTACCCAATCAATCGAACAAGAACTAACTTCCTGTTTGACCACATGGCTTGCCCAGCACAATGGAGGAGGGGAATACTACATCCTGTATTCTCGCACATGCTCCGTACACTACTGATTGTATCTTTGCCACGTGCAACCAGCCGACCGATACACCAGTATACGCACGTACACATGCCACGTGGTAATCTCGGCCTACTAAATTTATTTTCACCGGGAATCCACCACATTTCCCCCTTTGATGCTTCTGATATTTTCACAATTCCAGAGGCATCACTTAACCATAGTTTGCATATACCTCAGGTTGCCATGAACCAGACCAGACTTTGCGACTCCCTAAAGACATGAATCCCTCAACATTCCTCTTCCTGTACTAGTTCTCCCTGATTTAGAGCCTCATATCTATATATAGCCATTATCTGTGCAGCAGCCTTTCTCTCTATATCTGCTATTTTCTCTGCTATATTTTCTATAATGCCCTGCACAGACCTAACTACCAAAGGAACAAGACATGGTAGGAGAAGACACAGCATCAAGATTAGCATGACTCCACCTACCAATGCCTTAAGTCCTCCAAACTGCTCATACCAGTTACCAAACCAACTACTTGGATTATACCCTTTCCATACCCGAGTAGGCACATGCGCTAGTTTAACCATATGGCTAGTAAGCTCAGCTATTGCTTGCCCTTCATCATCTATTTGAAGACAGCAATTGCTTAGGTTAAACTTCCCACATACACCTCCCTCTACTGCCAATAGATAATCCAAAGCTAATCTGTTTTGGTAAACGGCTGTCCTCATCCTAGTATTATGCTTCGCTAGGAGATTGAGCGCTTGCGATGTCTCATTGGTAATTATCTCAACCACTGCCTGTAACCTTATAATATGATTGAGCATATATATTGGGGTTCTATATCCAAAAGTACCATCCTCTGCCCATGTAGCTGGCCCATAATAATCTATAATGCGCTGGGGAGGCCATTCATTATCTTCCCAGGTACCTATCTCTAGGGGCCCTCTTTTCTTTCTATGATTCACATCATATACTTTAACTCCCAAAGTCTCTCCTGTTTCAATAGGCAACAAGAAGAAGGATGGTTTGAGCATACCTAACACACATGCCCCTTCCCAGTCCTGTGGTAACTCTGAATAGGCTTTCTTACCACAGATCAAGTACAAATTTGCTGGGGCTTTCCAACTAGATGTAATAGATCAAACCACACGTCCTTTAAATTGGTATAACTTGCAAACGGGTTAGGTGGTTCTGAGACATTTGAAGCCGACCACCAAGTTGTATTCTTTGTATTATCATCATAAGCTTTTTGCCCTAGACAAGTCAATTCTCCTACAGATGTGTTAAACATTATTCCTTTCCTTGCTATGCAAACATAACCTATAATGGAGGTCTTTAATCGCCACTCAGATTTACCTCTAACACTTATTTGATAATCGGCTTGAGAAGATATTATTTGTTCAATTGTCTCAGAACCAGAATACATTACCTCCTTTGCTTCCCAGGGCCATTGGTCTCCCATATTAGTACCTCCACACACATAGCAGTTGGTCACATTAAGACTACCAGCAATACTTTCAGCTAGATCAATAAACAGGTTCTTAGCATTATGGGGGATCTTATTTTCTACACTCATCTCTTCATAAAAAGAATGGAAAACCTGATGAGTTTGGGATGCTACGGTATCTGTCTCTATCCCTATAAATAATATTGTCCCAGGATCCAAACCCGTCCCATATATCTGAAACCCAAATAAGTTTCCGAACCTATCTATAAATTGTTCAGGATTATTGATAAGTATATGGACTGGATTACATTCCATAGACTTACAATATGGTCTGGTAGGCAACTTAGTAACAATCATATCCCTATCTACTGTCTGTCCCCAAGTTGCCCACCCTACACAAGACCAATATGGACAATAATTATAATCCTTATCTGGGCATTTTGGATTTACATACTTATTTCTACTACTGGGGCAAATATACTTATCATTGGACCCATACGCTCTTTCCCATTTAAGATCCCCGCATACATTCCACGGTTTCCTACCACTTGATATCGCCTTACATGCATCAAATAGCAGAACACCCGAAGAATGTACGGTTTCTAATACTGTCTTATTTATTAGGGTCCCCTGTGAGTCTCCATTCCGGAGGCTCAACCAAATTGTACGGGGTTGATACTCTGGATTGAAGCACTTAGGTTCTCCTACTCCTAAATGGCATACACTATAATCTATACCTAAGTATCTACACCTAGATACATATCCTTTACACTCATATTGTGAATGCCAAATAAGGGTCTGGGAAATATGATTACCTGTTATAGTAGTCTTAATGCAAACCTCACAGCTAGGTGTGTCGGTACCTCTACCTTCCTGAATAATTAAAAACACAAATATATACATTATCAGGTGCATTTCTCTTGACGTCTTCATCCTCATTCTTCGTCCGTGTGATGGCACCTCAGCTTTCAGGATGTAAGGGCTGCAAGGAATGGAGTTCTTCAGGTCCTCTCTTCCCTTCACAGAGGTCCCTTCAAGACACTCTGGCTATGTCACGTGGGTAAGTGGTCAGGCTTTATTATGGCCGTCAAAACACTTACTTGCTGATCTCTTTAATCACACTTGGAATCCCGATATCTCCTCGTCACTCCGACTGAGTTGTGCGCTTTAACTGGATCTTGCAGGCATTCTCTGGATCTGGTGTAGCTTGCCAAGAATCTACTGATGCTGGTTTAACCCTGGAGTGATGAATCCACGGAGTCACTTCGGCCACCTTTATAGCTGTAGGGGTAGACAAAAGAACAACATAAGGACCCCTCCACTTAGGCCCCAACGGTACACTGTTCCACTCTTTTATACATACTTGATCTCCTGGATGATAACTATGAACAGGGGGATAAATATTCACAGGTAATCTATCTTGTGCCCACTTCAGTACCTGCTCCATAGTTTTACCCAACTCTACAACCTGCTGCCGGGTAATTCCTTCTCCCAACTGACTCAAATCCCCCCTTAAGTTACCAAGTACGGGAGGTGGACGCCCATACATGATTTCAAAAGGTGAGAGACCAATCCTTCTGGTAGGTGTACTACGAATACGCAACAGAGCTATGGGCAAAAGAACATTCCACTTAAGCTGAGTCTCTTGACACATCTTTGCCAATTGGTTCTTAATAGTTCTGTTCATCCTTTCTACTTTCCCAGAGCTCTGAGGTGTATATGCCGTATGAAGCTTCCACTTAATACCAAGCATATGAGTCAGTTGTTGTAGGCACTGGTGAACAAAGGCTGGACCATTATCCGATCCTATAGAGCATTGTAGTCCATATCGGGGTATTATTTCTCGCAACAGAAATCGCACAACTTCTCTTGCTTTCTCTGTACGAGTAGGACATGCTTCTACCCAACCTGAGTAGGTACACACAACTACTAGTAGGTAGCGATGTCCACCGGATTTAGGCATTATCGTATAGTCTATTTGAAGATCGGACATAGGGAGTCCCCCCATATACTGGACTCCCGGTGGTTTCACTGGTCCTTGCCTTGCGTTATTCTTGGCACATATCACACATCTTCGTACAATGGCTTGAGTCAAGTTGGACAATCTTGGTATGTAGAAATGTTTCCTGAGAGATTCTTCCATACTATCTCTTCCAGAATGTGTCCCGTTATGATAGTTCTGGACAATTTCTACAGCTAGTGATGCTGGAATACTATTCTTCCATCTTCTAACTGATACCAATTGTTCTCCAGGTACTTCCCAGCTTCAGTCTTTAACCACTCTTCTTCTTGAGCTGTATAAACTGGAGTCCATTGAGACAGTGGGGTCGGTATAAGAGCAGCTATATGTTCCACATACTCCTGTCTTCCTGATTCAGCGGCACGCTTAGCTGCATTATCTGCCATCCGATTTCCTTTGGTTACATCACCATCTCCTTTCAGATGCGCCCGACAATGTATGATACCAACTTCTTTCAGTTCCCACACGGCTTCCAGTAGTTGTAATATCTCAGCTGCGTACTTGATTTCTTTACCCTCTGAGTTCAATAATCCTCTTTCTTTATACAAAGCTCCGTGGGCATGAGTGGTTAAAAACGCATACTTGGAATCCGTGTAGATGTTCACTCTTAAACCTTCAGCCAATTGTAACGCTCGTGTGAGTGCAATTAGTTCTGCCTTCTGTGCCGATATTCCTTTTGACAATGGCCGAGCTTCTATCACCTTGTCTATGGTTGTTACTGCATATCCTGCATAGCGAATCCCTTCTTTCACATAACTACTGCCGTCCGTATAGTACTGGACATCAGGGTTCTGAATGGGAAAGTCACGAAGGTCTGGTCTACTTGAGAATACTTCATCCATCACCTCCAGGCAATCATGTTGACTCTCAGTAGGTTGTGGCAAAAGGGTAGCTGGATTTAAGGTATTGACAGTCTCTAAATGCACTCTTGGGTTTTCACACAACATAGCTTGATACTTAGTCATGCGGCTGTTACTAAACCAATGATTGCCTTTATAGTCCAGCAACGTTTGTACTGCGTGCGGGACTCGCACATAGAGTTCCTGACCCAGAGTAAGCTTATCAGCTTCAGCTACAAGCAGGACGGCGGCAGCTACGGCTCTTAGACAAGGTGGAAGACCACTGGCCACTGCATCCAGTTGTTTGGACATATATGCAACAGGTCGTTGCCATGATCCCAAGTACTGTGTCAATACTCCCACAGCCATTCGTGTACATATAAGTAGAATGGGCATGTATGATCAGGTAGACCTAATGCTGGGGCACTTATCAAAGCCTTCTTCACATCTTCAAATGCCCTTTTCTGTTCAGGGGTCCACAGGAAGGGATCGTGCTCTGTACCTTTTATAGCTGCATAAAGAGGTTTCGCCAATATCGCATAACTGGGAATCCATATCCTACAGAAGCCTGCTGCCCCCAAGAATTCCCGCACTTGTCTTCTATTCTTGGGTATTGGTATTTGGCATACAGCTTCTTTTCTCTCTGGCCCCATTATTCTTTGACCTTCAGAGATATGGAATCCCAGATACTTGACAGTTGGCTGACACAACTGAGCTTTCTTCCTGGACACCTTGTATCCTGCCTTCCAGAGAATGTGTAGTAAATCATGTGTTGCTTGCTGACATATTTCTCTTGTAACTGCCGCTATCAACAAATCATCTACGTATTGCAATAGTACACACTCTCCTGGGATGGACTTGAAATCCAGTAAGTCTTGACTTAAAGCTGATCCAAATAGGGTAGGTGAATTTTTAAACCCTTGGGGCAGTCTTGTCCAAGTCATCTGGCGTTTCGAGCCCGTTACAGCATTTTCCCATTGGAATGCGAAGATACACTGGCTTTCCGCAGCAATTCGAAGGCAAAAGAAGGCATCTTTGAGATCTAGGACAGTAAAATAGGTAGCCCCGCCCGGAATTAAAGCAAGCAGGTTATATGGATTGGGCACAACTGGGTGTATACTTACGACCGCATCATTGACTGCTCTCAAGTCCTGCACAGGGCGATACTCATCTGTACCGGGCTTTTGAACAGGCAACAATGGGGTGTTCCAGGGGGAAGTACAGAATTTTAGGATACCATATCTTATGAACTTATCCAAATATGATTGTATATTCTTCTTGGCCTTTTGTGGGATATGATATTGTCTTAAGCTCACTGGATAAACCCCAAGTTTCAGTTCGATTTGAATTGGTGGAATATTGCAAGCAAGTCCTGGTGGGTTGTTCTCTGCCCACACTCCTGGTATATTGAACAAGGATTCATCACTCTTAGGGTTTTGGCTAGTCAACACTGTATAAAGTCGCCACTCTTCTTCCTTTGGTACAGATATTGTCATTATACCTGAAGGTCCATTGAACTTTAAAGATGTTGTTCCATTAGGTAGAAACGTTATCTGTGCTTGTAATTTTGACAACAAATCACGTCCTAGCAGTTGGACTGGACATTCAGGCATATAAAGGAATTGATGTTTCACTACGTGGCCTCCCAATGTACAGAGTCGACTTTTAAGAACCGGTTTAGCAGCACTCCTTCCAGTTGCTCCTATTACGGTGATAGTTCTTCCAGATGAAGGAGCAACTAGGTCAGTCACCACCGAATGTTCAGCACCAGTATCAATCATGAAAGCACTCCTTTTTCCCCCTATTGCTACATCGACCATAGGCTCTGCTCGGCCAAGGGGGATGGAGCCCGGTCGGTATCAATAGTCCTCCTTGACTGTGTCCTCCAAACCTACAAAGTCCCTATCTTCTCTATCGCGGGGTCTCTGCGCTGCTGGATAGTACCTGTCTCCAATAACACTTCCTCTATTATTCCCACTATTTCCTCCAGGACCTCCTCTACCTCTCGCTCTGCCTCTATAATTACTATATCCTGCCCTAGGTCTGTCTCTCTCATACTGTTCCCTTTGTGGACACTCACTTCTCCAATGCCCTTCTTCCCTACAATACGCGCATTGATTCCTACTCAAGGGTTCCCTATTCCATTTACTCTCGCCTTTATCCATTCCCCTATACACTTCCTTTTCCCTTCTATCTACGCCTGCGATGGCTACCGCTAGCATATCTGCTTTTCTACGCATTTTACGCTCTTCCTCCTTCTTTGTCTTTGTCTCCCTATTCATATATACTTTATTGGCTATCTCCATGAGTTGGGTTATAGACATCCCTACGAACCCCTATAACTTTTGTAGCTTGCGCTTTATATCTCCGTAGGCTTGGCTGACAAAGGCGGAGTTAACCATCCGGGAATTCTCAGGAGCCTCCGGATTAAAGGGGGTATACAAACGGTATGCCTCCAATAATCGGTCATAAAAGACACTGGGCGATTCATCACATTTCTGTAATACCTCAGCCGTCTTAGACATGTTAATCGCCTTCTTTCCTCCAGCTTTCATGCCAGCAATAATAGTCCCTGTAAGCTTTTAAATGGACCATGTCTGCGCCATTGACATTCCAATTTGGATCGGTGTTTGGATAGTGGGCTGCGGCCCATGCTGCTGGGTTGGCCTGATTTTGTGTACGGGCCACTTCTTCCAGCGCTTTAATTGCCGCTTGATTTATCCTTGTCCTTTCCTAATTATTAAACAATGTCATCAACAATTGCTGGCAATCAGCCCAAGTGGGATTATGTGTCTGGGCTATGGAGGTAAACAAATCCGTCATGGCTTGAGGCTTTTCGGTGTAAGAGGAGTTATGGGTCTTCTAACTTATGGGTCAACTAAATAGATCAGTGGTTGTAAAAGGGACATAGACGAAGACTGGATCAGCATATTGTATCTGGCCGTCACCGTTAATATGTGTCGGGCCAGGAGTCAATTGAAGAGGCATCTGATAATGTCGGGGTTGTAGGGTACCAGTCATTTGTCGGGTTAGTATGGGGCTTCGTTGAGATACGTCAGTTAGGGGTTCCGGTCGAGGGGTAGTGAGACAAGGGGATGGAGACGCTTTACTAAGGGGAAGGTTGGTAAGTAAAATATTCCAGGCCGGGCTAGGAGGAGCCTGACCGGAAACTAGATATGGCGCCAAATCTGGGTAGGTGGAGTTAACGGAGGTAGGTATCGGAAGGGGAGGGTTTGAAACAAGAGGGCTGGGCTCTGAGCTAGAGGAGGGAGTAGGTGGGGACAACAGGGGCAAGGGGAGGAGCGTTTCCAACAGCACCTCCTCTTCCTCTTCTGGTGGAGGAGGAGTAAGGGGGCGGCATGGGGATCTCAGACTCAGGGGGCGTGTCCAAAATGGGCGTGATTACGGCCTTAGTGGACAAGCGAGTCCTGGCCACCATGAGGCGACATTGTTCCTCGTGGCATACTCGGATCCATTTTGGCGAGTCGTTTACGGCCTGCCTCCAACAGTCAATATATGGAAACTGCCCGTAAAGTTCAGGCCTTCCTGATACAGCCACATGTACACGCTGTACCAGATTAGGATCCAAACTGCCACGTGGTGGCCATGCGGCAACTAAAGTAGGCCATTCCCTACTACATAAAGTAGTAAGGCGTGCTGGAGACATCTTTACCCCAAAATCACATACAGTATATCCCTTTTTAAAGTTTTTTAACATACATCCTAAGGGATCCAAAACCGTTGAATCTGACGCGCGCCCATACTTAACAATGAAGCGTCGTCTCCAACAGAAACTAAACAAACACTCTTCCAACGGTCACACCCGTTCCCGCGGCAACAGCACCACGTGGTACAGTTACTAAGCGAAACGCATACAACAAAACACTCAGGGAATTCCCTTACACACACACAGCTGTTACACCAGTCACTAAGTAACTAATACTGTGCCCTTTGGCGAAACTATACGGTCACCCACGCTATAATTCCCTATATCTGAATTACCCGTCTATAACATACCCCAGTAACATCGTCTTTACAAACAGTAGTTATAGTACGGTTAGCATTGGTTAGAGTACAATTTAAAGTCACAGTTCAATTAGTAGTGGTTATGGTGTTAAACATACAACATAGACGACAATTATTAGTACTTATTTACAGTGTCAGTAATTATACATGGTTATGGTACCATGCGCTATAATACAGTTACACACTATTCACACTCTCTCTAGACGGCAGAGCTCACACTATCTAGCAAGATATACACGCTACTACAACAATCTTTAGCACATGTACAATTCCCAACTAATCTATTGGCCAGTACCTTGATGGACTACCTAAAACTATCTACATACGTTTTGGTTAGCCACACTGCCCAAGCACCACATATAGCGAACTAGAGGGCGGAATTTACAACAGCACCCTTTTAGTCTATTTACTCTATCAAAAATCTAGTTGGTTCCAAATTTACATGCCTTCCCACTTAGCCAAGATAAGTTGAGATCTAGCGAACCGAATTTACACAGGCGCCGCTTAGTCTCCCGGTCCCTCCGACCTAGCGAACGAAATATACACCCTAGAACGCTAGTCTAGACAAGACACCGGTATCCGGCTAGGGCTATTTACACCAGAACCCCGCCTGACTCCAAACCAAAATTAAACGGGCTGACTACAGGGCGTTTAATTGAGCGGTGCACCTTCGCTCCTTCCCTCCACTGGAGGGGGCAGATTCCAAATAACCCCTTATGGGCCTACCGCACAATCGGTATCCAATACCCCTTGTGGGTCCACCGTCTAAAACAGCGGTCGTCTTACCTCCTCGTTCCTGAACCTGAGTTCACACTCATCGACAGGGACACCCCAGCACTTACTACGTAGAGGCCGATGATCTCCTGGACAACAGACCAGTGGCGCCGAGACGAAGGGAGGTCCACGCAGAAGTTCAGGGGTGCAGCCGTAGAGAACGTGGGCAAAGATAGACCGTCTCACGCCTCTGCTTCTCAGCTACCGTTGAACGATGAGCTTCCCGGCCAATGCACCAAATGATACCGGAGAAACTGACGGAAGCCAAGCACAGAGAGATGGACACAGGGTTCTTCAGGAAGGAAGAGATTCTTTATTCGATTCACCGACCGGGACTCAGAGGGACTAATGTCACCAAAATACAACAAGATCTGAGCCTCGAACAATAGTGTAGGCTCCATATATAGGCATGTAACTCCTCCCATAATAAGCTCCACCCACACATACTCTAACCCAATCAATCGAACAAGAACTAACTTCCTGTTTGACCACATGGCTTGCCCAGCACAATGGAGGAGGGGAATACTACATCCTGTATTCTCGCACATGCTCCGTACACTACTGATTGTATCTTTGCCACGTGCAACCAACCGACCGATACACCAGTATACGCACGTACACATGCCACGTGGTAATCTCGGCCTACTAAATTTATTTTCACCGAGATTCCACCACAGTCTTACTTGTGATTTTTTACATCCACGTGCATTTCCTTAAAAACAGAACAGGAATGTTAAGAATTGATATTAGGAACACCTATATTCACATGTACATTTAAAAATAAATAAATAAAACTATTCAAGGCAAAATAGTCACTACATAAGACTTAACCATGATACTTGGTATTTATAAATACCTGCCTTGGGCATCTATTACTGCTTCCAAAAACCTTATTTGTATATTGAAGCATGCATTTGCACTGACGAGGAATTGAACTCATTTTCTAGCTGAAGTGTGAGATGCCAGACTAATACAATGTACAAAATTCAGACCGCTGTTGAAAAAAGTTTAGAACCACAAACATAGTTCTTGGTTAACCACAGATTTATTAGGACTCATATTACTGTTCCTCTGGGCAAGTTACCCATTCAGTTCAGCTGAACTCTTATCGGTTTTGCTTTTCCCTATAAACAACATGTTGTTTCCCATACTTGATACTGTATTCTTTAAAACTCTTTAATAATTAGACAATGTCAAATACTAATAATGAGAAACTATTGCAAGCAATAAACTAGTGGATAGTTTCTGGTGGAAAACCAAACAGCACTCCCGAAGCAAAAATAAATAAATTAACTAAATGTAATGGTTTTTCTTATTGAAAAGTGTCAATAAATGCTATCGTGTTGTAGATGTTAATTGGTGAAAGGGGAAATAATTTCGGCCCCTGATTAGTCTTTCAAGATTTTATAGCTTGCTGTTCAGCAACGTGGTTGTGCTATAAAACAGATTTCACTTTTTTTTTGTAGGAATAAATGTGAATTTGTTGTCCTATAGATATTAGCGCTCCTATGTCTCATATGAATAAAGACAGAAAAATTGCTTAATGATTTGCACTTCAGATGCAGTATCTCTGGTACCTTTTGCAATTGCATATTCTATTCCTAGAAGTATCCACTTATCGGTTTGTCTGTTCAATGCAGTAAGCACAATTAAGTATGGGTAGTAACATCTATACCCCAGGGCATTATATTACTTTATTTTTATTATTATGCTTTGGAGAAAAGCTATTGAACTCTTTTAATTGTAATAATGTGTAGACTGTGTAAGGAAAGAAGATATACATTTTTGAAAATATGAAAATAAGACACAAAGAAAGGAATTAATTCTATAAACAGATTATTGCTTAATTTTAAACAATTTAAATGAGAGAACATTTTGTAACATTCATTCGTAATGTTTAATGCATTCTTATAGTTAAGATATTTAATCTTCTCCTCTTACTCCAGGATGGATTTTAAAACACGTGTCCATGAAACTTAATTGAAATTATGATTTTTCAATGTAAAAACTCATTTTTTGCTGATTGTTATAATTTATAATATTTACTGTAGCGGAACGCAGTAAGCCTGTCCTGCAAAATGCCTGTGTGACTGTAATTGTTATATTTTTACCTATGTTGAAATTGCTATTCGCCTATGTAATATGTGAATTGTATGTTATTCGGTAGTTTCCATCCGTACTATATACTTCTGGAAACTACCGAACGGGGAGTCCACCCCGGAGAGAAGTGTGCCAGCAATTAAGGTTTACATTCTCTCCAAACCGCAAGTTAACCGGCTCATTAACAGTGTGTCTGGGTGGCCGCCATTCGGCATGCGTACACGTGGCGGCGGCCATCTTACGCATGAAAATCTCAGCGGTGTTTTGTCGTCGAGTGTCTGGAACTCAAATCGGACACTCAAACAACCAAACACCGCTGAGACCTCCAGAGCTCCGTAACTGCCGAACGGAGAGAGTTAACGAATCCCCATTCGGTAGTTACAAAGTACCGAATGAGGGAATCACTATCTAGGGGAATTAAAGTATGGATGGCAGTTATAAATGTCTGTTTTAACTGCCGAACGGAGACCGACCGCAGGGCCCATTCTCATGGAACCCTTTTCGGATACCAACTCGTGTGCGGTCGGTCAAACTTCACCTTCCTGTAACTGCCGAACCACTGGTCCGATCTGGGTGAATTTTGGATATTATATTCACCCAGATCAGGGCTACCTAGCGGTACCCTAATATTAAGGATATGTGATGGTTTAGGGGTACATCCAAGTTTGGGGTAAAGTACTGTACAAGTTAAGGGGATTATGACGCTCTCTGAGGGGAGGAGATGTGTGGGAGGTAACAAGCACTGCATTGGTTACTGTCATAATTACTGTAGTTCCCTCCCTTGCATGGGAGCAGGCTTTATAAGAAACCTTGGAATAAACGATTGTGAGTTCTACTCCTGAAACTGTGTGTCGTCCAGTTATTGGGAGTGCTGTGGGGATATTTCTGTACCTTTTTACCTGCTGGAAACTCTGCTGTGGATTTACTAATGACTTGTTCCTGAGCCTTCCTTGGATCTAAAGTGGAGAATAGCTGCGAGAAATCAGCTCTCCGCTACATTTACAAATGTGAAAATTTTATATTTAATATTACTTTTCTGATTGGTTTAACAGTTAAATGAGAACTGACTTTATTATATATTTTTTATATAGCATTAGAAATACATACGGTAGATAATGACGACAATATTGCCAGGTGAACTATCTTCAGTTAAATAGGTTAATCACTCATTTAGGAAAAAAAATTCATTGTTTTATTTAATTAAAACCGTAAACTTATCTTGCATACATATTCTTGGTTTGTTTTTGTTTTACATCAGCGTTTAACTGAAATGGTTTAGCAAAATATCTTTAAAATAGACTTAAACTGCAATTGTTTTCCCTTTTACATGGGTCCCCGCAGGGGTTGACAAGTTTTCTCTGATGCTGGGTGCTGCGCATTTGGCTTCTGTTGGCCGCTCATTGGCTGACAGTGTCAGCTCTGAATGGCCCTCTGTGTAAAGAATATGCACCAAATTGACATTAGCCAGCCTGGAATACTTGTTCCAGACTGGCTAATGATGTACTAAAGAAGCTGCCGGAAGTGGAGTTACACCTCTGACAGCATTATAAATATCGCCCTTGTTAAAATTAGTGTAGATATTGGGGTACTGTAACATAGGTGTGGATTTAAATCCCCATATTTCTTTGCTAAGATAGGTGATTTTAAGTAGTCTTGTAAAAGTTAAACTGTATTTTGTTTTGTGTGCACTCTATTCCTTAACCTGTATTTGGCAATAAAACAATTATCTCAATATGTGCAGAGTTTCATATGGAACGGTTGTGCATAAGACTCCACGCATCATTATTATTATTATTATTACTGGTATTTATATAACGCAAGCATATTCCGTAGCGCTTTACAAAATTATCAAAGGGGGAGATTTAACAATAAGTGAGACAATTACAAAAACATACAGGCACAATAGGTTGAAGAGGGAAACAAGCTAACAGTCTATAGGAGATAGGGCGTAAAACACAACAGGACAGGAGGTAGCAAGCAAACAAGGTGGAGTGAAGCAGAGCTGGAGGAGAGAATAGAGTGCTGCCCTTTAGGAGAGAGCAATGGACAGGAATGTGAGGTAGAGGTTACTCTGGGAAGCTGTAAGCTTTCCTAAAGTGATGAGTTTTGAGACACTTTTTAAATGATTGAAGACTAGGGGAGAGCTTGATGGTCGTAAGCAGGCTATTCCAAAGGAAATAAGCCACCCGTGAGAAGTCCTGCAAGCGTGAGTTGGCCGTATGGGTGCGAGCAGCGGACAGGAGAAGGCAGAGCAGAGAGACTGAGAAGGGACATACCTGTGGATTAATTAAGAGATATTGTAAGGCTAGAATTGGTCAGTGCTTTATAGATGTGGATTAGTACTTTGAATTGACTCCTATAGGATACAGGAAGCCAATGTAAGGACTGACCATGAAAGAGGTGTGAGAGGAGCGACAGGAAAGGAAAATCAGCCTAGCTGCAGCATTCATTACAGACTGTAGTGGGGCAGTACGACTTGTGGGAACACCTATTAGGAGAGAGTTACAATAATCCATGCGAGAGATTACATGAGCATGGACAGGCTCCTTAGTAGCATCTTGTGTAAGAAAGGGGCGGATGCGGGCTATGTTTTTAAGGTGGAATCTACAGGATTTGGTAACAGACTGGATGTGAGGCTCAAATGTGAGTTCAGAATCAAATCTAACGCCAAGACAGCGTGCTTGCAAGGATGGACTGATGTGAGTACCACTCACTTGGCGGGAGAGAAAAAAAAGGGGGATGAGTATTAGGAGGAGGAAAGACAAAGGGTTCAGTTTTAGAGAGTTTGAGTTACAAAAAGCGTGACGACATCCAATCAGAGATGGAAAAAAGGCAAGCAGTGATACGTTGCAGGACGGCAGGGGAGAGGTCCGGGGAGGAGAGATATATCTGGGTATCATCAGCGTACAGGTGATAGTGGAATCCAAATTAGGTAATAAGTTTGCCAAGAGAGGCAGTATAAAGAGAAACTAAAAGGGGACCAAGGACAAAGCCTTGGGGGACTCTAGCCGAGACAGGATGAGGGGAGGAGGTATCATTAGAAATGGAGACACTGAGTGAGCGTTGGGAGAGATAGGAGGAAAACTAAGAGAGGACAGTGTCACAGAGATCGAGTGATTGAAGAGTTTGGAGAAGGATAACATGGTCAACAGTGTCAAAGGCAGCAGAGAGGTCAAGAAGAATTAGTATAGAGTAGTGCTCTTTGGATTTAGCTGCGATTAGGTAGTTAGTGACTTCAATAAGAGTAGTTTCAGTATAGTGGAGGGGAGGAAGCCAGACTGAAGAGGGTCAAGGAGAGAGTTGGAATTGAGGAAGCAAGTCAGACGGGTAAAGACAAGTCTTTCCAGTGGTCACCATGACCACTTTAAATCACTGAGGTTGTCATAGTACTTGGATAAGGAATAAATTGTGTATATACACAATATTATACACAGGTTTTCTGAACCTGGCATGTTTATATAATAACATTTCCGCTTTGAAAAGGTGCATGTTATCTCTGCAGACATAAATTAATTTACCTAGATTGATGGAATTAATTTATGAAAATTGTAAATGTTGCATGAATATACAGCATCATGCTGCATAACTAATCCATATTTAATCCTAAATAACCTTTTGTACTCTAATGTATCTATAAGTGATAATATAGTCAACAAAACAATTTTGCCTTAATGAAGCAGTTTTACTGTATAGATTATGACCCTGTTGTCTCACTGGTCGATTCTCTGCCATTAAAAAGACTCTCCAGTGCCAGTAAAACAGTTCTGTTTTCCTTGCACTGCAGAATCCTGCAGTGCCCCTTTCCCTCCCACCCCCCATCCCATGTTGTTAAAACCCCTTCAGTGACTTACCTGAAACCAGCGCCGATGTCCCTCGGCGCTGGGTCAGGCTCCGCGCATTAGACCGCCCCATAGGGAAAGCATTATTCAATGCTTTCCTAAGGGGATTCTGGCAAAGCAGGAGATTCTCATGCATAGTATGAGGACGTCCAGCGTCGTTTAAAACACTTTTCGTGTTCTAAGAACACAGAAGGACTTAACCCTGCAAGGTAATTATTGCAGTTTATAAAAACTGCAATAATTACGCTTGCAGGGTTAAGGGTGGTGGAAGTTGGCACCCAGACCACTCCAATGGGCAGAAGACGTCTGGGTGCCTGAAGTGTCCCTTTAAGGCGTTAAATCACTTTGATTCCCCTTTAAATTTACTTTAACAATTATGGATTCATGACCCTATCTAGCCCTTTCTTTGACCACTTCAGACCTAAACCCTTTCTAATTCTAAATATATTTGTAATCACAATAATAATAATTTAAAAAAAATACACACATATACATGTTTTTTTTACCCCACCCCACAGCACCCCAAACACCACACTGCAGCCCAGACACCACACTCACACACACACAGCACCCCAAACACCACAGAGCACCCCCCAAAACACACAAACACACACACAGCACCCCAAACACACAGTGCATCCTACACACACACACACACACACACACACACAGTACCCAAAACACCACACAGTGCAACCCTCCACACACACAGTGCACCCTCCATACACACTGCACCCTTCACACACACACAGTGCATCCCTCACACACCCTGCATCCCTTCATACACACACTGCACCCCTACACACATTACATTACAGACACACACACACTACATCCCTTATACACACACCATAGATCCCATACATAACTATGGATCCTCCACATACACACACTAGAATCCCTATGCACACTCTGAATCCTCTATACGTACTAGATCCCCTACGCACACAATAGATGCCCTATAGGAATACACTGCACCTTTTACACACACTACATTAATGACATACAAACTCTGGATCCCCTATGAACACACTAGATTCCCTGTAAGCAAACACACACTACTTTCCCTAAACACACACACTTTACAACCCCTATACACTACATCATCTATCTACACACATACACTACAGCCCCTATGCACACACACACTACATCCCCTATACTTACACTCTCTGTCTCTCTCTACTGCCCCTAGCCATACATATTACACCACAAACACAACACAACTGAAACCGGCATTTACACAAAACACCACACCACAAACAACTCACTCTACACACACGCAATCCCACAAGCAGGCTCTAAACACATGTACAATACACTTTCCTTACACTTTTGTCCTTTGGTATCCCATTTATGGAGACACCAGAGACATGTCACAAGCAAACACAGCGCAAGCATGTTCCTCAATTTGCTTGCACTGCGTAGAACAATAACAGGTCCTTTTTTTCATGCGAGAGCTCTTCAGCAGGGCTCTGCACATTGAACCAGCTAACTTTGAGAGGGGGCGTGCTTGTCATTGGTGATGACAAAACACCCCCTCGTCAAGTCCCATTCACAGTGGGTCCGTGCCAATTTTTTTTCCCAATTTGGCCCTGGTAGACCCTATGATAAGTAAGCGGAGATTAAGTATGTGGGTTGGCCAGAGTGGGCTGAGCTTTGTGGCAGTGGGTGTGGTAAATTTTCAAGGTAGAAGTAATTGATAGCTGTGTTGCAAAGTGCCCCTGGGAATTTTTTTTAAATGTTGCCAACTATCCCGGGGGGGGTCTAGGATCCCTTTAAATGGGATACAGTAAAACTGCTTCATTAAGGCATTTACAGTGTTTATTAAAAGAAAGCCAAAAGAAACAACAATTTAAAAAAACTGACTTAAATAATAAAAGTCCAATGTAAATTTTAAAAAATATTTATTTTTATCTACCCTTTTTATTCACTATGTGCAGTGTAGTTTCAATACCCCCTGCTCTTTCTCCACACTTATGTATATATTAAAATAATATAACACCAACACTTACTGCATAATCAACATTTAGGAAAAGATTTGCTATAAATTTTCAGGCGATATGAGCACCATCCTTAATTTCCTGTTGTTTTACTTGGTTCGGTATGATTTATGTAGCATGCAACTGCATCAGTATGCTGTGCACTAACACTTCCTCCTCAACACTACTGGTTTGGCAAGGTATTCAATGGCTGAATTGCAGTGTAACTCTCAATCACAATGCAGGGAAATATTATATTATCTGCCCATCTTTCTTTCTACACTTTTCCCTCAACCCCATTGTACAGCGCTACGGAATTTGCTGGCGCTTTATAAATAACAAAATAATAGTAACTCTCCACAAAGGTGGTTGAAAGAGTGGAAAGTAAATCTAAAATGTGAAACAAAATTCCAAATACACGTCTTTTTATCTGTCTTTCTACTTCTAGTGTACCTCTATCACTTCTCTATTGTTACATTTCACTTCCTGCTTTCCCAGCACACAGTACATGTGGAAGAGGTGGGATATGACATCATATCTTCAGTCTTTCTCACCGTGCATTGCATGATGGGACTGCGATGGTTGACACCTAAACCCCAAAGCACAGGCCTCTGTTACACCAGCATTATTTCCAGTAGGAATTAGACATTGCAGATGAACTCCCTACTATTGGTGTCTGCTTGTATGTCTGCTGAGTTCTTTGCAGGGAGTGGGGGTGCACCTTTAGTGATCACAACCAGATGATAGGTGAACATACACCTCGGTAGCTTGCCATTGTATTGGTCAATCTATAGTCTTTTTTTTCTTGGTGGTTTTATTAACGTGCTTTTTAGATGTATTTTACTTTTTAGGTGATCTATGTATGTTTGAGACCTCCCACAAAAAAAAAAAAATGAATTGGCCAATGTTTTTATATTTAGATGTTTGTAATATATATCTATATTCTGTTTTCTTTTGTCATTTTATTGTTTATTAACATGCATTTTGAAGTGATCCTTTTAATTGAGAGATAGGTAGTTATATGTTTGTATTTTTTTTATTATTGTGTTTTGTGTTTTTTTTTGTTTTGTTTTTATTACTTCATTTATTTTTTCTTTCAAGTTTAATTTTGTCTGTTTTTTGCCTTGTGTTCCCACAAGCATATCAGTGACATTTCTTTCTTTCTTTTTTTTTTATCACCTCAATGTCACTTTGGTACCTGTTCATTATAGCTACACTTCAACTCCGTTATTGTCAGAATACATTACATTCTGTCTGCTTCCTTATCATTAGTGTATCTTTTGCAGGGCACAGCAGGTTCCCGCTCATTGAATGAATCAATGGGCAGTGTAAAATTACATGCAATTAAAAGACAGAGAGAAGAAAATGTGGGGATAAAACACACTTTCACAATATTAATTAGACAGATGACCTGGCTGCTGAATATTTAGGGATGAGATTGGATGCAAAATGCCCCTAGTTGCTTAGCAACATACTCTACAGTCTCCTGAGCGGTCCACTTATGTCTGAATCTAATGATTCGTCCTCTGCACTTATCCAGCTGTTTGATAATTCAGGGCTTGCGATTGCCTCAATCTAACCCTTTCTCCACCGCTGTTCCATTCAGTTTGCTGGAATGCAATGTGTTTCTTATCACTATAATTAAACTTTACATATTAAGTTTGCAAGAGCACAGTAATTGTGTTTTACTGTGGCTTTGTCTATTTTTTCCCCCTACTGACGTGAAAATCTTGTCAGTTTCCAGTTTTCTATAAATATAACAAAATGTTGAAAATGAACAATTGTATTTTAATCAGATACAGCTGCTTTCTGAAAAAAAAAAAATGAATATTGCTCTCGAACTATGGAAAAATAAGTCACAGCACGTCAGTAATGAGTTTATTTGTAAGCAATGGAATATTTTTTCTTGTTCTGCTAGACTATAAAATGTGATGCATTATAATGTAGGAAAGGAGCCTTAATTTTAAATTGAATTGTGTGAGCTGGAATCATATTTTATACATTTTAAAATGTATTTGATATCTCATTGGTTTTATAGTAAATTGCTCACCCAATATGTATTTAGTATTACAACTTCAACCTTGTGTGTTTGTTTATATGGTGAAAAGATGAACTGGAAAATCTATTACTTAAACCTTAAATTGGGGTACATTGATCACTAATTTGACAAATTTTGGTGGAAATAATAAAAGTGGCTAGAAATAGTAAAAGTGATGTAGATTGTGCCTAACTTGTCTGTCACCTACATTTGTACATGAATCGTCATTGTTTAAGAAATGACACCCTATCTGCATACCTGCCTACATTCATTGCCCACCTTCTAAGACAGAGAGGATAGTCCTTCAGCATTTGCAAGCTGTACAAATACATATGTCCAGAAAAAAAAAAAGTATAATTAAATGCTTTGGGGTATTTGTACTGAATAGTGATTTTTTTTAAAATTTATTTTGTTATTTGACCATTGGAGTGTCCCTTTAAGCACAAATGTCTCCTATCCAGCGTTCACTCTGTAACTAACAGGGTTATTTACTGAAGTGAGAATTGTTGGGAAACTCAAAGTGAATTTTAATTTTAAGGCCTAAATAGCTGAACTGGATAAAATCTTTAAAGTCTTCGCTGTTATTACAGTACAAGTAAAATACCATGAGAACAGTTTTTATTGTAATTTCTGTGGAAAAAACAAAAACCTTTTACACCTAATGAGTATTCAGTTTATATGTATTGAAATATGTTTTATTTATACCTTCTGATCTAAGCCAGTTATTGGGAGCGTCATAAGCAGAGCATTGCAGTAATGGAACAGTCTGCTGTCTTTCAGGTTCCATATTTGATTCCTAGCCTGATGTTCAAGCTTGGGCAGCCTTTGAACCCCAGTTTGTCCCGTGACATTCTGTACACCTTGCCGTCTCTTGGTACTCACAAGGTGAGAAAAACCATTGGTACCTTTTTTGAATTCTTTAAAACCTTCTTCTGACTTTTATCTTTTTTAAAGCACAAATCCATGTTTTTTTTCCTTATTGAACATTTTTTTTTGCCACAATCTGGCCTCTGATTAAATAAAAAAAACAAATCCCTTTTTTTATGATAATGCACAATTTATCTGATTTTTAAAAATACCATAGCTCTCATTACACAATTTTAAAATTACTTTTTGCTCAAACTTAGGATATTCAAGGCATAAAGTATGTCCTGGATGACTGACTATATTCATTCGTACAGTCAGTCATACAGGACATTCTTTATGCCTATTGGTCATTAACTGACTAGTTCCTCCCTTTAAAACCTAAAAAAAAGGCTTTATACGTCTTTGAAATCCGTGATCTACACGGCTTGTTTAACGTCATCCCTGCACTCGAGTAGCCCTGTCAAAGTCTTTTCATAGAGAGAAAAAAAATACTGTTTATTTATTCAATGGAGGGACTGCACATAGGGAGGGATGGGAGAGCAAGATCACTTCCTCTGTTGCCAGCATGCTGACAACAGATGTCATTTTTGCACAGAATTGATATTGGCCATCCTGTATAAGCCATTGTGCTGGGGGTGTAACTAGCCCACGGCCTAAAAGTGATTATATATCTCAAATCTTTACATCCAGACTTCTGCCACCATTACCACTTTAAATCACTGTAGTGATGACGGTGGTTGGAGTAAGCCTTTAATATACAATGTATAAGTGTGTAAATAGAAATGCACAGACATCATTAGAAACATGTATTCTTGTTAACAGGTGTGTGTACCCCAAATCATGCGGGCCTTGCAGATGCTAGGCAGCACAGTCAAGCTTCAGCCCATCACCCTTCGTCTGATGACTGCCTTGTGGGAGAAACAGGTGTGTAGACTGTGACCGCATATTAATATTGGTGTTCAGGTGTAGCATTGTAAGGATTACAATCAGGGCCGGCCTTAGGCATTTGGGCGCCCTGTGCAAAAAATCTTCACAGCGCCCCCCCACTCCTTACCCCTTCCCACACACCCTGTCACACACACACACAGGCAGGCAGACAGCCATACACACACACACACAAACACACTCAGGCAGTCATACACAGACAGCCACACACAAACACACACACAGACATAGAATGTGACGGCAGATAAGAACCATTCGGCCCATCTAGTCTGCCCAGACAGTCACACATAGGCAGTCACACACAAACACACACACACAGGCAGACAGCCACACACACACACACACAGTCAGACAGCCACACACACAGCCACACACAAACACACAGGCAGACAGCCAAACACACAGAGGCAAACAGCCACACACACACACACACACACACACACACAGACAAACAGTCAAACACACACTGTCAGACAGCCAAACACACACTGTCAGACAGCCACACACACACTGTCAGACAGCCACACACACACTGTCAGACAGCCAAACACACACAGTCACAGACAGACACACACACACACACACACTGGCAGACAGTCACACACACACACACGCGCAGACAGTCACACACACACACACGCGCAGACAGTCACACACACACACACAGTCACACACACACACGCGCAGACAGTCACACACACACACGCGCAGACAGTCTCACACACACACACACACACACAAACATAGGCAAACAGTCACACACACACAGGCAGACAGCCACACACACACACAGTCAGACACACACACTCACTAACAGACAAACACACTCACAGACACACACTAACAGACACAGACACACACTAACAGACACAGACACACACTAACAGACACAGACACACACTAACAGACACAGACACACACTAACAGACACAGACACACACTAACAGACACAGACACATACTAACATACACAGACACACACACACACACACACACACACACTAACAGACACAGACACACACTAACATACACACACACTAACAGACACAGACACACACTAACATACACACACACACACTAACAGACACACACACTCACCCACATTAACAAATTTTTTTACATTTATTTAGACACCCCCCCCCCCCCCCCTCCAGCCTCCTTACCTTTGGGAATGCTGGGGGGGGGTCTCTTCCTCCCTGGTGGTCCAGTGGCTGCTGGGCTGGGCGGGCGGCGCTGGCGGGCGGCTGGCGAGGGAGCACTTCCTCTGAGCTGTTTGCTCAGCTCCCTCGCGCGCCGCAGAGTGAGGCTGGGAGCCGGAATATGACGTCATATTCCGGCTCCCAGTCTCACTCTGCGGCGCGCGAGGGAGCTGAGCAAACAGCTCAGATGAAGTGCTCCCTCGCCAGCCGCCCGCCAGCGCCGCCCAGCAGCCCGGCATGTCTGTTAGCTGCGGCTAACAGACTTGCTGTGTGAGCTATGCGGCCGCAGGGCGCCCCCTGCACCATGGCGCCCTGTGCGGCCGCACAGCTCGCACACCCCTAAGGCCGGCCCTGATTACAATTATATTGGGTGCACTATATGAATTATTCAGTGGATATTTAGTCTTGCACAGTATATGTATTATAAGTGAATTTAGAATACTATTGGTAGCACAGAAATATCTGTTCTAAAATGTAACAATTTTGTCGTCTGGAATCTTCATTATATACATAAAATCAGTGGATCTTGAACTCTGAGATTTGAAGTACATAACCTGGTGCTCTGTTCAGCAAAATATGAACAGCAATCTAGACATTTGTGAAGAGTACATGCTGCTGGTCAATATTTCACTTTAATAAATACATTGAGTAAAGTCATCTTTTATGTATTTAATGACACACCCTTGGTATCTTTGATATTTTCTGTTACTACAGGACCGAATATACCCAGAGCTACAAAAATGGATGGCAATGACTGACACGCAGTCTTTGTCTGTTGGTAAAGAGACACAGTGGGAGAAGACTGTTGCAAAATCAGCAACAATTCGAGATATCTGCAGACAGAGGTAACCTGAAATCATGATGCATGTATCTTAACTGTATGAAGTGCATTAAAGTGTACACAGGTACAATATTATTCAGCAAGTTTCTGTATAACTTTTTTTTAGTAAACTTGTGTCTAAATGCTACCAATAAGCATTAAAGGGACACTATAGTCACCAGAACCTTCAGGCTTTTTGCTGTAAACACTGTCTTTTCAGAGAAAATGCAGTGTTTACATTACAGCCTAGTGATAACTTCAAAGGCCAATCCTTAGATGGCTGTTAGAGATCTTTCCTGGGTCATGGCTGCCTAAAATGCATCCAAACATTTAGTATCTCCTCCCTCTGCATGCAGACACTGAACTTTCCTCATAGAGATTCATTGATTCAATTCATCTCTATGAGGAGATGCTGATTGGCCAGGGCTATATATGAATTGTAGATGCATAAAAATAAAATAAACCCCTCTCTTAAAATGACTTGGAACTGACCTTTTATACACTCAAATAGAGTAAAAAATACATTTATTGAAAAATACAGACAAATATATCACAGAAAAGAAAATAACTTTTGCGGATGAAAAATATGTCTATGAAAAAAAATATAGCTAAAAAAAACAGCCACATAAAAAATTATAAAATTAAAGTCCAGACCTTATTTGAATGCTCGGCGTCCCGAGTTAGCAAAGATGAATACTGCTGCAAAAAAATATCAAATAACGGTCCTCTTTATAATCCAGATGCTGGCTGATATCCGACCTCTCCAAACGCGTTTCTCCGCTTCGGCGGCTTTTTCAATGGATGAGGTCTGTGTCTCTGTGTTCTCTTTAAATAGCAGTTTTTGCCGACAATCATTTGCACACGGCAAATCCAAAACTCCGATGTGTAATGCAAAGTTGACTTCTATGTAACTAGTTAGTTACTAAGTGTTCATGCCTAATTGCTCAAAAAATAGATACTTATTATAGGCAGCATATAACCATTTCTATTTTCTATTTACTTCTGTTGCCATAGTAACCCCGCCTGATCGGGTTTAAATGCAACTGCCGTTTCTAATATTAACAAGCATGAAAAAGAAAGTAGAATAACGTAAGATTTTCTGAATTAAACAGAAAGTCAATGATTATAAATATAACTCCTCCATAATCTGGTGGTTACAGTGTATCCCAATTTCATAACTGGAGATTTCGGCACATAAGATTACTTAACTTTATTTCCTCATGTTACCAAGGTAACACTTGACTCGGTAAGCGAAGAGAACCTTTCCATTAACACCTTAAGGTTTTTTTATTGTTATGTATCAGAAAAGTGAGTATCATTGGTCCCCCATAATCTATTCTCTAAATATACAGAGACATGATGTCTTGGAACTTATACTATTAATTTTAAACGGTATAATGGATGCTTTTGTGAATAAAAGCATAACTCCCCTTATCAACTTATAAAAATATATAAAAGAAAAAGTAAAAAAGGTGCCCTATAAAAGTAGAAATCTCTATTTATATGTATAAAAATAAGGATGATTCTATATAGCAGACTAATGTAGAAAATAAAACTAAAGATAAATAAAAACAAAAATAAAAATAAAATAAAAATTATCTAAATAGACGCAAAAAATCCTATATTTGCGCTTCTGCTACCACTTCTAGATATAAATGCATGTGGGATTAAAGATGTTATATGCCATTAATTTTAATAAAAAATGGAGATTTAAAGGACGATTCATCCCAAAAAATGACACAGCTCAAATTCGGCATTCAGACCCTTAGGCTGCAGCGTATCAAGTTGATATATCCATTTCATCTCAGTGATGCCCAGTTGTTTGGTATGGTCTCCTCCTCTCCAGTTTTTAATTACTCTACATATCCCCTTAAAATTCAAAAGGCTCATATCCGAATTGTGTGTTTGTTTAAAGTGGGCCGATACTGAATGTTGCATATATCCCTTCTTTATATTCAGCATATGTTCCCTAATTCTAATGTACAGTTGCCTCTTTGTTCTTCCTACGTACTGGAGCCCACATGGGCACTCCAGTACATATATCACGTTGGTGCTTTGACAGGTAATATGTTCTTTTATTTTAAAGGATTCCGTTTTGCTAGTGACTTCAAATACTCCTTTTGTGTGTTTGTGCTTTCTTTCTTTACACGCTATACAGTCCAAACAATAGAAGAATCCATTTTTCTTTGTTGTAGTTATGGTATTCTTTCTTTTTACATGTATATTAGTCATTTTCCTTCGTAAGTTCGGTGCACCCCTAAAGATGATCCTTGGTCTTTCCGGTAACATACTAGCCAGAATTTTATCTTTTTTCAATAGATGCCAGTGTCTTGTGAGTATCTTTTTTAGTTGTAAATTTTCTTTGTTGTAGTTCAGAATTATTGCTGGAAATACTTCTCCTGATTCTGTTGCGTTTGATTTATCCTTAATTTTCAATAGGTTAGTTCGGTCTAAATGATCCACTCTACTTAATGCCTCATCTATTTCAATCTCTTGGTACTTTTTCGACATAAACTTTTTCTTTACTGCTTCCGCTTGTTCCGCTAGGTCTCCTATCTATTTACCCCAATCTCTTTTATCTACATTGAATCAGCGCTCCACTAAAATTATTTTTTACACATCTATATATGAATTGTGCTGGCTCTGCCCCTGATCTGCCTCCTTGTCAGTCTGAGCCAATCCTATGGAGAAGCACTATGATTGGATCAGGCTACCACTTCTGATGATGTCAGCAGACAGCCTGTTTTTCTGAGGCAAACAGCATAGCTACAGCTTCAGGCTTGAATACAAGTAAGATTTTGCTATATTTAGGGAGGCATGAGGGGCCCAGGGGGAAAGATGGTGGTTTTAACACTATAGGGTCAGGAATACATGTTTTTGTTCCTGACCCTATAGTGTTCCTTTAACTAACTTAATCCACCGACAACATAAAATCCTAATGTTATCAGTAACTCTTTTAGTTCTGAATTGGTTTTGGGACCACTTTCATTAAATATTCATTTATGGATATTTTCCATGATGTGTGTATTATTAATTTCTAATAACCGTATTTAACCAGAGAGATTTTTGTGTGACTCTTCACATTGAAAAGTCCACTAGTAGATCTGCCCTACATTAATGAATATTATTATCAATATTATTACTGGTATTTATATAGAGCCAGCATATTCCGTAGTGTTTTACAATATTATCAAAGGGAGAGATTTAACAATAAATGAGACAATTACAAAAACTTACAGCAACAATAGGTTGAAGAGGGCCCAGCTCAAACATGCTTACAGTCGAGGTGGGGCATAAAACCCGACAGGAGGTAGCAATTAAACAAGGTGGAGTTAAGCAGAGCTGGAGGAGAAAATAGAGTGCTGCCCTTTAGGAGAGAGCAAGGGACAGGTACGTGAAATAGAGGTTACTCTGGGAGGCCATTAGCTTTCCTAAAGAGATGGGTTTTGAGGCACTTTTCAAATGATTTAAAACTGGGGGAGAACTATTCCAAAGGAAAGGAGCCACCTGTGAGAAGTCCTGCAAGCGTGAGTTAGCCGCATGGGTGCGAGCAGCGGACAGGAGAAGGTTATGGGCAGAGTGGAGAGACCGAGAAGAGGCATACCTGCGGATTAGTGAAGAGATATAGGAGGGGCTAGAATTGGTCAGTATTTTATAGGTGTTAATTAGTACCTTCAATTGACTCCTATAGGATACAGGAAGCCAATGTAAGGACTGACAGAGGGGAGAGGTGTGAGAGGAGCGACAGGAAAGGAAAATCAGTCTAGCTGCAGTATTCGTTACAGACTGTAGCGGGAAAATACGACTTGTGGGAACACCTATTAGGAGAGAGTTACTATTCATCAGCCACAACATCAAAACCACCTGCCTAATATCTTGGACTCCACCAGAACTCTGAATATGTCCTGTGCTTTCTCGCACCCAGACATTAGCAGCAGATTCTTTAACTCCTGTAAGTTGCGAGTTGGGGCCTCCATGGATTGAATTTATTGTTCCAGCACACGTCTCAGATACTCAATTGGATTGAGATCTGTGAAATTTGGAGGCCAGGGAAACACCTTTAACTCTTTGTCATGTTCTTCAAAGCATTCCTGAACATTTTTTGCAGTGTGGCAGGATGCATTATCCTGCTGAAAGAGGCCACTGCCATCAGTGAAAACCATTGCCATGAAGGGGTGTACATGGTCTTCACCAGGGCCGGACTGGGACAAAAATTCAGCCCGGGCAATTAAAGGCAGAGCAGCCCACTATTAGGGGTGGGGCCAGAAAGGGGGCATGTCATGTCACCACCATTGACACGCACACCCCCTTCCCCCCCCACCAAATGAGTATGTTAATGTGACTGCTCCAGAGCATCCAGTGCTCCTGGCTAAAATAAATGCCAGGATTTTTTTTGGGGGGGAAGGGAGGGGTTGAGTTTGTGCTGCGTTTGCTGGCGATTTGTCTCTGGTGTCCTCAATAGTGGGATACCAGAGATCAAAACAGGAACCGGACTGTTAAAGAGTGTTGTGCATGTGTGGGGATGTTCCTTGTGTTGTTGTAAATGTTTGGACGTTGCATGTGTGTAGAGCAATTGTGTGTGTGAAGAGGTCTGTTTGTGGCGTACTACATGTGGCTAGTGGCTGTAGTGTGTGTGTCTCTGGGTTGTAAAGTATGTGTGTTTGTGTGTGTGTATTTATATAGGGCCTGTGGAGTGTGTGCATGTAAGGAGCTGTACTGTGTGTTTGTGAGTGTATCTAGGGGCTCTAGTGTGTGTATGCATATGGGAGCTGTAGAGCACATGTGTATAGGGGGGATAATGTATGCATAGGTGGTGTAGTGTGTACAAGGGGTGCAGAATATGTATTTATAGGGGATATAAATTAGTGTGGGTGCATGCAGGGGGTGTGATGTGTGTGTTTATAGGGGTATAACGTATGAGAGTGCAGGGAGTGTAGTGTAGGTTTATGGGGTATAGAGTGTGTTTAGTGTGTGTATGTGAGTGTCAGGGGAATAGTGTGTATATAAGGGGTATAGAGTGTGTGTAGTGTGTTTGTGTGTAAGTGCAGGAGGTGCAGTGTGGATATAGGGGTATAGAGTGTGTATTGTGTGTTAATGCAGGGGCTGTAGTGTGTATGTAGGGGTATAGAGTGTATGCAGTGTGTTAATGCAGGGGGTGTAGTGTGTTTGTGTGTTAGTGCAGGGGGTGCTGTGTGTGTAGTGTGTTAGTGCAGGGGGTGCTGTGTGTGTAGTGTGTTAGTGCAGGGGAGCAGTATGTTTGTGTGTTAGTGTGTTAGTGCAGTGTGTGTTAGTGCAGTGCGTGTTAGTGCAGTGTGTGTTTGTGTGTTACTGCATTGTGTGTTAGTGCAGTGTGTGTTAGTGCAGGGGAGCAGTATGTTTGTGAGTTAGTGCAGTGTGTTTTAGTGCAGTGTGTGTTTGTGTGTTACTGCAGTGTGTGTTTGTGTGTTACTGCAGTGTGTGTTACTGCAGTGTGTATTAGTGCAGTGTGTGTTTGTGTGTTACTGCAGTGTGTGTTAGTGCAGTGTGTGTTTGTGTGTTACTGCAGTGTGTGTTAGTGCAGGGGAGTAGAATGTGTGTGTGTGTTAGTGGTGCAGTGAGTGTTACTGCAGAGTGTGTTTGTGTTTTACTGCAGTGTGTGTATTAGTGCAGTGTGTGTTTGTGTGTTACTGCAGTGAGCGTTAGTGCAGTGTGTGTTAGTGCAGTGTGTGTTAATGCAGGGGAGCAGAATGTGTGTGTGTTAGTGGTGCAGTGAGTGTTAGTGCAGTGTGTGTTTGTGTGTTAATGCCGGGGAGCAGAATGTGTGTGTGTTAGTGGTGCAGTGAGTGTTAGTGCAGTGTGTGTTTGTGTGTTAGTGCAGTGTGTGTTTGTGTGTTAATGCAGGGGAGCAGAATGTGTGTGTGTTAGTGGTGCAGTGAGTGTTAGTGCAGTGTGTGTTTGTGTGTTAGTGCAGTGTGTGTTTGTGTGTTAATGCAGGGGAGCAGAATGTGTGTGTGTTAGTGGTGCAGTGAGTGTTAGTGCAGGGGTGCAGTGTGTGTAGTGTGTTTGTATGTGTGTAATGTGTTTGTGTGTGTATATGGCCTTAAATTATTATTATTATTAAAAAGTAAAAAAAAAAATCAATTTATTCCCCCTTTTAACTTTTATGTGGGGGAGGGAACATTCACATACCTGGTGGTCCAGTGAGGGAGGGGGGGGGGGGGGGCTACGCCACACACACATCCCTGGCGGTCCAGCGGCAGGTAATTCAGTCTGTACCCCGCAGGGTACAGACCATCTCTCTCTCTCTCTCCCTCTCGCGAGCGCCGTTTTTTCAGAGCGTTGCCGCGGGTTACCATGGCAACGCTCTGATAATCTCGGAGCTCGCGAGAAGAAGAGAACGGAAGCTGCTCGCCGTGCGCGGAGGGAGACCGGCTCCCTTCCCGATCTCCCCATCGGCCCATGATGGGATAGAACTCCATCTTGGGGCCGGTGCTGCTGCGCATGGGCCGGCAGGGGAGATCTCTTGATCTTTCCTACCGGCCTCGGCCCATGGCCATCGCGGCCCACCGGGCATTTGCCCGGTTTGCCCGATGGCCAGTCCGGGCCTGGTCTTCACCAATCTTTAGGTAGTTGTTACATGTCATAGTAACATCCACATAATTGCGATGATTCATTCAGCAGAACATTGCCTAGAGCAGTGGTCCCCAACCCAGTCCTCATGAACCACCAACAGTCCAGGATTTATGTATTTCCCTTTTTTATTCAAATGGAAATGCTGACAAAATCTGGACTGGTGGTCCATGAGGACTGGGTTGGGGACCACTGGCCTAGAGCATAACACTGCCTCCTTCAGCCTACTTTCTTCCCGTAGTGCATCCTGCTGTCATCTCTTCCTCAGGTAAATGACAAACATGCACCCCACCATCTATCAGATCTAAAAGAAAACAGGATTCATCACTCCAGGCAACATTTGTCCAGTGCTCCACGATCCAGTTCTGTGGCTCCTGTCCCCATTGAAGGTGCTTTCAGCATAGCACAGGGGCCATCATAAGCATTCTGAACGATCTGCAGCAACGCAACCCTATATACTGCAAACTGTGATGTGCTGTGTGTTTTGACACGTTTCTTTAATGGCCAGCATTTTGTTTTCAGCAATTGGAACTATAGTAACTCTTCTGTGTGATCGGACCAGACCGGCTAACCTTTGTTCCTCAAGTGCATTAATGAGCCTTAGGCGCCCCTGACCATGACTCCTGTTCACCAGTTGTCTTTCCTTGCAGCACTTTTGGTAGATATTAGCCACTTCATAACTGGAACACCGCACAATACTTCCTGTTTTGGATATGCTCTGACCTGTCATCTAACCAACCCAGTCATCACTATTTGGCCATTGTCAAAGTCACTCAGATGTGTTCGCTTGGCTATTTTTCCTACTTTCAGCACATAAAAATCAAGTACTGACTGTTCACTTGATATGATATACCACTCTTTGACAGGTGCCATTGTAACCATATAATCAATCTTATTCACTTCACCCATCAATGGTTTTAATGCTGTGGCTGGTCAGTGTAAATGTTTATTTATTCTTCTTACTATATTTTTCCTTTTTAGACCCTACCAACATGGAGCAGACATGCTGGCTGCCATCACCCAAGTTTTGAATGAATGCACAAAACCTGACCAGGCCAGCCCTGCTGCTTTAGCGCTTCAAGGCCTTCATGCTCTCTGCCAAGCTGAGGTGAGAACCATCTGATTAAGTGTTTGCCCAAACATATGTAACATCTGCTGATCCATAATACCGCTCTCTGTATATAGGTTACAGTTTCCGTTTATGGCACCTGTAGTTTATTTTTCTGAAAATTGAGCTTCTAATTGTATATTGTATGGGGGGGGGGGGGGGGATTGATTTTTGCCAACTACTGACATATTACATTTGTTGTTAATCTCAAATTATTGCAGGTGAAAAAAATGTAATATAAAAAAAAAATTATATTTAACCACTTCACATGTTATCCTAATATAGTATGTGAAACTCAAAAGGAGTTGCAAGCTACCACTCATAGGAGCATGCACGCTGAATGAGTCACTGTAGCCATGTTTTATCTCAGCTGAGACTCAATGAAACAAAATGCAGGAGTTTGCTTATAAAGCAGAATTGTGGGTAAAGGTTCTCAAGTGGAGGATTATTCCATTGGTTTCCAAAGCAATTGCTCCCCTGTTGGAAGTTTGCCCCAGAAATTATTCTTCTATATAATTTGTACCTCTATTTATAGCTCAGCAAAAATCATGGTATGAGAACAAAGTGAGTACCGTAAGTGCTCACCAACTAATATTAAACAGTATAACATTTTTACAATTATTTCTTGCTCAAATTTTTTTACTTCCAAAAATAAAGTATGCCGTCAGATTTTTTTTATTCAAAGTAAATCTCCCATGCAGTTTCCTACAGCTCAGTGCTCAGGTGAGGAGATAGTACATTTAGCTCAGCAGAGGCCTTAAAAGGGAAAAATATCAGCATCAGGAGACATTTTGGACACTGCTGTTGTCATTGGTGCTATTACCCAGCGATATCTTTAACAAATGAAGTGGGGGAGCAGATATACATGAACAATGTCCACGTTCTTCAATGTCACTCTACAGCCATCCAGCCACCCCATAATCCCGACAACCTTCATTACCAACATTAGCCTCAGCCATCTCATATTTCCAAAAGGTCTGTCAATTGCTGGCAGACTCCATCTACATGTACCTCCAGCCCAACGTCAGTAAATCTTTACTGCTCCTCCCACTATTGCAACTTGTGGGCAGCAATCAATTAATATAGAAGAGACACTCTAATGGCACTTTTAAATGGCTGCTGGCCTGCACAGTAATTTTGAGCCATAACTAAGTGATCAACATGGACTGATCATACCAGTAACTCATGGGTAAAGTACAAGTAAAAATGAGGGTCACGTTTTCAGTAATTTTCAAGGACTAGTGGTTGTAAATTGTGACTAAACAATTCTAGATATTTACTACAAGATGTGAATCCCAGACAGAGTTTGTGAAAACATCTCATGCAACTGAAAAAGCATACAAAATGGCAATTGGACACTTTTTTACTACAGGATATAAATAGGGTTGATGGAATCCATTAGTGTTTTTCCAAAGTAACAGATAAATTAGATAAAAACAAAAGGTAATTTTAGCACTAGCAAGTCAAAATTGATATACAGACTCAATTATATTTGTTTCTAAACATTTCAGGGTTTTTACCTGAAGCAAACATGGTCAGGAATCCAATGTGCATTTAAAAGTTTTGTCCCAGTCTGACATGAGAGCATGCCCTCGCAATACATAATTGCGCTTGCTCGCAATAGACAATCACAGCATAGAGTCTCGATAAAATTTCATACAGAAAGCAGATATTATTATTACATAGTTTGTATAGGACTTGTCTTCTTTAACCCCTTAAGGACCAAACTTCTGGAATAAAAGGGAATCATGACATGTCACACATGTCATGTGTCCTTAAGGGGTTAAAGATAAGACATGTAAAATATATTTAGGCCTTCATAAATATAGACTAAAAAACATCTTGGAGCCAGCATTAGTATCAATAAATGCCTGGCTGCTGGGATTTGTCCAGCCTTTATATACAATACCTGCTGAGATTACCGAATACTGAATGTCAGTGCATCTCCCCTATGATTCCATTAATTTATGCAGCGATGAAACCAAAGCAGTTGCTGAAACATCGTATTTGAGGCTTATACTAATTACTGTTACTTTCCCAGTGGATACACATCACTTAGAAGCACAACAGAGGTGTTCAGTTTCAAGGCAAGTGGAAAAAACATATTCCCACTGTGCATATAAGCTAAAGTGTTATTGCTGAAGTCTGGACGGAGGCTTAGAAATGACAAATATATCATTGACTTGATTGTGGGGTCCTTTCTTTTTAGGTTGTCGACATCCGCTCTACCTGGAATGCTTTATCTCCTAAGCTTGGCTGCGACACCCGGCCGAGTGTTCTGAGGATTTTACATGAGCTTTTCGCTTTGATTCCTTCACTGACTGTTAGTACAGAAGAATATGAGGTATGTGTGCCTGGTGTTTCTCCAGTCCTCAAGGAGCAATGCCAGATCAGGTTATAGAGTTATCCCTGCTAGGGTACAGGCAAGCAAGTTTAACTGTCTGAACCACTAATTAGACCAGCTGTGCTCGTTCAAAGATATGATAATAGTGTGGCTTGTAAGTGGCCCTGGAGGACCTGAAGTTGACAAACTGTAGAACTGAGCTTTCAAAAGGCTCCTGTTTTAAAATCTATAAAATTATAACACAGTTAGCACTCTGCACAGATGGAATTAAATAAATATAATCTTTAAAAATAGTCTAAATTAATATTTTTTATTATAACATTAATGTTAAAATGAATAAAATCGTTGCAGTTTCATTGTTTCTTTCCATGTGTGAGACTTGTCGTCTCATGCAGATGTTTGTTGTCCTGCACTGCTTTAATAGTAACTTGACTTTATAATCTCTCTCTATATATATATATAGTTTAATTGATTTAATTATTATTATTATTTTTTTCTCCCCAGAAATTTAAAGTGCAAATTGTCAGCATACTTTGGAGTCACACTAGGAGTAAGGTAACATTACTGACTATATAAAACATTTTTTTTTTGTTATTGACAATCTAGGAGAAAACCCTCTGGAGTCCTTGTTGCATGCACTCCAGACACACTTCAAATGTCAGCGTGTTATTTTTGTTTTGTTCGTTCTTATGTATTAGCTACATGTTTTCATTGCATTACATGCCTGGAGTGTCCCTTTAAAGCACAGAGAGCTGGAGAGTGTTTGTCAGGATGTCTTTTATGTTGTGAGCATGATTACCAGTTCTTTATACCGGGCCCTTTACATCACATACATGGGTTTTCACAGGGTGAACGCATGCCACTTGAATACCTGGGTCAGCAGGACTAGTCAAATTCTGTAAAAGCCGATTAGAATTTGTACACATTTCTTTTTTAAAGCAGGAACATTGACATAACTTTTAAACATTCCCAAGTGTTCTGTTTAGGTTTTGTTAAGTGACTGGATGTATTAATCCCAGACAACCACATTATGTTTTCATTTCTTTTAGGATCCTGTTGTGTGTTCCTCGGCATACAAGTCTCTATGTGCATTTAATGCTGATGAACACACTATTCTACATCTTCCTGAGCAGGTCAGTTTGTAAATATGTTCTCCTTTTCTTGTTTTGTTTTTTATATATTTTATATTTATTTTGCAAATTATTTTAATAGCCTTATAAAATTGGGGTGAGGATTGCAGCAGAAGTCGGTATAAAACACACGTACCTCTGTAGCACTTCTGGATTCTACAACTGACCTCTTCCCATGATGCATTTGGAGTGTTCATTCACTCTCATCATCTGCTTAAAAATCCTGTATGAGTTCAGATACACTTGGTCATTCCTTATAGAGTGGCCTGTGCAAATCACTGTCGGATAAAGTGAATTTGTTATGCATACCTATGTTCTGCAATTACAGAAGCAATATCATTTTTACTTTTTGTACTAAACCCCTGGCTATTTCTACTTCCCCAACCCTTAGATACTCTGCTCAAATGTTTATTAATAAAATTATTATTTTTTACTTTGTCTGCATCTTTGTTGGGGAATTCTGCCCCCCTCAAGATAAAATTAAAGACAACTTTTTAATGTACCATTTAATGGCAAATAATACTCTACCCCCCCCCCCCCCTTTTTTTTTTTAAAGCTGCAGATTCATCATGGTGGTACCTTGTCCTTTTTTCTGTACCTTTTTCTTTTGTTTATCTTTTATTTATTTTTTTATATTTGAAAAGTTGAAAATTTAAACAAGTTCTTGCTTTTTTAAACGTGCTACCTGTATGACTTCATGTCTGTAAAAAATAATTTAAAACAAAATATCTATACTATGCATTTACATAATGTATTGAGATGACACTGTAACACTAGAAATCCCCAAAGAAACATCAGTTTATATCTAATCACTCATGAGACTACATATCTTTACATTAACACCCAGCAAATTCTGCACTTATACTCAATGTTGGAAACAACACACAAAATAATGAATAGAAATAGATTATTGGATAGATAGGCAGTAAACCACATAGGAATATTAGTACAGCCTAGCTGCTTGGATATATTGCCTGCTTAGATTCTGCAACCAAATATGACATATTTTATAATGCAGAATTGCCATCTAAAGTGACCTTGTTGTTTGTGTTATTTTTGCATTTAATTTGTCAAATTTTTTTTACAGCTTGCTTTATTTGCACTTAGCTGAAAAATAATTAAATATACGAATGTTTAAAACAATGAAATATTTCATTGTTTTTGTGCTAAGTGTAAATAGATTTGTTGAAGAATTTGAATACTCGCTAGCTGCAGTATCATTTTTTTTATTGATGATCGGTTTTATTATTAAATGCATTGCTGCCTTTTATTAGTCATAAACATTTCATTGTTCACCCGAAGTAGGCTCCAGTCGTGCAGGTAAACTGACTTAAAGGGACACTATAGTCACCTGAACAACTTTAGCTTAATGAAGCAGTTTTGGTGTATAGAACATGCCCCTGCAGCCTCACTGCTCAATCCTCTGCCATTTAGGAGTTAAATCCCTTTGTTTGTGAACCCTAGTCACACCTCCCTGCATGTGACTCGCACAGCCTTCCATAAACACTTCCTGTAAAGAGAGCCCTATTTAGGCTTTCTTTATTGCAAGTTCTGTTTAATTAAGATTTTCTTATCCCCTGCTATGTTAATAGCTTGCTAGACCCTGCAAGAGCCTCCTGTATGTGATTAAAGTTCAATTTAGAGATTGAGATACAATTATTTAAGGTAAATTACATCTGTTTGAAAGTGAAACCAGTTTTTTTTTTTCATGCAGGCTCTGTCAATCATAGCCAGGGGAGGTGTGGCTAGGGCTGCATAAACAGAAACAAAGTGATTTAACTCCTAAATGACAGTGAATTGAACAGTGAAATTGCAGGGGAATGATCGATACACTAAAACTGTTTTATTTAGCTAAAGTAATTTAGGTGACTATAGTGTTCCTTTAATGTTTCCTACCAATGCACGCAATTGTTTCCAGGCTCCAGAAAGATTTTTTATTTTTTTTGTGCAGCTGTCCGATTCTCTGTTCAACGACAAAAGCCATTTTAATTGGAGAGATGTCGTTTGCTGCCTACAACGCACAGGGATCTTTTCACAGAGCCATGTAGTAGATGGATATCTGTAAAGGATTGATCATCTGAACTGCCTTCTCTATCATCAGCCCATAGTAATTACAAGAATGTTAACCTTGACATGCAGCTCACACCTTTTAAAACTCCTTTACGTGTTTATAAGAGTGAGTCACTTTCTTTCCAACTGGCTTATATGGCACATAGATCCACTGCAGCAGTCAATCTCAATAATTTAATACTAGATTCCCAAATATTTGAAAGCATAATTGCAACTTGGCTTCCATGCAGTTTTGTTTTTTTGTCAGTACTCTAAATTAACGGGATGGAATGAACAGTAAACGAGCACATGCATGTGTATTTACTTATGAATTGTTCTACCAGGATTATTTTTTGCATCTTTTATATGCCTAATGCATATAAAAAGTAGGTAGTCAACATATAACTGCAGTGTAAAGATGTAATTTGTTGATTTAAAAAATGTTCTCATCTTAGAATTGAAACATTCAGTCAATATTAATGTCATGTGAGTTCCATCACATATATATATATATATATATATATATATATATATATAAATATATATAAATATAAATAAACAAAATATACCGGTACTCCTAGGTTTTCCAAGACAATATTCTTTATTCCAAATCAGTGCATCAATGTTTCAGCTCCATTGTGGAGCTTTCATCAGGACAGCAACCCTGATTGTAAGCAACCTAGGAGTGCCGGTATATTTTCTGGTTATATCTTTGAGCAACCAGAGCATCAGGTACTATCATAACTTTGTTGGAGTGCAAGAGCTTTTTTTGATTTATATATATATATATATATATATATATACTGTTTAGTTAAAATGCATGTTTTGATCAACCTAGATAAACAAGCATAATATTATAGATTGTGCCATTATATAGAGCAGTACTTTGCATTCTTAAATTAAATTGCTGTACAGCATGATAATATTCCCATGTGCAGATTTTGACCATTTAAACAAGGGAAATAGTTTTGGAGTACCGCAGACTGTAATGTAATATTCCGTGTGAGCCATTAACTTGGCAGCTGTCTATGACAAACTCGGAAATCACTAGCCTATTAAACAATTACACTGCAAAATGTTTCCATGTGGCCTTCATATATAAAAATAAATCCCCCCCCCCCCCCTTATAATATATATGCAAGTCATTGCTGCGTAATTTTTGACAGTGCTGCTCTTAGAAATAATTTAAAATAAGAGCTATTTATTTTGCCAGCTTACCTTTATTACTGCCAATTCTTGGACTAAGACCTTTATAATCAGAAAACATGTGGCTTTCTTAGATCTGTACTTTCTTTGTTTTAAAGTGATAATAAACAAAATAAAATATAAACAATTAATTAACAAGGGTGAAGCTTATTTTGTGGCAACATACTTATTCACACATTAGCACTGTGGAAAGAAAAAAGTCAATTGTTATTCCTATAAATTGCATATTTTGTACTAAAAGCGGTATAGAAAAAAAAAAGAGGTATAGAAACCCCATGTAACTTATAAGATTAGTTCCCCTTAAATAAAGATAAGTTTTTACCCTATTTAAAGTGGACCAGCCACCTAAATAATGTCTTTAACACTATAGGGTCAGGCATACCTATTCCTGAACTTATAGTGTTAAAGACATTATTTAGGTGGCCGCCCCACCTTAAGTAGTGTAAAAACGTATCTTTATTCCAGTGCTACTGAGTCTGCCGTCGCTGGCTTCGCCTCCTTGACTAAGATCATCATAATTGACAATCTCAGCCAATTCAATTCTTTCCCATAGGAAAGCATTGGGAGGCTAAAGCGCACAAGCGGCAAAATGCTGTGCTGTGCCAATCAGCATCTCCTCTTAGAGATGCATTGAATCAATGCATCTCTAGTGGCTGCCTGAGTGACTGCAACGGGAGGTGTCCCTAGGCAGTATTGTAAACACTGCCCTTTTTTCTGAAAAGGCTGTGTTTAAATAAAAATGCTTGGAGGGACATATTATACTAATCAAAACAACTACATTAAAATGTAGTTGTTCTGGTTACTATAGTGTCCCTTTAAGTAATAAAAAAAACTAACCAGCTAAATTTTTGTTTTTGTTGTTTCTATTGCTCGGTAAAAAAGTCCCTAATTTGATATCCTTATGAAAATTAATGGACCCGATTTTTTTTTTTTTCCATTTGTTCTGAATTCATCGTTTCGAATGGTGAAGAATTTTTAAATTTAGACTTCGTGACCCATTCCTGGCACTATAGCTCCCTTGTGCAAACCCCCTGTGGACAGGTGAATAAAATGTTTAACACCCTTTATTTACTTACCTTATCCCAGCGCCGATGTTCCTCGGTGCTGTGTCATGGCTTCTCTTCCTCTGATGTTTCGCAACAAGCGGGCGCTAATGCGCATGCATGGCAAATGCTGCGCGAACGTTGGACCTCCCCATAGGAAAGCATTGAGCCAATGCTTTCCTATGGGGAACAATCTAATCCTGGATGCATAGCCAGCTAAGAATCATTTACTGGTGAAGCCTTCAACAAACAAAAATGCTGCAGGGTCTGAATTTGTGTGTTTTTTCCCCTCGATCGATTCTTTTTTTTTTGTGTGTGTTTTATATGTGAGGTTGGGAAAATGTCTTCTTCTTGCAATAGTGTGTAGCACTGTAGGATAGCGATCAGTGTATACCTTTAATGTATTAAACCAACCACCTTAGTAACAATATTAACCATGTTGTTTAATCGTAATGCAAAGCAGATTGTTTGCAAGGAAATATTTGTGCATAGCTTTTCTTGTGTTCCCTTAGGCCAGACCTGAGGTGATCCCACCAGATGAATCAGACCTAGCTGGAGAGGGAGAGGAAAAGGAAGAGGACATCTCGGTGCCTGGCTCCTCTTATATTAAACTAATGGCACTCACCCCCACTTTGGTTTTGCCAGGTAAGTTATACCCATCTACTAACTCCAAGTCATTAATATGGTTTTGTTGAAACAGCATGTTGGCATACACCTTCACTGGGGTCTCAGATGATCCTGTCACAGTCTACAGTGACATCTCGTATGACTGCTTTATGGCAGCATTTAATGTGAATCACTCCAGCAATGTAATGTAGCCATGCCTCGTATTTAGAGTTCTAAACATTGGTAATTAAATCATTATGCCTTTAAAAACATTTTTGGCAGAATGTCCTTCTCGGTCTTGCCTTGTAAACTGAAACTTTAGAACCTGTACATATTCCCCTTAGGAAGATAAATAACCAAACAAAGGCACATTGATTCCCTTAACATGCCGACTCGAGTGCATCTGCAGTGTGCAGTGTGCAAGGCTAACCAGCTATACATACTTTACTGAGCATCTAATCTTTCTACAAGGCGTGTGTTTGTTTCATTTGGCCACTCATTATTCCCACTTATAGATTTTCAGAAAAGTATCTAATTCCATCAGTTTTTTTTTCCAGCTTGTCCATTTTGAGCAATCATTTGTAACACTCCATTTGTTTCCTTGGTGATTGGTCTTCTATTAGAACTTTACCCCCAAAATCGTTCTTTTTGCATAACTCTACTGTGAAATCATCTGAAGATGTCTAACATATGTTTCTGTTGTGTAGAAAGCAAAAATTATTTGAATGCTATGCATTTTAACTTTAGAAAATGTTTATATGATGTGATTATGTTACTTGAAACTCTAAAAATGTGGTATTTTCTGTTCTGTGTCTGCTACATATATTTAAAAAAACAGCTTGTGTGAGATAATGTAATATAAATATTTAAATATGTACGTGAATAGTTTGTTTTTTAAAGTTTTTTTTTAACCAAAAAGCTTCTTCCCTAAAAAATACATGTTGTCACGTATGTGGAATCAAGAGATGTGTAATTCCTGTGACGGTACAGAGTAGTCCGACATGTAGATCAATATTTTAATTTTGAAAAGTTTCCATATTAATTTAGCAGATTTATACACACATGGTTAATCATACATTAAGGCAGCTTTACGTTTATTTCCTAAATGGTAAATCATTGTGAATTCAAATCAAATTGCTGAATTTATATACTCTAGTTACTCCATTGTCCTATATTATTCTGTTCTGTTACCAATTTATCACAGCTCACTTTTTTTTATGGCAGGATGACCAGATTCACCATGTTTACAGGGGAACACATAATTTTGTCATATTTATAAAAACACATAAAAAAAAATTGGCCAGCAGGATTCTTCATTGCCTAATTGCTTCATTTAATACACCTTCTTCTGAATTCTAGAGGGCTAACCTTTTCATATGCTGCTTATCAATATGTATGTACGATATGTGTCCCAGAAAACATGCAGTTTAATGGGGAAAAAAAAGCTTGTAATGGGAAAAAATATCATACGCTAAAAGTGAGCTTGCAGGAAATATAAAAAGTTACATATAATTCTACATACATACACCATCTACTTGGAATATTCATTCAGCATATATATTGCAGAATTCTGAAAACGTGAGTGCAGTTCTGGCGTCGGAATATTGTCTGCACCAAGGCTCTCAAAAGCTTAGCGTATTCTAAATATTTATAAAGAACTCCCATTTGTATATGTGGTGGGGTAGATGAGGGATCTGAGATTATCATCAGTTTATCCCAGCGATAAGCCAGAGAGAAGACTCCTGTTATTTCCCATTGCTTCTAATTAATACCTTTTTGCAGCATGGAATAATTTATCTCTGTCAATAACTGCGAGTGTTATGTGTTTAGCCCTCCGGCTTGTGTTTTCTCACTGCCAAGGAAATATTTTGATAAATGTGAAGCAGAGATCTTCTAATATCTGCCATGTATTATTTCCCCCTCGGTACAGTAGCTGGCAGAGGGCTCATACACCGGAATGTCTTGGGTTTTCTTTCCGTCTTGCAACCACATAGTTCATTAACAATGCCAAGTGTGATATGTGAGCTGTTGAACTTTTCAACCCTATCATGCCTAAGCAATGCCAACTACATTCTGCACACATACACACAGAATGTTCAGTAAGAGGCGACCTATAAAGAGCCTTCTGTTTCCAGATGTTCACAGATACACATCATATACTACTGTAGCAATGGAGCGTATTTAAATTCAAAAGTGTGTCATCCCAATACTATTTTAAATTTAAATAAGCATATATTTCATTTAGAAACAAAAAAAAAGAAAGCTTGTATTTGATTTCTGAATCATTTCTGATTACATTAGCCTTGTATAATTCAATACATGACTACATCAAATTGTGTTTATCAGGAGATCAGGGTGTCTGGTGGTTACAATAAAATTTTACACTTACAATACAATTACTTTCGCTGTTCTGAGACAAAAATAGCTCAGAAACAGAGTGGATTAGTGGATTAATGAGGCAGTCTGATGTATAGATCATGCCCCAGCAGTTTGATTGCTCAGTTCTCTTTCATTTAGGATTTAAATCACTTTGTTTATGCAGCCGTAGTCACACCTCCCTGCATGTGACTAGGACATCCTTTCCAAAAACTTCCTGGAAAGCGAGCTTTAATGTTTAAATTTCCTTTATTGAAATTCTTTCATTTAGAATTTCTTATCTCTTGCTCTATTAATAGCATTGTAGCCCATACAGGAGCCTCCTGTGTGTGATTAAAGGGACACTGTAGGCACCAAGACCACTTCAGCTCATTGAGGGGGTCTGGGTGCTGTGACCCTTTTGCACTTACATTGCAGCTCTAAGACTGCCCCCAGTGGCTGTCTGCCAGATTGCCACTGGGGGCGCTTCCAGAATCCTAACTGACTTTTAGTCAGTTATCTGACCGCACGATCCTCCATAGACAGGGCCAGTTCCCTCAGCCATCTCTCATAACAGCTGGGGGGATTGACACTTAACAGCAGTAGCTATGCCCAGTGTCTAAGAAAGTCAGGCGTAGGAAAATACATAAGACAAATAGTCCTTATTATGTCTTGTGTTTTTTGTTAGAAATAGAGGAAAGATTAAAAACAGCAAGACAGAGTAAGAAAGAGGAAGAGAAGAGGGAAGTGATTGGGAAAATGACCATGCCGCTTCAAGCTAAAGTTGTTTTGATGCCTTTTAGTGTCCCTTTAATACCTTTATTACATCAGTTTAACTTGCTTGAAAATGTTATATGTATACTGATGTTGCTTCAGTAGTCTAGTTGCCATGATTGTATCATCTCAGCAGTAAGTGCCTTTTTTATGCCAGAGTTAAGAGAAATCTTTCAGCAGGAAACCTGCCTTTTTATTAGTCCATTCACCTGTAGTCCAAAATCCAGATATAGCAGGCATTAGTGTAAGCCATTAAAATGTATGCATGTATGTTTACCTATTTGTTAGAATTAATTGTTTGCTTTGTTTTTCCTATTGTACATTTCTGTGGAATATGTGGCTGCCATATGAATAATTGTATTTGTAATTGGTGCACTTCATGGCTGTAGCCAATAGACCATCCCGTGACTGACTTGTCAGTTCAACCGTTCTCTGCTTTCGCACCAGTAGGCCGTATAATAAAGTGAAGGTGAAAATTGCAGCAGCCTCCAAATATGTGTGTAAATAAATGAAAATCTCAATATTTATTACATTTCACTAAAATGTTTACAAAGAGAAGCTATGTGGCATGAAGTGATCTTTTTATCTGTTTTACATGAGCTGATCAGTGGTATTTCAAAACTTTCCACACTGGGTGATTGAAATGAATGGTAGAGGTTAGAAGTTAGTTAGGTAAACGCAATTCTGTTGACCTGGGGGAGAAAGAGAGAGTTGTGCTTTTTGAGAGGTTTTGTTGTTGTTGACCTTGTTTCATTTAAGTATGTTGATAAAGGAAAGGGAAATAAATCAGATTTCAGGTCTAGGTTCACAAAGTCCTGAAAATATTTTGTATTTGGAACTGCAGTATCCCTTTTCTACTGTCCGTTGTGGCTGCATTTAAAGGAACACTATAGTCACCTAAATTACTTTAGCTAAATAAAGCAGTTTTAGGGTATAGATCATTCCCCTGCAATTTCACTGCTCAATTCACTGTCATTTAGGAGTTAAATAACTTTGTTTCTGTTTATGCAGCCCTAGCCACACCTCCCCTGGCTATGATTGACAGAGCCTGCATGGAAATAAAAACTGGTTTCACTTTCAAACAGATGTAATTTACCTTAAATAATTGTATCCCAATCTCTAAATTGAACTTTAACCCCTTAAGGACACATGACATGTCTGACACGTCATGATTCCCTTTTATTCCAGAAGTTTGGTCCTTAAGGGGTTAATCACATACAGGAGGCTCTTGCAGGGTCTAGCAAGCTATTAACATAGCAGGGGATAAGAAAATCTTAATTAAACAGAACTTGCAATAAAGAAAGCCTAAATAGGGCTCTCTTTACAGGAAGTGTTTATGGAAGGCTGTGCAAGTCACATGCAGGGAGGTGTGACTAGGGTTCATAAACAAAGGGATTTAACTCCTAAATGGCAGAGGATTGAGCAGTGAGGCTGCAGGGGCATGTTCTATACACCAAAACTGCTTCATTAAGCTAAAGTTGTTCAGGTGACTGTAGTGTCCCTTTAATAATACTTGACAGTAGCTATTGTATTGTATGCAGTACATTTCATCAAATGTTGTATTTTGTTTGTAAAAACTGATGTGTACTATAGTATTGGTGTTACTTATATTAAAATGCAAAATAAAAAGTATAAAAAAAAAGTGTTGTAGTCTGTTACAGAAATTCGTAATTGTACTGTGTTTTATCATGTCTCTTTCAGCATTTGAAGAGTTCCTAGCGTCTCTTGTGAAGCAAGAAATGTCTAGCATGCCACGGGGTATTTACCATTCTGCCCTTAGGGGAGGAGCTGTGAGAACTGACCAAGGAAAAACCGTAGCAGGAGTCCCGAACTTTATGCTGAAAATGTATGAGAAGAATAGACAGCCTGGTTTAAAGCCTGGACTTGCAGGTGACCACCCCCCTTAAATTAACAGTGACCTATGACACAATGATTTTTGCTGTTGATTTAAATCAGCCTTTTGATTACCAAATCTCAATACTGTAAAAAGATGTAGTTTTACCTCCAGGCTCCAGTGCATTATTGAGGTGGAGTAGCATTTTTGAGCAAATTTGGAAACCCACATAAGTGTTACCTAATCAATATTGACACAGTTGAGATTATTATTATTTTTTTTCTCTGTTTGTTTTAAACAATCAGTGTTAATACCAACAATTAGTGTTAATAATATATCTATATATATATATATAGATATATTATATATATTATTTTTATTTTATAGGCCCTAAATCCATAGATAAAAACAAGTTTGCAATTCAGCACAGATTAAAAACAGATGTAAAAAATATTAACCAAATGTGTGTGTCTGCATCGTGCAGCTATTTTAGGATATATATGATAAATAACTTTAAGTCCAGTGACTGATGGACGAGACTAAAGTACCCTCGCCCTTTAGCACTACCTGCAAAGTTGTATTAGTAATTTAGTAGTCCCTTAAAACACATGGTGACTACTAGATATTCCACCAGAAAAACAGCTGATGACTGGGAGTCTGACTCTAGTGATGTGGGAAATTAATTCCCATTTGTGGTGGGAACTGTGTTTCCACACTTGTTACTGCGACACAGCAGACTGGGTATTTAAAATTGCAAAGAAGAAAAAGAAGGTGCGCTCCTCGTTCATTTTTTGTCCCCTCATACAGCTTTTCCATTCCTAGTGCTCTACATATAAATCTATGCTTGTCTTACCATGTGAAGTTGATGTAATGACAGACAGACTGACTCGCCATAAGGAGTGGGTTGGCCTATTAAGAATTATTCTTTTAAGGACTCACTTTACTGTGAGTGAAAAAAAAACTACAATTGTTTAATATACACTCATATGTAACAATGAGTATCAGGAGTGTCTCCTGTTTGTTTGGTGGAAGTCTCTCCCCTCTTCATGCAGTCTAGAACATGTGATATATTTTAACTCTATCAATGATGAACACTTATTGTGAACAACAGCCTTTTAGTGCTCACATTTAGGATTGATTATGCTGGTTATATGCCAGTAACTTCCAAAGTGAACTAGGACTAGCAATTGTAGCATACTAACTGTTTTTACAGTACAGCCCACATGAAGTGACTTTATTTAATATATACAAAATATGTCAAACTAATTTTTAACGAAAGGCTCAAAGGCTTACCTTAAAAGTTCCTGCTGGTTCTGCTAACACACAGCTAACAGAATCAACAGACACTCCCCTCAAACCAGGAAGAGTCTCTGCATTCTCTCATTTTGTCCTGTTCAACAACTGTTAATGGAATATTATAGTTCAGCCTCACTCACAGCTTCACTCATCACGTAGGATAAGTGAAACCGTTGAATAAGCTGTTAGCAGCCATAGTGTAGGTGCTGTAAGTCTGTTCAGTTTTGTAAGTGAACCTCCATGCGGCTTGCGGAAGGAGTAGGGACTTGTGTGATGTAGATCCGTTGCATGACTGTATCCGTTATTCGTCTTTTTGATGCAATTGTAGACTCTGTATCTTGTCTGTAGTGAGTCAATAATAATTCAACAAAGAATACTTATTCTCAAGCAATATCTGTCTATTATCTAAAATAGTGTGTGTCTGCGAGTGGGCGTGTATCCATGTGTGTAGATATTTCCTGTACTTTTAAAACATCTCTCCATGTACATTGGCCATTAGATAACTAATACCACTACCTGATGGAACATGTAGAAAAGCATATGTGATTCTGTATGTACACTTGCTTTTTAGGAGATTATAGTAGGCTAACATTAAATATCAATTCATTGTAACATTTCACAGCTGGCATGCTTCTCTGCTATGACCTTCCTATCCAGACAGACAAGGATGGCAGGCCCATTAATCGTTTTCTTGCTAGTCGGGGACGGAGCTACCAGCAGATGTTAACAGCACTTATTCATGAGGTATGTATAGAGGAGGTATAATTAAATTATGGAATTGAAAACTGTCCCTCGATCACTTACAAAGTTTTCTAAAAACTGTAGTTGAGTGCATGTTTCCACTAAATTCCAATTTGCCGAAAGTTCTGTAGCGATTTACAAAAAAGTGTAGTAAGTGGCGTTTGACATTAGACAATTGTCAGTATAAAATACCAAATGAAAATTGGAAGAATTAACAAAAAACTTTTGTCTGTGGAATTGTGTATTATGTAGAATTAAGTGTCAGGTAGCATAACAATCACATCTAAGCCTTGACACAAGATTTGACCTATAGACATAAAACATGTTAGATCAATCTTTTGCTATGTATTTTATTTAAAAAAATGCTGTTTTATTACATTTTAAAGGGACACTATAGTCACCAGAACAACTGCAGCTTATTGAATTTGTTCTGGTGAGTAGAATCATTACCTTCAGGATTTTTGCTGTAACATGCAGTGTTTACATTACAGCCTAATAAGAACGTCACTGGCCACTCCTCAGATGGCTGTTAGAGATCCTTCCTGGGTCATGGTTGCCTAAAATGCATCCAAACATTCAGTATCTCCTCCCTCAGCATGCAGACACTGAACTTTCCTCATAGAGATTCATTGATTCAATTCATCTCTATGAGGAGATGCTGATTGGCCAGGGCTTTGTTTGAATCATGATGGCTCTGCCCCTGATCTGCCTCCTTGTCAGTCTCAGGCAATCCTATGGGGAAGCACTGTGATTGGATCAGGCTACCACTTCTAATGATGTCGGCAGACTGCTTTTTTTTTTCTGAGGCAAACAGCATGCAGATCTACAGCTTCAGGCTTGAATACAGTAACAGTTTGCTATATTTATGGAAGCATGAGGGGCCCAGGGGGGCTAGATGTTGGTTTTAACCCTATAGGGTCAGGAATACATGTTTGTGTTCCTGACCCTATAGTGATCCTTTAATTTTCATCCATAGAACTAAAGCACTTTAGAAGTATTAATGCAATATTGTTAATAGACCCTGGTGTGGATTTCATATTGCATTCTTTTTTTTTCGCCAGCTCCTAGCTTGCCTATAACACATGTGGTTCTACTGAATGACAGAATTCACACACAGCCAGCCAATGCAGCCCAATTATGTACAGCTCTCCATACTAGGGCGTTGAAATATCCTGCTCTAGGTTATTTCTTGAATAATAGACTATTGCATGTCCATCATTCTTACAGGTCAATATCCAGTCATCTGAATGGCACCGTTCCATGCTGCTTCCTCAGTCCTGGCTTGGCTTTATGGCAAGGACATATCATGCCGTTTTACAGGTTAGAAATCATGTTTCAGGAACACTGTACTAGGAACTAGATTATAGCTGTGTTACTGTACCTTTGTTTTTTGTTGTTGTTGTTGTTTTCGTTCGATCAGTTAATTGCATTGTCTTGTGATCATGGATCAAAGGGTTCTTCCACTTTGTTACTAGACCTGTGCACCTTGTTAGAGAAATCAATTTGTAAATATATGTGATGTTGGCTCATAATGTTGGCCCGGATGTTGGCCCGGTCCTCTCTCAACAAACACAGCACATACTAACCCAAGGACGCACACTAATCTCATACCCATCTCATGTTCCTCTAGATCCTCCTTCAATACTGCCCTCTGGAACGCACGATCTGTTTGCAATATAACTAAATCCACTGCTGTCCATGACTTCTTTATCTCTCGTTCAATAGATTTACTAGCCTTAACAGAAACCTGGCTCTCCCCCTCTGACACTGCCACCCCTGCATCTTTGACCTTCGGTGGTCTCCAACTTACCCACAACCCAAGAAACTCTGAATGTAAAGGTGGTGGTGTTGGGTTTCTCCTCTCCCCTCACTGCTCTTTTAAACCTCTTCCCACCCCCCCTTCCCTCTCTTTCCCGTCATTTGAAATACACTCAATTCGCCTTTTCAAACCCTTCTCTGCTAACATTGCTGTTATTTACCGTCCCCCTGGTTCCCCTCTTCTCTTCCTTGACCACTTTGCTGCCTGGCTACCCTATTTCCTCTCTTCTAACATTCCATCCTTAATTCTCAGGGACTTCAATATTCCTATAAACCCACCTTTGACCTCTGCAGCCACTAAACTACTTTCAATGACTTCCTCCCTCGGGCTATCACAGTGGGCAAATTCTCCCACCCATGTAGCTGGCAATACCCTTGACCTAATCTTCACTTATGCATGTACAGTAACTAATATCTGCAACACTCCATATCCACTCTCTGATCACCACCTCTTATCATTTGCTCTTGCGTACCCCCTCACCCAACAACCTCAGCCTCACCCCCCTCAACTCAGGAGGGACCTTAATTTTCTTGATCTCCAACAGTTGTCAGCTGACATTGATTCACAACTGCTGTCCATCCCTTCCCTCTCCTGTCCTTCACTGGCCATCTCCATATATAACTCTACTCTTACATCTGCCTTGAACACTGCAGCGCCACTCCAAACAAGCATCTCAAGGGGGACCCGCCCCCAACCATGGCATACTAAATCAACGCGCTACCTGCAAAGATGCTCCCGTTGTGCTGAACGCTCCTGGAGGAAGTCTCGTACCCAATCAGACTTTCTCCATTATAGATTCATATTGTGTTCATACAGTGCAGCCCTTGCCCTTGCTAAACAGTCCTATTTTTCCTCTCTCATTAGTTCATGTTCCCGCAACCCCAGGCGTCTCTTTGACACCTTTAATTCTCTTCTTCGCCCTGCTGTGGCCACCCCCAAAACTAACCTTACTTCTGATAACTTTGCATGTTACTTCACTGACAAGATTGAACAGCTAAGGAAAGAATTATCCCCTCCTTGCCTTTCTGTTTCTCAATCACACATAGATCATGCCTTTCCTACCCTTCAGACATTCTCCCCAGCTACTGACCAAGAGGTGGCTGCTCTTCTTTGCTCCTCTCGCCCCACCACTTGCCCACTCGATCCTGTCCCATCAGGGCCGGACTGGCCCACCGGGATACCGGGAAATTTCCCGGTGGGCCGTCGGCACCTGGGGCCGGGGAGAAATGTGGGTGTCCTGCGGCCGCATGGACAGCTTGGATGGCGGCCGCAGGGGAAGCTCTTCTGGCGGCCGCTGGGGGAGCAGGCTGTTCTGTCTCTGCTCCCCCTCCCTCGCGCGCTAGAAAGAGACCGGCGCCGGAATATGACGTCATATTCCGGCCCCGGTCTCATTAAGCTGCGCGCGAGGGAGGGGGAGCAGAGACAGAAAAGCCTGCTCCCCCAGCGGCCGCCAGAAGAGCTTCCCCTGCGGCCGCAAGAAGAGCTTCAGGAAGGCTGGCTGGGCTGGAAGGTGAGCACAGGAGAGGAGGGGAGGGGAGGGGGTGGGGGGGGTAACAAAGGTCACAGGAAGGGGAGGGTGGGGGTAACAAAGGGCACATGAGGGGAGGGGGGGTAACAAAGGGCACAGGAGGGGAGGGGGCTAAGAGGTCACAGGAAGGGGAGAGGGGCCAAAAGATGAGCACAAAAGGGGCTGAAGAGGGTACAAGTCGGAAGGGGGGCTAAAGAGGGCACAGGAAGGGAGGTGGCTAAAGAGGGCACGGGAGGGGGCTAAAGAGGGCACAGGAGGGGAAGGGGCTAAAAAGCACACAGGAGGACAGGGGGCAAAAGAGGGCACAGAAGGGGAGGGGCACCTATCAGTCTGCCCACCCACCCACACAGGTAACAACAAGTATGTATGTCAGTGGGAGTGTGTCTGTCTGTGTCATGCTGTGTGCGTGTCTGTCTGTGTCACGCTGTGTGTGTGTCATGCTGTGTGTGTGTGTGTGTGTGTGTGTCTGTCTGTGTCATGCTGTGTGTGTGTCTCTGTGTCACTGTGTGTCTGTATCATGGTGTGTGTGTGTGTCTGTGTCGTGTGTGTGTCTCTGTGTCACTGTGTGTCTGTATCATGGTGTGTGTGTGTGTCTGTCTGTGTCATGGTGTGTGTATGTCTGTCATGGTGTGTGTGTGTCAGTCGTAGTGTCTGTGTGTGTTTGTAAAAATAGTGTTTTACTCACTTTTTTTTTTTCCAACGTCATGCTGGTCTCAAGCTTGATGATCTCAGCCAATCCGCACTGACACAGGAAGCGCCTCTAGTGACCGTCTGAGTGTCTGTCACTAGAGGTGTCACTAGGAAGCAATGTAAACACTGCCTTTTCTCTGAAAAGTCAGTGTTTACATTCAAAAGCCTGCAGGGACAGGCTATAGACACCAGAACCACTACATTAAGCTGTGTGTGTGTGCGCCTGCTAGTGAGTTTGCTTGCTTGCATGTGTGTGTGTGTGTCTGCTAGTGAGTGAGCTTGTGTTTTTATGTCAATGAGCTTATGTATATTAGTGAAATTGTTTGTCTATGAGGCTGTGTATCAATGAGCTTGTGTGAGTCAGTGAGATTGTCTGTGTCTGCATGTGAGTATGCTTACTGTATAATTAAATGTTTTACTCTGAAAGGACCAATATATTATATTAGAAAAAGCTATATATATATATATATATATATATATATATATATATATATATATATATATATATATATGTATATGTATATATATATATAATTACTCAATCATCTGGGGTGGCAAGACATAGCCTTACATATTACATGCGACAATATATGGCGCAATGACTTATGGGGCTGGCATAGATTTTTTTTCCCAGGGCTGCTTTGTATCCCCAGTCCGGCCCTGTGTCCCATCTCACCTTATCAGATCTCTCTCCACTTGTCTCGTGCCTTCTCTAACACACATCTTCAACTGCTCCCTCTCTTCTGGCATCGTCCCTGCTGACCTTAAACATGCCACTGTAGTACCTATACTAAAAAAACCATCCCTCGACCCATCCACCCTCTCTAACTACCGTCCCATATCCCTGCTCCCTTTTTCCTCAAAGCTTCTGGAAAGACTTGTCTTTACCCGTGTGTCTCATTTCCTCAATTCCAACTCTCTCATTGACCCCCTTCAATCTGGCTTCCGCCCTCTCCACTCTACAGAGACTGCCCTTATTAAAGTCACTAACGACCTAATCGCAGCTAAATCCAAAGGCCACTACTCCATACTAATTCTTCTTGACCTCTCAGCGGCCTTTGACACCATTGATCATGCTCTCCTTCTTCAAACTCTTCAATTGCTTGGTCTCTGTGACTCTGTCCTCTCGTGGTTTTCCTCTTATCTCTCCCAACACTCATTCAGTGTCTCCTTTTCTAATGATACCTCCTCCCCTCGCCCTGTCTCGGTTGGAGTCCCCCAAGGCTCCGTCCTTGGTCCCCTTCTATTTTCTCTTTATACTGCCTCTCTTGGCAAACTTATTACCTCTTTTGGATTCCGCTACCACCTGTACGCTGATGACACCCAGCTATATCTCTCCTCCCCGGACCTCTCCCCTGCCGTCCTGCAACGTGTCACTGCTTGCCTTTCTTCCATCTCTGACTGGATGTCCTCCCGCTTTCTGAAACTCAATCTCTCAAAAACTGAGCTCCTTGTCTTTCCTCCTCCTAATACTGATCCTCCTCTTTCGCTCTCCCTTCAAGTTTGTGGTACCAACATCAGTCCATCCTTGCAAGCGCGCTGTCTTGGCGTCATACTTGACTCTGGTCTCACCTTTGAGCCTCACATCCAGCATGTTGCCAAATCCTGTAGATTCCATCTTAAAAACATAGCCCACATCCGCCACTTTCTTGCACCAGATACTATCCAAGGAGCTTGTCCATGCTCTAGTAATTTCCCGCATGGATTACTGTAACCCTCTCCTGATTGGTCTTCCCAAAAGCCGTACTGCACCCCTACAGTCCGTAATGAACGCTGCTGCTAGATTGATTTTCCTCTCTAGTCGTTTCTCTCACACCTCACCCCTCTGCCAGTCCTTACATTGGCTTCCTGTATACTATAGGAGTCAATTCAAGGTACTAACTCACACCTATAAAGCACTGAACAACTCTAGCCCCTCTTATATCTCCTCACAGATCCATAGGTATGTCCCTTCTCGGTCTCTCCGCTCTGCCCGTGACCACCTCCTGTCCGTTGTCCGCACTCGTACGGCCAACTCGCGCTTGCAGGACTTCTCGCGGGCGGCTCCCTTCCTATGGAATAGCCTGCCTACCGCCATCAGACTCTCCCCTAGTCTTGCATCTTTTAAGAAGTGCCTTAAAACCCATCTCTTTAGGAAAGCTTATGGCCTCCAAGACTAACCAATACCTCACATACCTGTCTCTTGCCCTCTCCTAAAGGGCAGCCCACCTTATTTGATTGCAAATTCCTGTCCTAATGTGTTTTACACCCCACCTCCTATAGAATGTAAGCTCGATCGAGCAGGGTCCTCTTCAACCTATTGTTCCTGTAAGTTTATTTGTAATTGTCCTATTTATAGTTAAATCCCCTCTCATAATATTGTAAAGCGCTACGGAATCTGTTGGCGCTATATAAATTGCAATAATAATAATAAATGAGTACATTTTAAAGGAACACTATAGTCACCTAATTTGCTTTAGCTAAATAAAGCAGTTTTAGTGTATAGATCATTCCCATGCAATTTCACTGCTGAATTCACTGTCATTTAGGAGTTAAATCACTTTGTTTCTGTTTATGCAGTCCTAGCCACACCTCCCCTGGCTATGATTGACAGAGCCTGCATGAAAAAAAAAAACTGGTTTCACTTTCAAACAGATGTAATTTACCTTAAATAATTGTATCTCAATCTCTAAATTGAACTTTAATCGCATACAGGAGGCTCTTGCAGGGTCTAGCAAGCTATTAACATAGCAGGGGATAAGAAAATCTTAATTGAACAGAACTTGCAATAAAGAAAGCCTAAATATGGCTCTCTTTACAGGAAGTGTTTATGGAAGGCTGTGCATTTCCCATGCAGGGAGGTGTGACTAGGGTTCATAAACAAAGGGATTTAACTCCTAAATGGCAGAGGATTGAGCAGTGAGGCTGCAGGGGCATGTTCTATACACCAAAACTGCTTCATTAAGCTAAAGTTATTCAGGTGACTATAGTGTCCCTTTAAATATTAGAAACATGCAGATAATGCAATCAGGATTATGTCACTGAAAATCAGGTGCAGTTTATTCAGAATTTACTTAAAACTATTCTTGCAGACAGGTTTGGCAGTGTTCTAATGGGAGGCTGCCAATTTACTCTCAACCCTTTACTTGATTGTGATTAATGGCATTCACAGAATCAAAATTAATTCCCCTGTACAGAACACATATTCTAGAGTTTATCATTTCTTACTGAACAATTTTCTTTAAAAAAAAGCAGAAACATGAAGGCTGAACAAGAGTTTGTGGAGTAATAAATTGGTTATAACTGATATTCCGAAGGATTTTGAATGAATTAATATCACTTCAAGTATTATCACATATATAGTTTGTAAGCTAGTTTGAGTTACTTCATCGTTTGTCTCGTATTTCAGATATTTGTCAGATATCTCCATTGTATAATTGTAAAGCTCTGCAGAATATGTTTGCACTATATAGATGGTGGCAATAATAATTTGTCCTGCACATAAAGCTTTTGTAAGAGTATCTTTTCTCAAATAAGCTGCTTATATGACAAGTAGACAAGTCAAATGTGATATTTTGCTAAGATGGGTATATAGAAAGGCTCACATTGGTTAGCCTGGATATGTGCAAGTGGGCTTGGACATAAATATTCCCCCCTCCTTGCTACTTTATCTCACCATCAGAAACCGAATCGAGCCCCACCAGCCTAAAATTTAATTCCTGTTTTTATCCCCTTCCATAATGTCAGGCCTTGACCCCTCCCACCTCCGCCGACAGCTATCCCGCAGCCGTCTAATCGCGCTGATCAGCATCCTTCAACCTTAGACATATCACGTCTCCCAGCCCCAGGCAATACCGAATTGAAGCTGCGGGTCAGCCAAGAGTGGTGTGGCTATAAGTAAAGGTCCCCATTGCAAATCACTCCAGTTAGTATTAAGACAGTACAGAGGTCTGACCAAGGTTAGGCACTCTGTTTAAACAAAGAACAGCTGAGATTTTGTTGCTCAGTGGTTCTGTGCTGTTTTATCAGCTGCTTCAAAGTGTGTGCTTGGATATATTCTGGAGAGTTTTACTGATTCTTCAACTGTGTAAGATTTTGCTAAGATTTTTCTTTTTCCTGTTACAGGTAAGATTCATCTATAGGGAAAGGTTACTGATTGCACAAGGTTTGATTTCCTGTTGGTAATTGGATTTGATTAGCTACAAGTTTGCATTGATTGTTGGTGAACTAGCTTGTTTGCAAATAAGCATAGTCCTACCCAGGTGTTAAACATTCCTGGTGGTGCTTTTAGGAGTTATATAAGGGCTGTGGTCATTAGTGTGGCTAATATAGTTTGGTTACTGCTTCTAAGTGCTGCGTGGCGATATTCTGGAGATAAACTTGTGGTAATATGAGGTATACAGGAGGTGAAAAAATAAATAAAAGTAAGATTTGATTTGTTTGATATAAATGAATAACTTCATTAAAATGGCAGACTTAGTTCAGTGTAAAAGTTGTTTTGCATTGTTTTCACATTCCACTTTTTAGAGATTTGGATCTTGTCTAATCTGTAGACAGTTCTCTATATTGCGGCAGGAGATTGCATTTTTGAAGTCTGAGATTTGTAAATTATCTGTTACATAAACTCAGGCTGAGACTGTTGCAAAGCCGCTGCCAAAGAGACAGCCTAGGAATGGCAGATAGATTACTGTAGGATCTGGTAGACTTAGAGTTGTGGATAAAAAGCATATTGCACAGTCTGTGGCTCTACATAATTCATTTTCAGCACTTTCAGAGTGTAGTGGTGTTGTGGAGACAGGCTCAGGCACTGAGTGTAGTGATCTTGTGGAGACCGGCTCAGGCACCGAGTGTAGTGATCTTGTGGAGACAGGCTCAGGCACCGAGTGTAGTGGTGTTGTGGAGACAGGCTCAGGCACTGAGTGTAGTGATCTTGTGGAGACAGGCTCAGGCACCGAGTGTAGTGGTGTTGTGGAGACCGGCTCAGGCACCGAGTGTAGTGATCTTGTGGAGACAGGCTCAGGCACCGAGTGTAGTGATCTTGTGGAGACAGGCTCAGGCACCGAGTGTAGTGATCTTGTGGAGACAGGCTCAGGCACCGAGTGTAGTGATCTTGTGGAGACAGGCTCAGGCACCGAGTGTAGTGATCTTGTGGAGACAGGCTCAGGCACCGAGTGTAGTGATCTTGTGGAGACAGGCTCAGGCACCGAGTGTAGTGGTGTTGTGGAGACAGGCTCAGGCACCGAGTGTAGTGGTGTTGTGGAGACAGGCTCAGGCACCGAGTGTAGTGGTGTTGTGGAGACAGGCTCAGGCACCGAGTGTAGTGGTGTTGTGGAGACAGGCTCAGGCACCGAGTGTAGTGATCTTGTGGAGACAGGCTCAGGCACAGAGTGTAGTGATCTTGTGGAGAGAGGCTCAGGCACCGAGTGTAGTGATCTTGTGGAGAGAGGCTCAGGCACCGAGTGTAGTGATCTTGTGGAGACAGGCTCAGGCACCGAGTGTAGTGATCTTGTGGAGACAGGCTCAGGCACCGAGTGTAGTGATCTTGTGGAGACAGGCTCAGGCACCGAGTGTAGTGATCTTGTGGAGACAGGCTCAGGCACCGAGTGTAGTGATCTTGTGGAGACAGGCTCAGGCACCGAGTGTAGTGATCTTGTGGAGACAGGCTCAGGCACCGAGTGTAGTGGTGTGTACAGAACACTGGTGAGACCTCACTTGGCGTATTGTACGCAGTACTGGAGACCGTAGATATTGATACCTTAGAGTTCAGAGAAGGGCTACTAAACTGGTTCATGGATTGCAGGATAAAACTTACAAGGAAAGGTTAAAGGAACTTAACATGTATAGCTTGGAGGAAAGACGAGACAGGGGGCATATGATAAAAACATTTAAATACATAAAGGTTATCAACACAGTAGAGGAGGAAACTATATTTAAAAGAAGAAAAACTACCACAACAAGAGGACCTAGTCTTAAATTAGAGGGGCAAAGGCTTAAAAATAGTATCAGGAGGGTAGTGGATGCAAAGAATAGCCTTCCAGCTGAAGTGGTTGAGGTTAACACAGTGAAGGAGTTTAAGCATGCGTGGGATAGGCATAAGGCTATCCTAGCTATAAGATAATTCCAACTAATGAAAGTATTAAGAAAATTAGGCAAACTAGTTGGGCCGAATGGTTCTTATATGCCGTCACATTTTATGTTTCTATGAATTCTTGGCTGTTTTATTCTGTTTTTTCTGGATAGTTGACCTGTGGCTCTCTCCACTCCTGAACATTGCTGACTGGATTTGAACCTTTTTTGGATTGCCTTTACCTAGCCCCTATCTGAATTGTTTGTCCTGGACTGTATTCTCATCATTACTGCATGTTGGGTTTCATACTTTACCCTGACACATAATACACCTCCTGGAGGTGTACTGACATGGTGGTAACGGCACACTTAAGGCTACTACATATAGGTACTAACTAGTTCACTATAGTGTGTGGTATGACAACAAATAAATTATAATTATATACTTGGAACAATTGAGAACTTGCATATATGCCTCTTCATATCCAGGGCGCGCACACACACACACACTATATTTAAGTTCTCAATTGTTACAAGCCAATATAATGTGTTTATTTACATTATATTTAAGGATACATTATACCAATGCCTAAAGACATATTTTGATACCTGAAGACAATTTGGCTTCAATAAATATGGAGTACATCGGGTAGGATCTGGTTTATTCAAATAGTCGGTCCATTACTTATCTGAAATTTTACTACAACAATAAAATCAAAGGCACCATCATTGTGTTCTGATTTATTAACAAGTTTCTTAACTGAACAGAACCAAAGCTATATAATTAAAACGGAAGCAGGCTTAGAACTAGCATTATCAATGGCTACAAGATTTGGATCAGTTATGACGAAACTTTTCAAGCCTGAGTGTCCAAAATGCAACACGGAACCAGCTCATTTTTCTCAAAGTTCCAACTCTGCAAATAAACCTGAAGACGGAGTATTTTTTATACAACGCTTATTAACTTTTTTTTCCCAGAAGGATACCGCAGCAAAAGAGGTTTAAATGATACTAACCATTTTTATGGAAAAAAGCCTTGACCTTCAACTGTAATAAATACATTTTAAAAACATCATTAGAATGGGAAAGTAAGGGGGGGGGGGGGGGGGCGCTAACCGCAGAGCTAAGAGGACACTAGCTTCAGCAGCTCCTGATATATGAAGCAGAAAACACTAACTTTCGCCACCAAAACAATAATGCCACCAGGTGAAGGGGGACATCAAGGTGAACAAGATGACACCACCCAAGCGACATCCCAAGCAGTATACACTCGACACTATGGTGAGGCCTACACGCACGGTAGGCACAGGAGGGACGGCCGCACTCTTGCTGCTGCGGCATGCGAGAGCCTGAACCAGAGCCCTCGTACCCCCCCCTAAGGACCGTTGGGGGTTATCCTGGTCTACCCCAACATGATCCCCTAGTACAGTAGTGAACAAGTGACTCTACTGAGGAGTCCCGAGACTACTACCAGCGGGACTCACTAAATGGGGGATGCCTCCTACAACGCTGACCCAGGTAGTGCAAAGCTGGTGACGGAGCTCCGCTTAAACAAAATCTTTAACGCCTTTTGGTAAAAACTAGAGGCCCGCATGAACCCTTCGGTGTCGGAGACTGATCCCAACGATCTGGCACACTGGTCACCATGGATAGCCAAGCGAAAGGGAACAGTAACCCCCCCTACCACTACAGCCACGACAGGCCAACACCAACAAGAGACCTACTTGAGGCCACGCTCACGGAACCTGCCTAAAAGTCAGCACCAAAGAACCTCAAACCCACGAGCAGCGGACCGGCAGAAAACCAAGAGAAACGCAAATTACCCGAAAAGACCGGGGGGCAGACAAAGTACAAAGCCCAAAAAGGCAACAGCACCCAGCAGGCCCTGGCAGACCACGATTGGACCAAGCAACATACCACATACAGGGAACTGCAGGGGGGACTTGGGTCACTCCAAAGAGCTTACATCCTCTCGGCACTGGGACTTTACACTCCCCTATATTCGAAACACCAAAATGGACGCAACAATCCATACGGCACTCACTCTCCAACGAGGTGCCCCTCAAGCTGCAGGACTATACTTTGCCATCCCAGGGTATCGGATGATCAGGCCACAGTATATGAGCCTCAGCCGTCATGCTTAACTACTGGGGACATTTCGCCTTTAGCACGGTTTCAAGTTATGCTCATGTTTGCCTTAATTTATGTTTGTTTTATTTGCATATGAGTGCTTGTGACATATAATAGCCTTCTATCTGAGTTTTATTTTTTTCTTGTAATTAAAGCACTGATGCTATAAATGACTCAGCTCTAGTGGTTTTTCTCTCAAGTTTGCCTAGCATGTTAACCAAATCTATTATTTTATAGGCAGCAATCTTCATGTCTAGAGGACCTACTCTTACTCAATTTTTAAAAATGTGCAATGTTATAGAAATCCCATGCAATTGTTTTTTTCATTGTACTTGCTATTGCTGTCTTGGCATTGCAAGTGTATCTGTTGTTTGATGCACAACAAAAATAAAGAATTACATTTTTTTTTTTTTTAAATCATGGGAAAGTAAGGGCTCTATTTACTAAAAAGGGAATTGGTAAGGGAATTACAAAAGTTTGTCTAAAATAGCTCAAGTGAATAAAATTCACAAAGCAACACTTTTTCCGAAAAAGCTGCCTTTGCCTTTTGCAATTCTCTGGCTATTTAACCAAAATTCACTTTTATGTGAGTAGACCTGTAAATATGCTGCATTTAGCTGTTAGTCAGTGTCCACAGCAGCTGCCATAAGCCAATATTGTCTCCTTCCTGAAGCAAAAGGTCCTCTTGTGCCCCTCTCCCTTGAGCAGGCACATATTCCAGTAGCTGTCCGGTGTTACCAGTGACTGCTGCAGACTTTTCAACAGCCACAAGCAGGTACACAGCAATTTGGTGAACTTATAGTTCCCATGCCAACAGAGATACCTAAATGTGGCACGCATACTATAGGTTTGCCATTGCTGGCATAAATCTTCAGATGCTTTAAAAGGTCCTACTGAATATAACAACCACTTAGAGCCAACAGAGATGCCTCAGTGTGGCACGCATGCTATAGGTTCGCAATCACTGGCATAAATCTTTAGATACTTTAAAAGGTCTTACTAAATATACCAAGCATTTAGAGCCAACCGAGATGCCTCAGTGTGGCACGCATGCTATAGGTTTACCCTCACTGGCATAACTCTTCAACTGCTTTAACAGGTCTTACTGGATAATAACCACTTAGTGGCAGGTCATAAATTATTACACACGTGATACTTGTCAGGGTACCTGAGGCCTCTACCTCTAAAGGAGGTAGAGATTTGGTGGTTTGCCCGTCCAGGCGAGCTGTTTCCTTCGTTCCTCGCGGTTCATCCAGTCACTTAAACACCGGCCGCGAGGAATCCACGTCCTTTTCTAGCGGGACGCTCAATACGTGACGTCATGACGCTATCACGAGCGACCTGTCACTCAAGTGTCCGATATCCAATCGGCACTTGTCAGAGGCGTGATTACCATCCAGAGCCAGGGTATTTAAGCTTACTTCTCTCTTCAGCTCATTGCCCTGTCGTGGTTCTAGCTTGTCTAGTCACTCAGTGCTCTGGTATTCTAGTTTACTCTATTTGGTTTTGACTCGGCTTGTTGTACTACCCTGCTTCTCTGTTCTCCCTTGACCCGGCTTGTCTCTCGCTTATCTGTCTTCCCGTTCCCTCGACCTCGGCTTGTCTCTGACTATTCTCTATTACTCTCGGTACGTTAGTCCGGCCATTCTAAGGCCCGGTATACGTACCTTTCCACTCTTTGTACTCTGCGTGTTGGATCCCTGTCCCGATCCTGACAATACCTTCTTCCAGATAATTTGATTAAAATATTTCTTTGCTCTTCCACATCTACGGAAATGTAGATGTGGATATTATGTATTATATTTGGTGGAGTCCTCTCAAAATAACAACTTGATGGACTTAATTCACAGACCGTATTTAGTCTGTATGTTATATATTTATCCAAACGTCCCCAGAATTAAAGGACCACTATAGTCACCCAGACCACTTCAGCTCAAAGAAGTGGTCTGGGTTCCAGGTCCCCCAGGTTTTAACCCTTCAGATGCAAACATAGCAGTTTCATAGAACTTTGCAGGGTTAATTGAGCCTCTAGTGGCTGTCTTCCTGAAAAATCGCATTGAGCACGCAGAACGTCCATAGGAAAGCATAGAGAAAGCATGGAGGTGGCTTTGCTGCGTTTATTTTAATGATAGTTATATTAAACTTAAAGAATGAGTCACTGATGTAGATTCTCTGTTGAGAATGAATTGCTTGATTATGGCCACAACTTGAGTTCTTAAAAAAACAACAACCCATTGCATTATATAGTTACAATCCAACATGTAAGGAGCCTCTTTCAGTAACCTCTGTAAGTTGTGGACCTGAAACTATGAATCGAAATGTAAAATTATTTCATGGATCCTTCAAATAAACTACCTAGAAGTAGCAGCGAGGGATTTAATGTGATTTACGTTACAATCTTATTTTTGTCTTTTGAATTCCAACTCGCTGATCCCAGTTTGAATTTGCAGGGACGCCAAGCTGAGTTGGAGATGCAGTTGAAACATGGAAAAGATGACCCCCAAGAGCTTCAGTACAAAACGTATACAGCCTGGCTCTGGTAAGGCAAGGCTCTGATCTTTGCTTCTATGCTTATAGCCTGTAGCATCCCAAAGTCTGGCTGAGGCAGGCTATGTAAAATAATATATTAACACAGCTCAAAAGCAGGATCTCCTTTGATGCTCTTATTGTAAAGCGGAAAAACAGGGGGAGGGGAGAAGACTGTCCAGTGACCACAGAGTATAATAAAATATAACTTCTAATAGCTACCAAAATAAAAAGGAACTAGAGAGACATCTAGTTCACAATGAACAGACAATTAGAAATAGAAGGAGAGAATATATGAATATAGAGGTGATAATAGTTACAATACCCTCTAAAATATCTCTATCTAACTTAATCAAAAGTTTCTCTATCTAACTTAATCGAACCTCCTGCCGGTAATTTGCTAGGTCAATGATACAAAGTATCTAAATAATGGAAAAGAGATATATCCACATAGTAACAGATAGTAACAATGGCGGAGTTCGAAAGTAAAGAAAGATATAGAGACAGAGAAAGTCAAGAGAAGTAGCCCAGGACAGAGTTAACCTGGTGCTACCAATAAGCGTGTAGCTGGCTATGTAATCTATTTGTCTCCACCAGCTGCAGACTTTGCTTGGGTCCGGTATACGGGCTATCTATAGCTTCAGACCAGCATTTTTAGAGAGGCAGACATTACGATTCAGTCAGCTTAGTATCTTGAGGATTTTATCTAGCCGAGAGATTTTCTAGCCTTATTGCTTGCTTAATCCTGACGAATTTTTTAGCTGCAGCAGGGATTGTTTTCGCTTAGCTAGCTACACGCTTATTGGTAGCACCAGGTTAACTCTGTCCTGGGCTACTTCTCTTGACTTTCTCTGTCTCTATATCTTTCTTTACTTTCGAACTCCGCCATTGTTACTATCTGTTACTATGTGGATATATCTCTTTTCCATTATTTAGATACTTTGTATCATTGACCTAGCAAATTACCGGCAGGAGGTTCGATTAAGTTAGATAGAGAAACTTTTGATTAAGTTAGATAGAGATATTTTAGAGGGTATTGTAACTATTATCACCTCTATATTCATATATTCTCTCCTTCTATTTCTAATTTGTTATTGTAAAGCACTTTGCAGGTTTTTACAGTTTTCCTCTGCTGCTTATGAGGAACAGAATGAAGGGACACCAGGACTGTGGAGCTCGTCGTACTATGGTTATGGTGCTTTCACTGTCTCTTTAACTGTTGTTGCAAATTAATAACGGATACAATTTGTATAAAAAATGATTTTTTTTGTCGTTGCATTTGTAAGTTGTAGTTATAATTTTCTATCAATGGGTCTGGTCACCATGTTTCTAAAGAACACACTGGTCTATATAAAATATATATAATATGATGTATGGTTAATTTGTGAACAGTATCCAAAGAGGCACATTTGGGATTTCATGTTTTAGGAGTAATGCGAGTTGGAAAATAGATTACTAATAAAATGTAGTTAAATGTCCCTCCTGATTGCTTCACTTTTCGACATTTGGCCTAAGTTTCTGTCAGATTAAGTATCACTATTGATCATAATAACGTGATTTTGGTTTTTATAACAGGGTTAGAGATGCACTAACAGACACCATCAGGTCTTCTGTGAAGTAAGTAACTCTGTAAATAGCCTTTGTGTTAACTATTTATTTAAATAGTGTGCAGTATCTGTATCATTAGTAAAAGTATGTCTGAGAAACCTTCTTTGGGAGCATTTAAAGCATATGTACACACACAAAATAACAGGGTGGTTTATTCACTAAATCAGAAATGTTCGTACATTTTATTTTTTAGTATATAATTGCTGACTTGGAAACTTTCTTGGCTATGTTGGATGCATTGTTCCATTCCCATAGTCCTTTCCAATCTATTAAATAAACCTCATAAAACATCAGTGTGTGTTGAGCACAACCTATTATAACCCGTTGTAGACGCAAACTTTGTATTCCATGAGGCTACACCTTTTTTCAGTTTGACAAACATCCCTGATGGACGTCCATGAGTTAAATGCCATAGTACTGGTTCTGATCCCAGCATCCAGCGACTATGCATCAATATTCACTAATGCGAACACTATTGTGGAATCACCCCAGTTTCCCTTTTTTATCCTTTGTTATTATGATGTGAGCGATGTCGCGGCTATCTGACAGATGATTTGAGTTGAAGCATGCATACGGTTCAACTGTGCCTATTACGTTGAGCTTATTAGTTAGTCGTTACTGTCCGTTTAAGTTATTATAATGTTCTATTTAAACAGAAAATCATGAGAGTGCCCTCTCAATTGTTTTAGCATTTTCCTACTGTGCTATGACACAGACTTCTGTGCACTGTGCAGCTAGGATGAATGAATAATGAAAATATTTGAACATGTTTTAGTGAATAGAAGCAGCATCTGGTGATTACTCCCTTTTATCACAGAGAATTAATTTTAGCAGCACATGAATGGCTAGACACCCATTCACCTTTACCAGGCTTGTGAGCTTGCAGCTGTGCAAATTAATCTTGTTATTGCTCTGCGCATTCAGATTTCCTAATTCACAGTCAGCATGGATGCCATATTAAACCTTAATATAAAATGATGGGTTGAATAGGTCTTATCTACTGTATATGGGATCATATAGGCCTTGAGAATTCTAAGTTACAAATTATGGCTAACTGAGGCCCATCTGATTTGTAAAACGTATTTGGCATAAGCTTATGTTGTTTAAAACTAGGTTTTCTGAATTGCGATTATTAGCGTGAAAAAAACTTATCTTTTATTCAGGCATCTGCCAAGGTGAATCAACGTTTCAGTACTCTACTGGAACTTTCGTCAGTTGATAGATATATATATATATATATATATATATATATATATATATATATGTATTTTTTTTTTTAAATTCTACGTATATATTTAGGTAATATTTTTACATAATTAGGTAATTTTATTAATTACAATTTGCGGGACCTGCCTTACAACCCAGGCAGAAAGTGCGGAGAATTTCGTTTTTTAGCACTATATTTAACCCTGTAACTTTCCAAGACACCATAAAACCTGTATATGGGGGGTACTGTTCGGGAGACAAATATTAGGGTTTCAAAACAGTAAAATGTATTACAACGATGATATTGTCAGTGAAAGTAAAGTTTTTTGCATTTTTCATACACAAACGTCACTTCCACTGACGATATAATTGTTGTAATACGTTTTACGGTTTTGAAACACTAATATTTGTTTTCAGCTAAGTCTCCCGAGTATTACAGTAACCCTCATGTACAGGTTTCATGGTGTTTTCAAAAAGTTACAGAGTCAAATATAAGGCTTGCGTTTTAGTTTTTCACATTGAAATTCGCCAGATTGGTTATGTTGCCTTTGAGACCGTATGGTAGCCCAGGAATGAGAAATACCATCATTATGACATACTATTTGCAAAAGTAGACAACCCAAGGTATTGCAAATGGGGTATGTCCAGTCTCTTTTAGTAGCCACTTAGTCACATACACTGGCCAAAATTGGCGATCAAATTTGTTTTTTTAATTTTTCACACCAAACAAATATTAACGCTAACTTTGGCCAGTGTTTGTGACTAAGTGGCTACTAAAAAAAACTGGACATACCCCATTTGCAATACCTTGGGTTGTCTACTGTTGCAAATGTTATGTCATAATGGGGGGTTATTCCTGGGCTACCATACGGTCTCAAAGGCAACGTAACCAATGTGGCGAATTTCAATGTGAAAAAACTGAAAAATGCTATATTTGACCCTCTAACTTTCCAAAATACCATAAAACCTGTACATACGGGGTACTGTTTTACATGTGAGATATCGCTGAATACAAATATGTGTATTTTATTGCAGTAAAAGCAAATCGTATTATGACATTCACAGTTAAAATGTCATGCAGAACTAAAAAAATAATATTTCTTAAAGGGACACTATAGTCAGCAGAGGAGAAGGGGCGGGCAAAGGCCGTAAGCTGAACTGTCAGTCAGCTCAGCTCGCGGCCGCGCACAACGCGTGCATGCGCGGTAGTGAGCTCAGGACTTCATAGGGCGGCATGAATGTTGCCCTATGAAGTATGTGCGCATGTGCGGGGAAGCCGCGCATGTGCACAAGGGAGAAATGACGCTTCCAAATGCGTCTGATTGTTTCCTGCTCGCACCCACCTATTTCGTCATTTTGACGAAATAGGGGGCGCAGCTTCATGAGTCTCCCGGCGCTGGAACGAGGTGAGTAAAAAGGGCTGCCTGGAGTGTCCCTTTAATTTCTCCCATTTTTTTAATATTTTATTCATATTAAATTATGTGTCATAGCTAAATATTTGATGTTAAATGATAGCCTTGTTTGTCCTCAATAAAATGATATTTAATAAGTGTAGTCCTCCACATGTTAGCTACAACTAAACATTTCATAACTATCTGGCAAAGATGGGCCCCTCAAATACTGGAGGGCCTGCTCCTCTCTATACCTGGCTCCATTAATTTCTCTTCAGCTCCTCTCCCCTGACCTTTGCATTGAGAACTAGACCAAAGCAGGACTTGCATGTCTAAGGTTCAGATTTGAGAACTTTTCCAAATATATTTGTTTATTACTACATATATCAAGCATATTGTAACAATGTTCACTCTACCAGCCCAAGGGAGGTCAACGACTTTGCAAACATGATATTGCTGGAGACAAATAAAGCAACACCTCTCTAAACATGCTTCAAACAATCCTATATGCTGCAGTGGGAGAAGGAGTTGAGGAGGGAGTTCTCACCTGAAACCTAGCAACTGGCTTGGAGCCAAATGCATTACACCTCCAGATACCAGCCACAAGATTTTTATGAGATGGCACCTAGTCCCACACCACTTGGCTTCCATTTAACTTCTGCACAATCAACCTGCTTGGAGATGCAAAACCGGGCGAGGCACCACCCATCATATCTTTGGGCCATGTCCAGATATGCAACCTTTCTGGCTAGGGATTCAATCCATGATTCAAAACTTTTTATTTTTTTGTTTTCTGTACCCTATATCTTTTTTTTTTTTTTTTTTTTTTTTTTTTAAATTCTTTATTTTTCTTGTGCATGTTTATACAGTTAACATTTGCCTTGCGATGCCACGATAGCATTAGCAGGCCACTTAGGTACAATGAAGTTGACATGGCATACGATTTGACAGCACATTTTTTTTTTGGTAATATCAGAGTTGTAACAGTTGCGTCAGAATAAGAGATGCGATTTTAATCTAAAGAGTAAAAATATTCAAGCTTGGTCTTGCGTTAGATTAATTATTACTGGTAATACAGGCTGCTTAGAGATAATAGACATGTTATATTATATTAACAAGCTTAGACCATCATTTTTGTTATTAGATGGCATGACGTTTAAACATAACAATTGGAAGTAAAGTATTATCTGTTTCCAGCTTAGCTAAGTAGGTTTTCGCTGTAAACCATTAAACATAGGTTAAACGATCTGAAAGGGATTACATGCTCGCTATTAACATAGAGCTAGACATTAGTATGGTCTAAGTAAGTTGGAGTACAGGCTATGCAAGATAACATCAGTTACAGCTTTCTACATATTGATGAGGTTTAACCACCAGGGGACAACGAAGAGCCGGGCTTGTCAAGTTGGGTACATCTGGAAGCTTAATCATGTTAAGTGCTTTCTATGGGGGACTGCATAGATAAAATCCACTGTTGTAAACTATATGTGGTATTAAGAATGGTGCGCTAAGATAAATATTACACAGTGATCTGTTGTAGCTTTAAGTGTATGGGGTTGGCAGTCGCTTGGTCATTCCTGCAGCTGTGTTTGGTCGGCTGGCTTCCTGGTTGTGATCAAGTTCCTTGTGTTTCACGCTGTGAAATGCTTGGGTACCTGCCGGCCAGGAGTGTGTTCGCTGGTACCAGCTTTGGGTTGGGAGTAGCGCTTGTGCCCCGTGTCCATAGCTCCGCTAAATTGCGGCAGGGTCAGATTCCGATCATAGTCCCCACAGACCCGCCGGTGCCAGTGGTGGGTGTTGTTTCGGCTGCTGTGGAAATTAGTATGTACCTTTCGAGGTTATCCGATGGTCTCTGTTGCCAGTTGGCCGCTTTCAGTACGCTGTGTATTTATCAGCGCCGTTGCTCCGATGTTGTGGCTTGTAGTAGGCGCGGCGGCCAT